>NC_139226.1:139107925-139616642 GCF_055691185.1 Crinia signifera | reverse complement strand
TGATTCACGGCACACACACCCCCGCGATTCTCGGCACCCCACCCCGTGACCCCCCCTCCCGTGATTCACGGCACACCCCCCGCGACCCCCCCTACCATGATTCGCCGCAACCCCCGCCCCCGTAACCCCCCTCCCGCGATTTGCGGCAACCCACCCCGCGACCCCCCTCCCGCGATTCTCTGCAATCCCTCCCCTCCCGCGATTCGCAGCATCCACCCCCCCACAACCCCCCTCCTGCAATTCGCGGCACCCCCCGCGACCCCCCTCCTGCAATTCGCGGCACCCTCCGCGACCCCCCCTCCCGCGATTTGCGGACACCTAAGTTGCAATACAGGGCATCTTTCATACAATTCTAACCATATTTCTCATATACAAACGTTCACAAATTAAGGGGGCGCAGCCCCTTACGACGGTGTGAAGAGCGCCCGTAGGGCGCGAGGAATCACCTAGTTATCATCATATTACAGGGGCTGCCGGACGGGGTCCCGACAGTCATTAACCCGACGTCGGGATCCCGACTGTTAAAACACAGATGGCCGGGTTCCCGACGGCCGTCGGCTATTTTCCCTCGTGGGGGTCCGCAGCGTGGCGAGCACAGCGAGCCCGCAAGAGGCTTTGTTGCGCTGGCCACGCTGTCTGAGACCAGGCAGTCGGGATCCCGACTGTCGGTGAATCATACCACACCCATTACAGGGTCCTGTGACCGTATACACGCATGTTGGCGGCAGCGCATGACAGAGGGCACGCATGTTAGCGGCAGCGTATGACAGTGGGGCGCGCATGTAAGTGGCAGTGTAGTACAGTGGGGCACGCATGTTGGCGGCAGCGCATGTCAGCAGGGTGCGCATGTTGGCGGCAGCGCATGACAGCGGCGCACACATGTTGGCGGCAGCGTATGACAGCGGGCGGGCATGTTGGCGGCAGCGCATGACAGCGGGGCACACAAGTTGGCGGCAGTGTAAGTAGGCCAGACTCTTACAATGGGACATGTTAGCGGGGAGGCCTAGCACTGAAGCGCTTGGCTGAGCTGGTCCTATAAAAGCATTAAAGCGCTTGGCTGAGCTGGTCCTATAACGGCACTGAAGCGCTTGGCTGAGCTGGTCCAATAACAACACTGAAGCGCTTGGCTGAGCTGGTCCTATAACAGCACTGAAGCGCTTGGTTGAGCTGGTCATATAACAGCACTGAAGCGCTTGGTTGAGCTGGTCATATAACAGCACTGAAGCGCTTGGCTGAGCTGGTCCTATAACGGCACTGAAGCGCTTGGCTGAGCTGGTGCTATAACAGCACTGAAGCGCTTGGCTGAGCTGGTCCTATAACGGCACTGAAGCGCTTGGCTGAGCTGGTCCTATAACAGCATTTTCTGTACGGAGATCACGTCGTGTTCGGACGTGCGCAGAAACGCCTCTGCACATGCACAAGTACTAAACATCAGCCTTCCGACCGCTCACGCAGCCGTCCGACTCATTCAGAATAAGGGCCTTTGTTAGAAGAATGAGGCCAGAGGCCTTGTGGGTCCAGTTACTGTATGTAGGCCACCTCCACCCCGGCTCTGTCATATTAGCAGCCAGTTTGCTCCGGTTCCTGTGAAATCATTGTGGAATGGGCGTGGAGTGGTGTATAATAGGGAGAATGTGCTGGTACCAGTACACATCAATCATATGCCATTCCTATGTGTGTGTGCTGGTACCAGCGCATTCTCCACTCAGTCCACACCCCAGAACATGAACTTTCCTCTCACTGGTGCAACCTCTCGGGGGGAAGTGTGTGTGTGTGGAGGGGGGTAGGGTTGGCTAGGGCGTCTTACACAACCAGGAACTCTTATCTTGGGTCCAAGTACACCGGTACATGTCACCATGTGCACTGCTTGTAGGGTAGCTCCGAGTTAGGAGAATGGGGCCTGTTAGGTTATAACCGGAGTAATATACGTTTATGTACAAGTAGTGCTGACAAGTGATCATTACTGGGAGCCCCCTCTGGTCACAGCATTGCTGTTAGTACAGGTTTCCACTGTGAGAGGAGCACGCTGGGATCTGTAGTTCCACAACTTATGTAGTATCGGCTACGGGAATCGCTCCCTTGTGCCCAGCCAGCATTAGAGGTCAGAGGCGGAGCTCTATCGATTATCGCCCAGCCTGGATCAGGTCTGAATAACCCCCATTGCCATGCAGTAACTTATTATTGGGTGTCCTGTGGGGGTTGGGATCACTTGGTCTACAGCTTGATGGTCGACAGTCATTAGGTCTCCACCATTAGGTCGACATGGTTCTATGTCGACATGGTTCTAGGTCAAAAGGTCATCAGTTCGACAGGTCATTAGTTCGACAATGCCTATGTCGACAGTCAAAAGGTCGAAATGGGGGTTTTCACTGTTTTTGTACCTAAATGTCAACACAGTCGACATGGACACAGTTTCAAGTGCACCGCATCCCCTCGCATTGCTCGCTGCGCTCGCGATGCATCGGGCATGTTTCCTCGCTGTACTCGGCACACTGTTTTGTTCTCCCGCCACGCCCTAGTGGATGGTAGGGCATGAAATACCCCGTCAGCACATGTCGGCTCAAAAACCAGTGAAAAACCCCATGTCGCCCTTTTGACTGTCTACTTAGACATTGTTGAACTAATGACCTGTCGAACTAACGACCTGTCGAACTAATGACCTTTCGACCTAGAATTTTCCTATGTCGACCTAGACCCATGTCGACATTTTCCCATGTCGACCTAATGGTGTCGACCTAATGACCGCATCCTGTCCAGGGGATGCGTTATACTCCGTGTGGATCCTGCAGCGATATACAGGACACATACTGTCATACTGTACACAACAGTCATTTTTGGGGTATTTAAACCAAAGGTTATTAAATTAACCCTTACACGTGAGACACACAGCACATCAACTAGGGTGTCAAAATAAATGTCCTGCACCCTAATTTATTATGCTGTTCTTTTCGGGGCGGCTCTGCAGTGACTAATTTAATACACTAAGCCACAAATATTAAATGATAAATGGGCCCCTAATGGGAGTTAGCCGCATTCTGTTCTGCAGGGTCCCCCATCCCCCCCCTCCCCCCCCCTCCAGGAATGGTCAGGGGGCTCCCAAAAGGTGAGCAACCCTTACAGATACCGGCGGGGCCCCCCACATCTCCCACGCGGCAACGTTAATTTTCCGCGATACGTGGCTTTCGGGGGGGGGGGGGGCTAAAGATGAAAATTGTGTTAAATTGATGTCCTCTACATCCGGCCCCGCCCCCCATGGAGTGCTGCTGACAGTCCCCTCTCCAGGCTTCTCTGGGATTTTATATCTGATCCTTAACAAATGGGCCCCCCCATGTATATAGGGCCTTATTCTAGTTCACTCTTAGAAGCAAATTCCTTCTTAGCTGGACAAAACCATGTGCACTGCAGGGGGGGCAGATGTAACAGGTGCAGAGAGAATTAGATTTGGGTGATTTTGTTGCTATGTAGGGTAAATACTGTCTGCTTTATTTTTACACTGCAATATAGATCTCACTTTGAAGAAAAACCCACCCAAATCTAATTCTCTCTGCACAAGTAACATCTGCCCCACCTGCAGTGCACATGGTTTTGTCCAGCTAAGAAGGAATTTGCCTCTTAGAGTGAACTAGAATAATGCCCATAGTGTGTACAGACCTTGGTAAGTGCTTTGAATATAAGATCAGAAAATATATTTTGTTTCTATTTTCATCAAACGATCAAGAAAGCAAAAAAAAAATCCTTTCAGTCTATTTTTCATTATTTGCACAACAATCTACCCCCGGGGAAAATGAACAATATATCATTTTAGTGCAATCAAAGCACTTGTCATTGTCATAAACCGGCTTCTGTGGAACCACAAACACGGAGCTGGATCCCGTACAAAGTGCTGCAGAGCAAACAGTGTCCCTGGCAAAGGCGAACGAGTGCAGAGGTGAGCTCGAGGCCTTGGGCCACTCCCTGGACCGGTGGTCGCTCAGCTGTGTAGATGGCAGTGTTACTGTAATGCGTACACTTATTGACATGCTTGTACCTTTTTTGGGGTCACCAACTGCCCATTGTAAGTATAGGAAAGTGACCCAGCCCCCTTTCCCCGTGCCCACACCCCCTTTCCAAATTTGTAGCGCTTTTTGCTCTTCAGATGTTGGAGGGTATGGGGGTGCATGGTCTCTGTAGATTCCAATGGGTCTGGCCGTCCTTATAGAATCTGCTGAAAATGTCCCTCCAAAAATGGCTGCCGCAATGGAGGAGACAGATTCTAGAGGTCCAGATGGATAAATGCTACTGGGTAGAGTATATAGCCACCCGGAAGTTACAGATTCCCAGTAGCAATATTTAGTCCCCCTGGAATATGTACTGTATATGTGTATATAAACTACAATTTAATGCCAAAAAATGCAAAATCATGCACTTGGGTCTCAAAAATCCAAAGACTAAATATAGTATACATGGGGGGCGGTGGTGGGGGGACGGAGACGCTGCCGGGAGGGGGTGCAGTGCGGGTGAATATGTAGGTGGGAGGGGAGTGGGTGGAGATGCTGTGGGGGAGGGGGTGGGTGCGGGCAGAGAACCTCCCAGGAGAAGGGGGAAGGAGATGCTGCCGGGAGGGGGTGCGGTGCGATACAACTCCCGTACTCTGTGCTTGGCCTCCCCCATGAGAAGCGGCTTCCCAGCATAACTGTGCGGGCAGCGGGTATGGTGGAAGAGGACACCTGGCCTCTTTCCTGAGCTCATGCCCCAATACCCCACAAACTCCCTCTTCTGCTGCCCTCTGTGCCCCTCCTGCCCTCACAACCTCCCCACATCACTGCCACCAATCCCCCCTGGAGCCGGTGGGTCGCTGCCGCAGAGCCAGGGAATGGTAAACACACTCCTGCCAGTTGGGTCCTATCTGCCATCCGGATGCCCGGGCCTCGATTTTTAACTGCCGCCTGCCAGAACTTTGGTCCGGCACCCCGCGGCGGCCGCTCCCGGGACCAGAGAACCCACCCGGGTATAGCCGGGCAGCCCTGCTCCCCCTGGGGCTAGCACAGCACACTGTCACCTGGCTGGTGCGGGTGGCAGGTCCCGTGGTAAATAGAAGCCAGTGGTTGGCGACCGCCATCTTGCCAACCACCCCACTGGACTGTGTAACACATGAGTGACAGATTGGAGCGCTGTATAACACTGGGCGGTGACTGTGTAACTCTGCCCAGCGTTATACACACACAAGATTGACAGATCTGGCTAAATATATAAGAGATATACATACACAGAATATCCAAAAATAAGAGCACTCACCAGTCTTCCAATTATGATGCAGATAAAAAGTTTAATACATCTCCACATTAGCACTGGGATAATGTCGACGTTTCCAGTCACGCTGGGCTCTTTGTGAAGACCAAGCTGTAGATAGGTCACAGCCTCAGAAGATCCCTCACAGCAATCAACTGAACGCCTTAAATACAATAGGGGCAGCGGGGCTCGAAACTTCGACATTATGCTAGTGATACTCTGGTGATATATGAAACCTTTACCTGCATCATAATTGGAAGACTGGTGAGTGCTCTTATTTTTGGATATTCTGTATATTTGGCTGTACCCCCTGTAACTCAGCGTGAGATATGCACCCCAGCTGTTGGATATGTGGATTGTGTGTACCAGCTCTATCTCTATATCTCTCTCTCTCTCATATATATATATATATATATATATATATCTCAAAAAAATATCACTAACAATTTGCGCTAGATAAAAGGCGGTCGCCAATAACACTAGACCCCCTACTAGAGGGATCCACACAATCCAATACACAACCCAATAGTGTTATTCGGCGCCCAGTAACACTATTGGGTTGTATATATATATATCTATATATATATATAGTTGGGGGGAAGACCGCACTCGCACTCATCCAGTGCAACTTGGGGTGCCTTATAAGAGGTGCATATTGTTAGGTATACACCCAAATATAGTCCAGGGTTCCCACACAAGTGTGTGTAGGATATAGGGCACTCGCCGGAATTATGAGTATCAAACTCAATAATCAATCATCAAAGACATGTGTTTATTTCACAGAGAGGTGCTCCATATGCTCCAACGTTTCGGTCCCTGCCTTGGACCTTTGTCAAGGAGCTTTGTATGGAGAAAGAGCCAGCGTAGTCAGGAATGGAAGGAACCTCCAGGATACGGAGTCAGTCGTGCTGACTCCGTATCCTGGAGGTTCCTTCCATTCCTGACTACGCTGGCTCTTTCTCCATACAAAGCTCCTTGACAAAGGTCCAAGGCAGGGACCGAAACGTTGGAGCATATGGAGCACCTCTCTGTGAAATAAACACATGTCTTTGATGATTGATTATTGAGTTTGATACTCATAATTCCGGCGAGTGCCCTATATCCTACACACACTTGTGTGGGAACCCTGGACTATATATATATATAGATATATATATATATATCTATATAAATATATACAGTATGGTATAGAATAGAGGACGCTAGTGTATCCACCGCCTTCTTCAATTACATCAATCATCTATTGTCAAAAGTGTTAGCTGTACAGAACAACTGGTAAAACAAATGTATTTTTATAAAATATTTCTTAAAACTTCATTATCCATGTCTGTTTGTTCGGCTTTATGGTAATAGTAGACCACACGATATACGTCCAAATCCCCTATGCGTTTCGTCTAACAGACTTCATCAGGGGTTAAACTGGACACATGCAGGTAGTATATGGAAACATAATGCAAATAAATCCTTAAGATAGAAATAGGGATATTCAGCATCCAAGTAACCTTCAGATGGAATTTTTGACGAAGATATTATGTAATTCAGCGACATTCAGCTTCTGCAGAATCTTGTACTTCAGCGATGTTGAGTACTTCAACGGGGGTACCAAAATAACTCAAAATACTTCAGTGGCAGGAAAGGGATCTAGCTCTGGAGCTTCTCAAAAAGAAGTACAAAAATCGGTACTTGTGTATTTTGGCGGTGCCCATCGCATCGCATACCATAACACATACGATGGTATGCGATGCGACGCGATATCGTACGATAGTGCACGATGGCATACAATTTTGAAATTGTATGCCATTGTACATGGCATACGATGCCATAGGATGTGATGCGATGCGATTAAACATTGTATAAGCACCCTAATGGGTGCTTATACTATGTTAAGCACCCAAATGGGTGCTTACAATGTTAAATGCACCCCCACGCCACCCCCCACTATAAACGTGAACCCGAAGCGTGGCGAGCCCGCGAGGGGCGGCGGTACGCGTCCTACGACCTTTTCATACCCCCACTATCCACGTCGGCGTGGAGTTGAGAATAGAATAGTGTGGCGAGCACAGCGAGCCTCCGAGCCTGAAGCGTGGCGAGCGCAGCGAGCCCCGCGAGGGGACGCGGATACCTTCACGGGTAAACGCGTCCCCTCGCGGGCTTCACAGGTGTCCGCGTCGCCACGGACACCTGTGAAGCCCGCGAGGGGACGCGTATAACTGTGAAGGTCGTAGGACGCGTACCGCCGCCGCTCGCCACGCTTCGGGTTCACGTTTATAGTGGGGGGGGCGTGGGGGTGCATTTAACATTGTTAGCACCCATTTGGGTGCTCAAAAGCACCCTTTAGGGTGCTTATACGATTTTTGGTCGTATAGGGGGTCAAAATCTCGTCGCATCGCATGCCATCGGGTGCATGGCATGCGATGCGATCTGTTCGTCGTACGACGGACATCGGGGGCGCCGCCAAAATACACAAGTACCCAAAATTCTGTATCTCGCTGTATAACGGGCACCTGGATCTGAGGGGGGGGGGGCACCATTGTCATAAGACCCCGGATGTCTCTGTGCCTACTGCAGGTGGGGGCTGTGTATATTATGCAATCTCCACCCTTTGATTGGCAGGGCAGTGGGTGTTGGGGGTGAAGGAGTAGTAGGCTGAGGAGGTGCAGAGACGCTATGTGGCACATGCAGGGCCCGAGAAGCCGCCCACTGCGCTGCTTTGTGTAGTACGGTGTTCACGTGTACAGTACGATTCCATGGTTGATAGAATTTGGCATGGCCCATTCCCAGGACTGTTATTTGGGTACTCAGAGAAGAAATACGCCCAATGCTCGGATTTACCCATATTGTACATGGTGCGTGGCAGTATATACCCCATAACAGTATACACAAGGTCTAGTTGCATGTGGCACACAAAGCTTTCCGAGTTATACCCCAGCATGAATGTCATTATATACTGTATGTGAATGGCAGGTTTGTGGTTCGTCAGTCCTGGATTCCAGTATGAATGTGAGAATGAGGATTTGCCTGTCCTGTGCATAGTACTGTATGAATGACAGACCTAGGCGTTGTCCATCCTTTACAGCGTGAATGACAGATGTAAACATCACCTCTCCCAAACTCTGGTAGGCAGGTTTGGGGCATTGCGCACCCTTCAGTGGAAAAGGCAGAGCTTGGGATTGTCCACCAGGTACTCTGGTATAAAAGTCAGAGATTGGGATTGTCCGATATGTACTCTGGTATAGAAGTCAGAGCTCGGGTTTGCTTACAATGTACTATTGTATAAAACTCAGAGCTGGGGATTGCTACCCTACACTTTGGTATAAAAGTCACAGCTTGGGATTGCTTACGATGTACTATGGTATAAAAATCAGAGCTCAGGATTGCTTACAATGTACTCTGGTATAAAAGTCACAGCTTGGTATCACTTACGATGTACTATGGTATAAAAATCAGAGCTCAGGATTGCTTACAATATACTGTACTCTGGTATAAAGTCACAGCTTGGGATTGCTTGTGAATTCAAGGCTCGGAGACTTGCGTTATGTATTGGAGTACCCGGACTACCCCAACCAGAAATTTTATCTCGGCATTAGCCGCAGTCTGTGAAGAAGCTGCAATAGGGTTATTGCTGGGAGTGGTCTCTCCATACGGGATGCAGTTAACGTGCCAACAATCGTGGTGCCAGCAGTCAAAGATCTTCGGACAGACAGCCAGGATCCCAATCGTAAGTATGTCGGGAAAGGATGGGGGTGTTAGGGTGTGGGGCTGTGGGGAGGGAAGGGGGGTTGGCACTAAGAGGGGAGGGTTAGGCATCAGGTAGGGTGGGTTAGGGGGCTGTGGGTAGAGGGTAGTAAGTATAATTACCCAGCCCCTGTCTTGAGTCTGATCATCGGTATGGGTTGTGGGCACCCCCTCCGCGGGTCTCCCGTCTCTGCAGGGGTGAATTTGGCCAAGTTGCAGCATTATTACACCGTACTCAGACCGACCCTTTTGTGGTTAGAGTTTGGATGTGGCCTAGAGTTTGCCTCTCCACATCCATAAAAAATAAAGCTGAGCCGGTTATGTAATTGACGTTGCTTCATTTTTTTATTTATTTTTTCTTTTTATTAAAAAAAGTGTGTGGCTATACACAGTGGGCATTTACAGGGGTCATGGCTTTGTACAGGTCACTAATTAAAATAGGATTTTTCATATACATCAAATTTATAATATGCAGCTTATCTCCTCATTTGTTCAACAAATAGGATCTATATATATATATAACATGTATATGGGTCCACTGTGCCAGGGAAGGTCTGACGTGGTCCAGGGAACTTCAGTAATACATGTTCTTGTCCCACCAGCCTGGAAGAGAGGAAAGGGCAGATTAGTGGCATGTGAGGAACCTACAGACAGAGACACATGTGACGTAACAGTTGATACACATAGGGAATGCGGTACAAGGTGTCCAGCGGAAGCGGAGACGGGCCATGCACAGTGGAGGAGGAGGCGGGCCATGCACAGTGGAGGAGGAGACGGGCCATGCACAGTGGAGGAGGAGGCGGGCCATGCACAGTGGAGGAGGAGGCGGGCCATGCACAGTGGAGGAGGAGGCGGGCCATGCACAGTGGAGGAGGAGGCGGGCCATGCACAGTGGAGGAGGAGGCGGGCCATGCACAGTGGAGGAGGAGGCGGGCCATGCACAGTGGAGGCGGAGGCGGGCCATGCACAGTGGAGGCGGAGGCGGGCCATGCACAGTGGAGGAGGAGACGGGCCATGCACAGTGGAGGAGGAGACGGGCCATGCACAGTGGAGGAGGAGACGGGCCATGCACAGTGGAGGAGGAGACGGGCCATGCACAGTGGAGGAGGAGACGGGCCATGCACAGTGGAGGAGGAGACGGGCCATGCACAGTGGAGGAGGAGACGGGCCATGCACAGTGGAGGAGGAGACGGGCCATGCACAGTGGATGAGGAGACGGGCCATGGACAGTGGAGGAGGAGACGGGCCATGCACAGTGGAGGAGGAGACGGGCCATGCACAGTGGAGGAGGAGACGGGCCATGCACAGTGGAGGAGGAGACGGGCCATGCACAGTGGAGGAGGAGACGGGCCATGCACAGTGGAGGCGGAGGCGGGCCATGCACAGTGGAGGAGGAGACGGGCCATGCACAGTGGAGGCGGAGGCGGGCCATGCACAGTGGAGGCGGAGGCGGGCCATGCACAGTGGAGCAGGAGGCGGGCCATGCACAGTGGAGGCGGGCCATGCACAGTGGAGGCGGAGGCGGGCCATGCACAGTGGAGGCGGAGGCGGGCCATGCACAGTGGAGCAGGAGGCGGGCCATGCACAGTGGAGGCGGGCCATGCACAGTGGAGGCGGAGGTGGGCCATGCACAGTGGAGGAGGAGATGGGCCATGCACAGTGGAGGCGGAGGCGGGCCATGCACAGTGGAGGCGGAGGCGGGCCATGCACAGTGGAGGCGGAGGCGGGCCATGCACAGTGGAGGCGGAGGCGGGCCATGCACAGTGGAGGCGGAGGCGGGCCATGCACAGTGGAGGCGGAGGCGGGCCATGCACAGTGGAGGCTGAGGCGGGCCATGCACAGTGGAGGAGGAGATGGGCCATGCACAGTGGAGGCGGAGGCGGGCCATACACAGTGGAGGAGGAGATGGGCCATGCACAGTGGAGGCGGAGGCGGGCCATGCACAGTGGAGGCGGAGGCGGGCCATGCACAGTGGAGGAGGAGACGGGCCATGCACAGTGGAGGAGTAGACGGGCCATGCACAGTGGAGGAGGAGACGGGCCATGCACAGTGGAGGAGGAGACGGGCCATGCACAGTGGAGGAGGAGACCGGCCATGCACAGTGGAGGAGGAGACGGGCCATGCACAGTGGAGGAGGAGACGGGCCATGCACAGTGGAGGAGGAGACCGGCCATGCACAGTGGAGGAGGAGACGGGCCATGTACAGTGGAGGAGGAGACGGGCCATGCACAGTGGAGGCGGAGGCGGGCCATGCACAGTGGAGGAGGAGACGGGCCATGCACAGTAGAGACGGGCCATGCACAGTGGAGGAGGAGGCAGGCCATGCACAGTGGAGGAGGAGACGGGCCATGCACAGTGGAGGAGGAGACGGGCCATGCACAGTGGAGGAGGAGACGGGCCATGCACAGTGGAGGAGGAGACGGGCCATGCACAGTGGAGGCGGAGACGGGCCATGCACAGTGGAGGAGGAGACGGGCCATGCACAGTAGAGGCGGGCCATGCACAGTGGAGGAGGAGACCGGCCATGCACAGTGGAGGAGGAGACGGGCCATGCACAGTGGAGGAGGAGACGGGCCATGCACAGTGGAGGAGGAGACGGGCCATGCACAGTGGAGGCGGAGGTGGGCCATGCACAGTGGAGGCGGAGGCGGGCCATGCACAGTGGAGCAGGAGGCGGGCCATGCACAGTGGAGGCGGACCATGCACAGTGGAGGCGGAGGCGGGCCATGCACAGTGGAAGCGGAGGCGGGCCATGCACAGTGGAGGAGGAGACAGGCCATGCACAGTGGAGGCGGAGGCGGGCCATGCACAGTGGAGCAGGAGGCGGGCCATGCACAGTGGAGGCGGACCATGCACAGTGGAGGCGGAGGCGGGCCATGCACAGTGGAAGCGGAGGCGGGCCATGCACAGTGGAGGAGGAGACAGGCCATGCACAGTGGAGGCGGAGTTGGGCCATGCACAGTGGAGGCGGAGGTGGGCCATGCACAGTGGAGGCAGGCCATGCACAGTGGAGGCGGAGGAAGCCATGCACAGTGGAGGTGGAGGCGGGCCATGCACAGTGGAGGTGGAGGCGGGCCATGCACAGTGGAGGAGGAGACCGGCCATGCACAGTGGAGGAGGAGACCGGCCATGCACAGTGGAGGAGGAGACGGGCCATGCACAGTGGAGGAGGAGACGGGCCATGCACAGTGGAGGACGGAGGCGGGCCATGCACAGTGGAGCAGGAGGCGGGCCATGCACAGTGGAGCAGGAGGCGGGCCATGCACAGTGGAGCAGGAGGCGGGCCATGCACAGTGGAGGCGGAGGCGGGCCATGCACAGTGGAAGCGGAGGCGGGCCATGCACAGTGGAGGAGGAGACGGGCCATGCACAGTGGAGGCGGAGTTGGGCCATGCACAGTGGAGGCGGAGTTGGGCCATGCACAGTGGAGGCGGAGGTGGGCCATGCACAGTGGAGGAGGAGATGGGCCATGCACAGTGGAGGCGGAGGCGGGCCATGCACAGTGGAGGCGGAGGCGGGCCATGCACAGTGGAGGCGGAGGCGGGCCATGCACAGTGGAGGCTGAGGCGGGCCATGCACAGTGGAGGAGGAGGCGGGCCATGCACAGTGGAGGAGGAGACGGGCCATGCACAGTGGAGGAGGAGACGGGCCATGCACAGTGGAGGAGGAGACGGGCCATGCACAGTGGAGGAGGAGACGGGCCATGCACAGTGGAGGAGGAGACGGGCCATGCACAGTGGAGGAGGAGGTGGGCCATGCACAGTGGAGGCGGAGGCGGGCCATGCACAGTGGAGGAGGAGACGGGCCATGCACAGTGGAGGCGGAGGCGGGCCATGTACAGTGGAGGAGGAGGCAGGCCATGCACAGTGGAGGAGGAGACCGGCCATGCACAGTGGAGGAGGAGACGGGCCATGCACAGTGGAGGAGGAGACGGGCCATGCACAGTGGAGGTGGAGGTGGGCCATGCACAGTGGAGGCGGAGGCGGGCCATGCACAGTGGAACAGGAGGCGGGCCATGCACAGTGGAGGCGGGCCATGCACAGTGGAGGTGGAGGCGGGCCATGCACAGTGGAAGCGGAGGCGGGCCATGCACAGTGGAGGAGGAGACAGGCCATGCACAGTGGAGGCGGAGTTGGGCCATGCACAGTGGAGGTGGAGGCGGGCCATGCACAGTGGAGGAGGAGACGGGCCATGCACAGTGGAGGAGGAGACGGGCCATGCACAGTGGAGGAGGAGACGGGCCATGCACAGTGGAGGAGGAGACGGGCCATGCACAGTGGAGGAGGAGACGGGCCATGCACAGTGGAGGAGGAGACGGGCCATGCACAGTGGAGGAGGAGGTGGGCCATGCACAGTGGAGGCGGAGGCGGGCCATGCACAGTGGAGGAGGAGACGGGCCATGCACAGTAGAGGCGGAGGCGGGCCATGTACAGTGGAGGAGGAGGCAGGCCATGCACAGTGAAGGAGGAGACCGGCCATGCACAGTGGAGGAGGAGACGGGCCATGCACAGAGGAGGAGACGGGCCATGCACAGTGGAGGTGGGCCATGCACAGTGGAGGCGGAGGCGGGCCATGCACAGTGGAGCAGGAGGCGGGCCATGCACAGTGGAGGCGGGCCATGCACAGTGGAGGTGGAGGCGGGCCATGCACAGTGGAAGCGGAGGCGGGCCATGCACAGTGGAGGAGGAGACAGGCCATGCACAGTGGAGGCGGAGTTGGGCCATGCACAGTGGAGGTGGAGGCGGGCCATGCACAGTGGAGGCGGAGGTGGGCCATGCACATTGGAGGCAGGCCATGCACAGTGGAGGCGGAGGCAGGCCATGCACAGTGGAGGTGGAGGCGGTCCATGCACAGTGGAGGTGGAGGCGGGCCATGCACAGTGGAGGAGGAGACGGGCCATGCACAGTGGAGGCGGAGGTGGGCCATGCACATTGGAGGCAGGCCATGCACAGTGGAGGAGGAGACGGGCCATGCACAGTGGAGGAGGAGGCGGGCCATGCACAGTGGAGGAGGAGGCGGGCCATGCACAGTGGAGGTGGAGGTGGGCCATGCACAGTGGAGGAGGAGACGGGCCATGCACAGTGGAGGCAGAGGTGGGCCATGCACAGTGGAGGTGGAGGCGGGCCATGCACAGTGGAGAAGGAGACAGGCCGTGCACAGTGGAGGAGGAGGCGGGCCAAGCACAGTGGAGGCGGAGACGGGCCATGCACAGTGGAGGCGGAGACGGGCCATGCACAGTGGAGGCGGAGGCAGGCTATGCACAGTGGAGGTGGAGGCAGGCCATGCACAGTGGAGGAGGAGGCGGGTCATGCACAGTGGAGGAGGAGACGGGCCATGCACAGTGGAGGAGGAGACGGGCCATGCACAGTGGAGGCAGAGGTGGGCCATGCACAGTGGAGGAGGAGACCGGCCATGCACAGTGGAGGAGGAGACGGGCCATGCACAGTGGAGGCGGAGGCGGGCCATGCACAGTGGAGCAGGAGGCGGGCCATGCACAGTGGAGGAGGAGACGGGCCATGCACAGTGGAGGCGGAGGTGGGCCATGCACAGTGGAGGCGGGCCATGCACAGTGGAGGCGGAGGCGGGCCATGCACAGTGGAGGCGGAGGCGGGCCATGCACAGTGGAGCAGGAGGCGGGCCATGCACAGTGGAGGCGGGCCATGCACAGTGGAGGCGGAGGCGGGCCATGCACAGTGGAGGCGGAGGCGGGCCATGCACAGTGGAGGCGGAGGCGGGCCATGCACAGTGGAAGCGGAGGCGGGCCATGCACAGTGGAAGCGGAGGCGGGCCATGCACAGTGGAAGCGGAGGCGGGCCATGCACAGTGGAAGCTAATCATTCATGCCTGGATTCTCCTGTAGCTGTGGTTGGCACATAACAAGTGCAGCCATCTTGTTTTAGTGGTCAACTGAACGCTCAAACCATCCACATTGTCTCTATGCTCACATGACTCACACATCCAATCCACTGCTAGATCCCTCTATATAAACTGCTCCCTGCCAGTATAAGTCTCCTAGGACGCCTGGGATTCAGTATTGAATCCCGGCGGTCGGGATCCCGGCGTTTAGAATCCCGACGCCGGAATCCCGACAGCCGAAATGCCGACAAGGGGGGGACGTGGATCACCCCCCCCCCCCCCCTTTGCGGGCTCGCTGCGCTCGCCAAGCAAGGGCCCGGTGCCTCGCTACGCTTGGCACACTAATTTATTCTCCCTCCAGGGGTGTCGTGGACACCCACAGAGGGAGAATGTGTCGGCATTGGGATTCTGAACGCCGGGATTCCGACCGCCGGGATTGTAACTGCATCCCGACTCCTGGTCCCGCGTGGCAGTTCCCTGTTCCTGTATCTCCAGTCCCTATAACAGTTACCTTCATTAACCTATTCCTGCGGATTCTGCCTGCACGGCACTCTGCCATATGCAGAGGTTGCCATATTCCCTTTGCCGCCAGAACGCAATCTAATATATGGGGAGCTGAAACGGTGCCGCAATGTTTTCCAATCATGTTCAGTCCAGGATTATATTGCAGGGGACCGCCATACAGACCTTTTACTCTCTTTTTGTTGTACGGATTTTCTGCCTATTATATTTGCTTATAAAATGCAATATAAACCAATAAGTAGTACAATAAAAGATGTAGAAAGGCAAATATTGCTGGGACTAATGAGCTTGTAAATATCCTTTTATTGTACTAGTTATTGGCTTATATTGCATTCTATGTGCAGATACTGTATAATAAAGTTATATTTTAATAATCAATCCGTGCACCAGCAAAAAGACACAATGACTGATAACAAGAGGCCAAAAAGGAGAAAAAGGTCTATTAACACCAGTGTGCTGTCTGCCTCCTGCCGCTACACCTGTGCTTCATCCAGTCTGCTTCCAAACCCCCTGGATACAGTCTCCTCACTACTTTATCACCTGTGTCCTGAGCCGACTACTGACTGTAAAAGTTATTCAGACATTGAACCCTTGTGTGTTCAGACTGATCTAGCGAGTACTTAGTTATTCATTGTACCACTGCCACATACAGGAATTCTACTGCGCTCTCCTAGAACTCTCAGTCTCCTACATTTCCATAGCAGTTTAACCTAATCCTCTTTACATGTATTCTAGTAGGCCGATAGTCAGCCCTGGCCTGCGGCCTCAGATTCAGGTCACGTTACACAGTCGGAGTCGCTCTGTAATCTCTGCAGCGGAATCTGGTCTTACCACTCTGTTATCAATGAAAGTTGTGCAGGAGCAGCAAGTGCAGCCAAATAGCTCAATTATGGCTACGACAAAGCAACACAACTGCACAACAGAGGGAAAGTTCATCTTACGTTATTGCATTTAATTAATGTCGTCAAACCTTTACACGCCTTCGGGGTCATTCTGAATGATTCGCCCCCCCCCCCATGTATTCACACAGGGGAGCGATATTTTCAGTCTGTGCATGTGCAGGGTCCCTGGGCGTACGGACCCGGTGACTTGCATAGGCGCCGAACCATTTGCACAGAAGAGTGCGGGCGTTCCCCTGGTAATTCGGCGATGACACGAGTGCAGGGGGATGGCAGCTTCCCGTACAGGGAGCACACAGATGTAGAGCACCAGAGAGTGTCTTAGATCTGAGAAACATTCAATGGTCGGCCACTGACAAATCTGCTGTTGGTCACCTACACACCACATACACCACCACCCCCCCCCCTACACACACACACACCGCTATGTGTGACCCCATCACATTTACTTACTGCCAGGATAGCGCCGGATGAACAGTTTGCGGATTTCATCATAAACAAAGATCAGGATAGCGAATGGTATAGACACAAACCAGTACTGAACCCTGGACATAAGCAGAGGGGAGAAACCGTTACACGTTGTGTGCTACATACTGTATACTACACCACACGTACATGACACAGGATACAGTACATGTACATTACACAGGATACATTACATGTACATTACACAGTATACATTACATGTACCGCGCTCTAATACCACACCACACGTACATGACACAGGATACATTACATGTACATTACACAGGATACATTACATGTACATTACATGTACCGCGCTCTAATACTACACCACACGTACATGACACAGGATACATTACATGTACCGCGCTCTAATACTACACCACACGTACATGACACAGGATACATTACATGTACCGCGCTCTAATACTACACCACACGTACATGACACAGGATACATTACATGTACCGCGCTCTAATACCACACCACACGTAAATGACACAGGATACATTACATGTACATTACACAGGATATATTACATGTACCGCGCTCTAATACTACACCACACGTACATGACACAGGATACATTACATGTACATTACACAGGATACATTACATGTACATTACACAGGATACATTACATGTACCGCGCTCTAATACTACACCACACGTACATGACACAGGATACATTACATGTACCGCGCTCTAATACTACACCACACGTACATTACACAGGACACATTACATGTACCGCGCTCTAATACTACACCACACGTACATGACACAGTATACATTACATGTACCGCGCTCTAATACTACACAACACGTACATGACACAGGATACATTACATGTACCGCGCTCTAATACACACCACACGTACATGACACAGGATACATTACATGTACCGCGCTCTAATACTACACCACACAGGATACATTACATGTACATTACACAGGATACATTACATGTACCACGCTCTAATACTACACCACACGTACATGACACAGGATACATTACATGTTCATTACACGGGATACATTACACGTACCGCGCTCTAATACACACCACATGTACATTACACAGGATACATTACACGTACATTACACAGGATACATTACATGTACCGCGCTCTAATACTACACCACACGTACATGACACAGGATACATTACATGTACCGCGCTCTAATACACACCACACGTACATGACACAGGATACATTACACGTACATGACACAGGATACATTACATGTACCGCGCTCTAATACTACACTACACGTACATGACACAGGATACAATACATGTACCGCGCTCTAATACTACACCACACGTACATGACACAGGATACATTACATGTACCGCGCTCTAATACTACACCACACGTACATGACACAGGATACATTACATGTACATGACACAGGATACATTACACGTACATTACACAGGATACATTACATGTACCGCGCTCTAATACTACACCACACAGGATACATTACATGTACCGCGCTCTAAAACTCACCACACGTACATGACACAGGATACATTACATGTACCGCGCTCTAATACTACACCACACATACATGACACAGGATACATTACATGTACCGCGCTCTAATACTACACCACACATACATGACACAGGATACATTACATGTACCGCGCTCTAATACTACACCACACGTACATTACACAGGATACATTACACGTACCGCGCTCTAATACTACACCACACGTACATTACACAGGATACATTACATGTACCGCGCTCAAATACTACACCACACGTACATTACACAGGATACATTACATGAACCGCGCTCTAATACTACAACACACGTACATTACACAGGATACATTACATGTACCGCGCTCTAATACTACACCACACGTACATTACACAGGATACATTACATGTACCGTGCTCTAATACTACACCACACGTACATTACACAGGATACCTTACATGTACCGCGCTCTAATACTACACCACACGTACATTACACAGGATACATTACACGTACATTACATGTACCGCGCTCTAATACTACACCACACGTACATGACACAGGATACATTACATGTACATGACATGGGATACATTACATGTACCGCGCTCTAATACTACACCACACGTACATTACACAGGATACATTACACGTACATTACATGTACCGCGCTCTAATACTACACCACACGTACATGACACAGGATACATTACATGTACATGACATGGGATACATTACATGGACCGCGCTCTAATACTACACCACACGTACATTACACAGGATACATTACATGTACATTACATGTACCACGCTCTAATACTACACCACACGTACATTACACAGGATACATTACATGTACCGTGCTCTAATACTGCACCACACGTACATGACACAGGATACATTACATGTACCGCGCTCTAATACTACACCACACAGGATACATTACACGTACTGCGTCCTCATACTCGCCTCACAGGTTACATTACACGTGCTACGTCCTCATACTCGCCTCACAGGATACATTATACGTGCTACATCCTCATACTCGCCTCACAGGATACATTACACTTACTACGTCCTCATACTCGCCTCACAGGATACATTATACGTGCTACATCCTCATACTCGCCTCACAGGATACATTACACTTACTACGTCCTCATACTCGCCTCACAGGATACATTACACGTACTACGTCTTCATACTCGCCTCACAGGATACATTACACGTACAGTACTATGTCCTCATACTCGCCTCACAGGATACAATACACGTACTGCGTCCTTATACTCGCCTCACAGGATACATTACACGTACTGCGTCCTCATACTCCCCTCACAGGATACATTACACGTACTACGTCCTCATACTCGCCTCACAGGTTACATTACACGTACTACGTCCTCATACTCTCCTTACAGGATACATTACACGTACTACGTCCTCATACTCTCCTTACAGGATACATTACACGTACTGCGTCCTCATACTCTCCTTACAGGATACATTACACGTACTACGTCCTCATACTCGCCTCACAGGATACATTACACGTACTACGTCCTCACATTCGCCTCACAGGATACATTACACGTACTACTTCCTCACACTCGCCACACAAGATACATTACACGTACTACGTCCTCACACTCTCCTCACAGGATACATTACACGTACTACGTCCTCATACTCGCCTCACAGGATACATTACACGTACTACGTCCTCATACTCGCCTCACAGGATACATTACACGTACTACGTCCTCATGCTCGCCTCACAGGATACATTACACGTACTACGTGCTCAAACTCGCCTCACAGGATACATTACACGTACTACGTCCTCATACTCGCCTCACAGGATACATTACACGTACTACGTCCTCATACTCGCCTCACAGGATACATTACACGTACAGTACTATGTCCTCATACTCGCCTCACAGGATACATTACACGTACTACATCTTCATACTCGCCTCACAGGATACATTACACGTACTACGTCCTCATACTCGCCTCACAGGTTACATTACACGTACTACGTCCTCATACTCGCCTCACAGGATACATTACACGTACTACGTCCTCATACTCGCCTCACAGGATACATTACACATACTACGTCCTCATACTCGCCTCACAGGTTACATTACACGTACTACGTCCTCATACTCGCCTCACAGGTTACATTACACGTATTACGTCCTCATACTCGCCTCACAGGTTACATTACACGTACTACGTCCTCATACTCGCCTCACAGGATACATTACACGTACTATGTCCTCATACTCGCCTCACAGGATACAATACACGTACTGCGTCCTCATACTCGCCTCACAGGATACATTACACGTACTACGTCCTCATACTCGCCTCACAGGTTACATTACACGTACTACGTCCTCATACTCTTCTTACAGGATACATTACACGTACTACGTCCTCATACTCGCCTCACAGGATACATTACACGTACTACATCCTCATACTCGCCTCACAGGATACATTACACGTACTACGTCCTCATACTCGCCTCACAGGATACATTACACGTACTACAGCCTCATACTCTCCTTACAGGATACATTACACGTACTACATCCTCATACTCGCCTCACAGGTTACATTACACGTACTACGTCCTCATACTCGCCTCACAGGATACATTACACGTACTACGTCCTCATACTCGCCTCACAGGTTACATTACACGTACTACGTCCTCATACTCGCCTCACAGGTTACATTACACGTACTACGTCCTCATACTCGCCTCACAGGATACATTACAGGTACTATGTCCTCACACTCGCCTCACAGGATACATTACACATACTATGTCCTCATACTCGCCTCACAGGATACATTACACGTACTACGTCCTCATACTCGCCTCACAGGATACATTACACGTACTTCCAGTGGCGGATTCAGGGGGGGGCACCTGGGCACGTGCCCCCCCTGTCATTTATTTTGTAGCTGAGGACCAGGGCTTTCCAACGAGCCCAGCCCTGTGTCTCTAGCCCCCCGGGAACCGGAGATATCGCCTGTCAAACCTGTAACGTTTTTTCCCCATAGGATAATATGGGACCAGTCACTTCCGACCCCCACCCGGTTCCGACGGCTGCCAGTTCCCGCCCTGGCATCACAGAAGCTTGTGGTTGATTTCATTCAATTCCAAATCGCTGGGCCTTCAATATGATATCAGGCTGGTCCAAATCGGACAATCGGTTCCAGAGATATTGCGTGTAAACCGATTTTTTTATTTTTGAAATGTAATTTCATGGCTGTTCATGTTCTTTGAGGGCAGATTACTCTGGAACCAAACGTCCCAGTTTCACGGGACCAAAATTATTCAAAGCCCGACCAAAAGTTCTTCAATATGATACTTGTCTCATGTAAATGGGTCAGTTGGTTCCGAAGATATAGCCGGTTAAATGAGATAACTGGTTAAAGGGGGGAGGGGTGGTTTTCTCTCCCCCTCACACCAGAAAATGCAGGGACTAGGCTGGTGTAAAAGGGGCCAACCTGGGAATGCATTTTCTGGTGTGAAAGAGGTATTATTTCAAATAGCCGGGAAATGCAGTGCTCTGAATACAGCCAGGCTCTGCCACTGTCAGTGGCTATCACTTCTGCCTGGCGGCGGCTGTCCCCCATTTACCACGAGCATGTATTCCCCCTTGGCAATGAGCATGTAATCCCACATGGCAACGAGCATGGAACCTCTGGCAATGAGCATGTAGAGAAGTAGCATTTATGTAGCATCATTTTTAATAGGCATTATGGTGTTTGGCATAACACATAATGGACATAATGGCGTGTAACTTAACGTGTAATGGACATTATGGTGTAAATGTTTAATGCGAGCCTTTGGTGGACAATGTCCCTGTTTATGAAGTGTATTGTGAATTTTGGCTTTATCTGTTTGGCATTATGTGAATTCTGGCTCAATCCATGTGGCATTATGTGAATTTTGGCTCAATCCGTGTGGCATTGTGTGAATTTTGGCTCAATCCATGTGGCATTGTGTGAATTTTGGCTCAATCCATGTGGCATTGTGTGAATTTTGACTCAATCCGTATGGCATTTTATGCATTTGGCTCAATCCGTGTGGCATTATGTGAATTTTGACACAATCCATTTGGCATTATTTGAATTTTGGCTCAATCCATGTGGCATTATGTCAATTTTGGCTCATTCCATTTGGCATCATGTTTAAGGGGCAAGTATAATGGGGTCTAGTATTTTGTTGCATAATGTGTAGAAGTTGTATATGGTGTTGACACGCCCCCTGTTGAGTGGCCACACACCCTTTTCCGGAGCGCGCCTTAGACGCGCACGCAACTACATCCCTCACTTTTGTCGCCATGGTGGGCCTGCATACTTTAAATGCCAGGGCCTATTTTTAATTCCATTCCCACCCTCTCCTGCCGCTCTCTTAGCATGTACACTGGCACCACTAACACCGCCCCTCCCCCACCCAAACCCTTTTTTTTTATCATGGTGCCCCCCCTGTCATTTTATCCTGGATCCGCCCCTGCGTACTACGTCCTCATACTCGCCACATGTATATTTCACAGGACTGGTATTAGGAAACATTGGGGTAGGGTAGAGGTCCCGACATCAGGTCATGTTTTGTGAATGTCATTAATCAAGTACAGGTGAGTTAATGTAGGTTGCTGGGCTAGTAATTTTCTACCTGCCCTCACAGACAGATATCCAGAAAACATGGCCTGTTGAGAAAACCTGAAGTTTAGGAATATTTCAAGATTCATGAATTTTTATTTGATTTCTTTTGGAGGTGGTGGCTCCCATTTACCCAGCTGGTTAGATACCAGGTGGAGTAGTATATGAGTGTATCTAACATGTACCACATTGCAAGTTCTCTGGAATATTTTGGATGAATGTAATGTTGCACAACCCTGTATGACACATTCATGTTTTATGTTAATTATGACTGCAAGCTGATATATTTTTATGAGAGCACCCAATAACATTGCATTGTCCATACACACTGTTCAGCATATTATTAATGGGCACCATTACACAGACCAGTACATGTCTCCAGCCGCCCCCCACTCACCTTATCGGGCAAAACTTTAATGCATATGGCATCCCAGGGCAATAAGATAGAAATGCTCCAATAGCAATTTGTGACGCCAGCCCAAACAGGAGGAATTTATTGCTGCAAAGCGGGAGAGAGGAAGCAGAGTTGAGGGGTTATTTCCGAGTTGATCGCTGTTATGTGAAGTCGCAAGTCTGCACAGTGGTGTTTATGGGCAAACAAAATGTACAATTGTCACCCTAATATTTTGTCAACTTACCTGAAAAAGCCCTGTTGGAACAAAGAATTTCTCCTGGTCTTTCGGATGATCAGATCAGCAAGCTGCTGCATAACAATGCTGATAAAAAATGCAGTGTATACCGTCCACTCCTCGAACTGCCGCTGAGCGAAGGTCTGCAACACAGGTCACCACGGGTCAGAGGAAGGAGAGTGGTGGGAGCAACACAGGTCACCACGGGTCAGAGGAAGGAGAGTGGTGGGAGGTACACAGGTCACCATGGGTCAGAGGAAGGAGAGTGGTGGGAGCAACACAGGTCACCACGGGTCAGAGGAAGGAGAGTGGTGGGAGCAACACAGGTCACCATGGGTCAGAGGAAGGAGAGTGGTGGGAGCAACACAAGTCACCATGGGTCAGAGGAAGGAGAGTGGTGGGAGGTACACAGGTCACCATGGGTCAGAGGAAGGAGAGTGGTGGGAGCTACACAGGTCACCATGGGTCAGAGAAAGGAGAGTGGTGGGAGCAACACAGGTCACCATGGGTCAGAGGAAGGAGAGTGGTGGGAGCAACACAAGTCACCACGGGTCAGAGGAAGGAGAGTGGTGGGAGCTACACAGGTCACCACGGGTCAGAGAAAGGAGAGTGGTGGGAGCTATACAGGTCACCATGGGTCAGAGGAAGGAGAGTGGTGGGAGGTACACAGGTCACCATGGGTCAGAGGAAGGAGAGTGGTCGGAGGTACACAGGTCACCATGGGTCAGAGGAAGGAGAGTGGTGGGAGCTACACAGGTCACCATGGGTCAGAGGAAGGAGAGTGGTGGGAGGTACACAGGTCACCATGGGTCAGAGGAAGGAGAGTGGTGGGAGCTACACAGGTCACCATGGGTCAGAGGAAGGAGAGTGGTGGGAGCTACACAGGTCACCATGGGTCAGAGGAAGGAGAGTGGTGGGAGCAACACAGGTCACCACGGGTCAGAGGAAGGAGAGTGGTGGGAGCTATACAGGTCACCATGGGTCAGAGGAAGGAGAGTGGTGGGAGGTACACCGGTCACCACGGGTCAGAGGAAGGAGAGTGGTCGGAGGTACACAGGTCACCACGGGTCAGAGGAAGGAGAGTGGTCGGAGGTACACAGGTCACCACGGGTCAGAGGAAGGAGAGTGGTGGGAGCTACACAGGTCACCACGGGTCAGAGGAAGGAGAGTGGTGGGAGGTACACAGGTCACCATGGGTCAGAGGAAGGAGAGTGGTGGGAGCTACACAGGTCACCACGGGTCAGAGGAAGGAGAGTAGTGGGAGCTACACAGGTCACCACGGGTCAGAGGAAGGAGAGTGGTGGGAGGTACACAGGTCACCATGGGTCAGAGGAAGGAGAGTGGTGGGAGCAACACAGGTCACCGTGGGTAAGAGGAAGGAGAGTGGTGGGAGCTACACAGGTCACCGTGGGTCAGAGGAAGGAGAGTGGTGGGAGCAACACAGGTCACCGTGGGTCAGAGGAAGGAGAGTGGTGGGAGGTACACAGGTCACCACGGGTCAGAGGAAGGAGAGTGGTGGGAGGTACACAGGTCACCACGGGTCAGAGGAAGGAGAGTGGTGGGAGCAACACAGGTCACCACGGGTAAGAGGAAGGAGAGTGGTGGGAGCTACACAGGTCACCACGGGTCAGAGGAAGGAGAGGGGTGGGAGCAACACAGGTCACCACGGGTCAGAGGAAGGAGAGTGGTGGGAGGTACACAGGTCACCACGGGTCAGAGGAAGGAGAGTGGTGGGAGGTACACAGGTCACCATGGGTCAGAGGAAGGAGAGTGGTGGGAGGTACACAGGTCACCATGGGTCAGAGGAAGGAGAGTGGTGGGAGCAACACAGGTCACCGTGGGTAAGAGGAAGGAGAGTGGTGGGAGCTACACAGGTCACCACGGGTCAGAGGAAGGAGAGTGGTGGGAGCAACACAGGTCACCACGGGTCAGAGGAAGGAGAGTGGTGGGAGCTACACAGGTCACCATGGGTCAGAGGAAGGAGAGTAGTGGGAGCTACACAGGTCACCATGGGTCAGAGGAAGGAGAGTAGTGGGAGCTACACAGGTCACCATGGGTCAGAGAAAGGAGAGTGGTGGGAGCTACACAGGTCACCATGGGTCAGAGGAAGGAGAGTGGTGGGAGCAACACAGGTCACCATGGGTCAGAGGAAGGAGAGTGGTGGGAGAAACACAGGTCACCGTGGGTCAGAGGAAGGAGAGTGATGGGAGCTACATATGTCACCGTGGGTCAGAGGAAGGAGAGTGATGGGAGGTACACATGTCATCGTGGGTCAGAGGAAGGAGAGTGGTGGGAGCAACACAGGTCACCACGGGTCAGAGGAAGGAGAGTGGTGGGAGCAACACAGGTCACCATGGGTCAGAGGAAGGAGAGTGGTGGGAGCAACACAGGTCACCACGGGTCAGAGGAAGGAGAGTGGTGGGTGGTACACAGGTCACCACGGTACAGAGGAAGGAGAGTGGTGGGAGGAACACAGGTCCCCTTGGGTCAGAGGAAGGAGAGTGGTGGGAGCTACAGTACACAGGTCACCACGGGTCAGAGGAAGGAGAGTGGTGGGAGGTACACAGGTCCTCATGGGTTAGAGGAAGGAGAGTACTTATAGATGCTTCACAATAAAGCAGGGCACTCACCAATTTGAAGCTTAAATCAGCACAATTTATTTGTAGTTTTTCAAATGATAGTCGACGTTTCGATCCTCTGGGTACCTTCTCCAGCTTGCTGTGCCTAGAATGATGTGCTGTCTTGACAAAGGCCCCCAGAGGGTCGAAACGTCGACTATCATTTGAGTGTTTGACCTCTTTGGGCACCGGGGCCCGTTGCTGAGTGTGTGTGTGTGTGTGTGTGTGTGTGTGTGTGTGTGTGTGTGTGTGTGTGTGTGTGTGTGTGTGTGTGTGTGTGTGTATATATATATATATATATATATATATATATATATATACACAGTATATGCAGTTACCCATTGACCAAGTTTATTCTGCCTTTACTCTGTGTTTTGACAGTGTAATATTCTCCCATGCAGTGTGCGCCCAATAATGACAAGTGCAAGGGGGCCCCCCTGTCTAAAGTACCCCGGGCCCCCCGAAGGCTTAATCTGGCACTGGCTGTGAGGCAGTAATGCTGACCATTACACCGTCCGTGCTTATCCCACATTGTCTTGTACTGTAAGTCGCTGTGTTGCTTGGTTAGGCCCTGCAGACCTTGTGGCACCATATAAATAATAAGAATGCATGTTGGCGCAGTAACTTACCCACTCCTGCCCATAGCTGTCCTGCAGTTCATTGTTTGTCGCGTCCTCCCATGGTACGCGCAGTCCGAGCAGCGTGTAGGGCAGATATCCCTGTTGTGCCAGAACGGTGAAATAACAGAAGAAAGCTCCCACAGACTGGATAATGCCTGCAAGCAGGAAAGTCAGGAATTGGCGCACGCCGTGACATGGTCGGAATTAGTGCGGCGCAGCCGATGTACTCACCAATCTGCACATAAGCATACAGGGCGAGGTTCATGTTCACCAATCTGTCCACATTCTTCCTGCGCGGTTGTCTGTTCATTATGTCTCTCTCCGCTCTCTCATAGGCGAAGGAGACCGAAGGGATCTGCGGGAACAGTCATCAGAAATGTGCGTCAGACATGGCGCAGGACGTCAGGTGCGGCGCTTAGTCATTCGCTGTCTGTCTCCCTTCGTTATGTGCACTACTGAGAGGATTCCTGGTAACACCCCAACTTAAGGAGCCACCATGACCGCCTCATCGATGGGCTTATCAATGTGTGACAAGAGTCATTGTGATAAATGGTGCTCCAGCCAATCAGCTTCCAACTGGCAAGGGTCCCATGCCCAACTGTCTTGTGTTTGAAAAATGAAAGTTGGGGACTTAAAGGTGGAAAATGCGGTTTAACGTTGAAAAATGTAAAGTCATTTATTATGGGAACAAAAATGAACAAGCTACTTATAGGCTAAATGGAGTTATTATAGGGAATTCCGCTGTAGAGAAGGACTTGGGGGTCATCATAGATGATTATTTGGGTAATAGTGCACACTGCTCAAGTGCAGCAACAACAGCAAACCGGACACTGGCATTAATAGGGGAATAAATTCAAGGGATGCCAATGTGATGGTGCCTCTTTACAAGGCATTGGTGAGACCACACTTGGAGTATTGTGTTCAGTTCTGGGCACCGCACCTTAAAAAGGACATAAATGAATTGGAACAGGTACAGAGAAGGGCGACTAAGCTAGTAACAGGTCTGGAATCACTAGAATACAAATATAGGCTAACCAGGCTGAATATGTTATCACTGGAGAAACGGAGGCTGAGAGGTGATATGATTAGTACAGTATGTTCACATACAGGATTGGGAATCATATGGAACTGGGAGATGATTGGTCAGTAACAGGCCTATACTTAGGGGAGGTAACTATGATCTAACAGTGTAATGTGGGCTAGGTGACATGAGGGAGATTGCTAGACTAATGAGGGAGAGAGAGAGAGATTACTACTATGTCAGGGAGTCTCCTGCAGAATGCAGGAGGGGAGGTAACTATGATGTAACCGTGTAATGTGGGCTAGGTGACATGAGGGAGATTGCTAGACTAATGAGGGAGAGAGGGAGATTGCTGATATGTCAGGGAGTCTCCTGCAGAATGCAGGGGGGGGGGAGGTAACTGTGATGTAACAGTGTAATGTGGGCTAGGTGACATGAGGGAGATTGCTAGACTAATGAGGGAGAGAGGGAGATTGCTGTTATGTCAGGGAGTCTCCTGCAGAATGCAGGAGGGGAGGTAACTATGATGTAACAGTGTAATGTGGGCTAGGTGACATGAGGGAGATTGCTAGACTAATGAATGAGAGAGGGAGATTGCTGCTACGTCAGGGAGTCTCCTGCAGAATGCAGGAGGGGAGTTAACTATGATGTAACAGTGTAATGTGGGCTAGGTGACATGAGGGAGATTGCTAGACTAATGAGGGAGAGAGGGAGATTGCTGCTATGTCAGGGAGTCTCCTGCAGAATGCAGGAGGGGAGGTAACTATGATGTAACAGTGTAATGTGGGCTAGGTGACATGAGGGAGATTGCTAGACTAATGAATGAAAGAGGGAGATTGCTGCTACGTCAGGGAGTATCCTGCAGAATGCCGGAGGGGAGGTAACTATGATGTAACAGTGTAATGTGGGCTAGGTGACATGAGGGAGATTGCTAGACTAATGAGGGAGAGAGGGAGATTGCTGTTATGTCAGGGAGTCTCCTGCAGAATGCAGGAGGGGAGGTAACTATGATGTAACAGTGTAATGTGGGCTAGGTGACATTAGGGAGATTGCTAGACTAATGAGGGAGAGAGAGAGAGATTACTACTATGTCAGGGAGTCTCCTGCAGAATGCAGGAGGGTAGGTAACTATGATGTAACCGTGTAATGTGGGCTAGGTGACATGAGGGAGATTGCTAGTCTAATGAGGAAGAGAGGGAGATTGCTGCTATGTCAGTGAGCCTCCTGCAGAATGCAGGAGGGGAGGTAACTAATATGTAACAGTGTAATGTGGGCTAGGTGACATGAGGGAGATTGCTAGACTAATGAGGGAGAGAGGGAGATTGCTGTTATGCCAGGGAGTCTCCTGCAGAATGCAGGAGGGGAGGTAACTATGATGTAACAGTGTAATGTGGGCTAGGTGACATTAGGGAGATTGCTAGACTAATGAGGGAGAGAGAGAGAGATTACTACTATGTCAGGGAGTCTCCTGCAGAATGCAGGAGGGGAGGTAACTATGATGTAACCGTGTAATGTGGGCTAGGTGACATGAGGGAGATTGCTAGACTAATGAGGGAGAAAGGGAGATTGCTGCTATGTCAAGGAGTCTCCTGCAGAATGCAGGAGGGGAGGTAACTATGATGTAACAGTGTAATGTGGGCTAGGTGACATGAGGGAGATTGCTAGACTAATGAATGAGAGAGGGAGATTGCTGCTACGTCAGGGAGTCTCCTGCAGAATGCAGGAGGGGAGTTAACTATGATGTAACAGTGTAATGTGGGCTAGGTGACATGAGGGAGATTGCTAGACTAATGAGGGAGAGAGGGAGATTGCTGCTATGTCAGGGAGTCTCCTGCAGAATGCAGGAGGGGAGGTAACTATGATGTAACAGTGAAATGTGGGCTAGGTGACATGAGGGAGATTGCTAGACTAATGAATGAAAGAGGGAGATTGCTGCTACGTCAGGGAGTATCCTGCAGAATGCAGGAGGGGAGGTAACTATGATGTAACAGTGTAATGTGGGCTAGGTGACATGAGGGAGATTCCTAGACTAATGAGGGAGAGAGGGAGATTGCTGATATGTCAGGGAGTCTCCTGCAGAATGCAGGAGGGGAGGTAACTTATGTACCAGTGTAATGTGGGCTATGTGACATGAGGGAGATTGCTAGTCTAATGAGGAAGAGAGGGAGATTGCTGCTATGTCAGTGAGCCTCCTGCAGAATGCAGGAGGGGAGGTAACTAATATGTAACAGTGTAATGTGGGCTAGGTGACACGAGGGAGATTGCTAGACTAATGAGGGAGAGAGGGAGATTGCTGTTATGTCAGGGAGTCTCCTGCAGAATGCAGGAGGGGAGGTAACTATGATGTAACAGTGTAATGTGGGCTAGGTGACATTAGGGAGATTGCTAGACTAATGAGGGAGAGAGAGAGAGATTACTACTATGTCAGGGAGTCTCCTGCAGAATGCAGGAGGGGAGGTAACTATGATGTAACCGTGTAATGTGGGCTAGGTGACATGAGGGAGATTGCTAGACTAATGAGGGAGAGAGGGAGATTGCTGTTATGTCAGGGAGTCTCCTGCATAATGCAGGAGGGGAGGTAACTATGATGTAACAGTGTAATGTGGGCTAGGTGACAGGAGGGAGATTACTAGACTAATGAGGGAGAGAGGGAGATTGCTGCTATGTCAGGGAGTCTCCTGCAGAATGCAGGAGGGGAGGTAACTATGATGTAACAGTGTAATGTGGGCTAGGTGACATGAGGGAGATTGCTAGACTAATGAATGAGAGAGGGAGATTGCTGCTACGTCAGGGAGTCTCCTGCAGAATGCAGGAGGGGAGGTAACTATGATGTAACAGTGTAATGTGGGCTAGGTGACATGAGGGAGATTGCTAGACTAATGAGGGAGAGAGGGAGATTGCTGCTATGTCAGGGAGTCTCCTGCAGAATGCAGGACGGGAGGTAACTATGATGTAACAGTGTAATGTGGGCTAGGTGACATGAGGGAGATTGCTAGACTAATGAGGGAGAGGGGGAGATTGCTGCTATGTCAGGGAGTCTCCTGCAGAATGCAGGAGGGGAGGTAACTATGATGTAACCGTGTAATGTGGACTAGGTGACATGAGGGAGATTGCTAGACTAATGAGGGAGAGAGGGAGATTGCTGATATGTCAGGGAGTCTCCTGCAGAATGCAGGGGGGGGAGGTAACTGTGATGTAACAGTGTAATGTGGGCTAGGTGACATGAGGGAGATTGCTAGACTAATGAGGGAGAGAGGGAGATTGCTGTTATGTCAGGGAGTCTCCTGCAGAATGCAGGAGGGGTGGTAACTATGATGTAACAGTGTAATGTGGGCTAGGTGACATGAGGGAGATTGCTAGACTAATGAGGGAGAGAGGGAGATTGCTGATATGTCAGGGAGTCTCCTGCAGAATGCAGGGGGGGGAGGTAACTGTGATGTAACAGTGTAATGTGGGCTAGGTGACATGAGGGAGATTGCTAGACTAATGAGGGAGAGAGGGAGATTGCTGTTATGTCAGGGAGTCTCCTGCAGAATGCAGGAGGGGAGGTAACTATGATGTAACAGTGTAATGTGGGCTAGGTGACATGAGGGAGATTGCTAGACTAATGAGGGAGAGAGGGAGATTGCTGCTATGTCATATAGACACACACATACATACATACATACATACATACATACACACACACACACACACACACACATACATATATATATATATATATATATATAGACACACACATACATACACACACACACACACATACATATATATATATATAGACACACACACATATATAGACACACACACACACACACATATATAGACACACACACACACACACATATATAGACACACCCACCCACGCTGTGACGTACGGTATTTCCTGTACTTTTATACTCACAATGTCTGTCCCCAGGTCAATGAACAGGATGGTGATGGTGCCAATGGGAAGCGGGCAGTCTGCAATGATGTAGATCAGGAAGGGGCAGAGCTCCGCAATGTTCTTGGTTAAGGTGTATCCGATGGATTTCTTGATGTTATCAAAGATCAAACGCCCTACAATGTGCAGCAATGATTAAGGGAGAGATGTGCAGTAAGGTCTATATACAGTACAATATATAGGAGAGAGATAAAGTGGAGAGGGGACAAAGCACCAGCCAGTCATCTGCTAACTGCTGTTACAGCCTTAGGCAGTGTTTGAAAAATGCCAGTTAGTAGCCATTTGGTTCTACTTGATCTCTCTCCAAGGCTTAGTACATAGACATGTCCTATGTCACTTCTCCCGTACAGTAAGTGAGGCTGGAAGCGTACAGCCTCTCATATCGCCACACGGAACCCAAACCCCCGCCAGGCCCTGAGGTATTACCAGGTTACTGTCCCTGTGATGATCAGTATTAGCCACAGAACCTGTTGGGCGAATTCAGAAACTACAGCAAACCCTTCAGGACAATTAGTCGGCTTTCACATCGCAGAACCTGCTTAGAGCCGCTATTCAAAACGTTTCTTAAAACAGGTCAGAGCAAGTTACACCCCTTTCACATCGCATGTTGTAAACAATTACCGTTTTTGTACCTTTCACATTGAACCCCATAGAAAACAGGTGGAGTGTTTGCTGCACCCCGAACACCCCCCCCCCCCCCAAATAAAAATAAATTCATATATGTTGCATATATAAATATGGTGGACGCTGGCTGACAGACGTCCAGGCAGCACTGAGTAGCTGGTCCCGCCCCGTGCATATATAATGAGCGGGACCCAGTGCAGTGCATATCTAATGAACGAGACCCAGCGCAGTGCATATTTAATGAGTGGGGCCCAGCACAGTGCATATTTACTGAGCGGGACCCAGTGCAGTGCATATTTAATGAGCAGGTCCCCACCCCGTGCATATATAATGAGCAGGACCCAGTGCAGTGCATATCTAATGAACGAGACCCAGCGCAGTGCATATTTAATGAGTGGGGCCCAGCACAGTGCATATTTACTGAGCGGGACCCAGTGCAGTGCATATTTAATGAGCAGGTCCCCACCCCGTGCATATATAATGAGCGGGACCCAGTGCAGTGCATATCTAATGAACGAGACCCAGCGCAGTGCATATTTAATGAGCGGGGCCCAGCACAGTGCATATTTACTGAGCGAGACCCAGTGCAGTGCATATTTAATGAGCAGGACCCAGCACAGTGCATATTTAATGAGCGGGTCCCCACCCCGTGCATATATAATGAGCGGGACCCGCTCATTACATATGCAGGGGGCGGGGACCCGCTCATTAAATATGCACTGCGCTTGGGTCCCCGCTCATTAGATATGAACGGAGCGGGACCAGCTCACTGCCTGGGTACTAAATAGTTCAGACCCATTCACACAACACAAAAAAATGGGTCTGAACCGTGTAGGATCCTTTTTAAACGTTTTCAAATACTGGTTTTCTGTAACGGGTAAATTCACTAGGGCGTTTTCACATCGCAGCTATTACCATTTTAATAGGGCAAATACCGGGTTTTAGCTGCGATGTGGGGTATTAGTCTGGCTCGGATTAACCCTTTCCCGGCAGATACAGTTACCACAGTCCTGAGAAGAGGACGTTACCTTCTTCCACGCCCGTGACAATAGATGCAAAGTTATCATCCAGCAAAATCATATCGGCAGCATTTTTGGCAGCATCTGAACCAGCGATCCCCATGGCGATGCCAATATCCGCCTTCTTCAGGGCTGGCGAGTCATTGACGCCATCCCCGGTCACCGCAACCACCTTGTTCTGGAACAGAGAACACGCCATCATTATCCATATTCCCAGTAGTCTACTTGTTCTCCATTGAGGCGAACAGTGAATAGCGCGGCCCGCGATTAGGGACCTAGATCCAGGATAATGGCTCTCACCTGTCTCTGACAACCTTCCACTATAATCAGCTTCTGCTGCGGCGACGTCCGGGCAAAGACAATCTCGGAATGGTTGGCGAGGATGTCGTCCAGCTCTTCTGGAGTTACGTCCTTCAGCTCTCCGCCATTTACCACCGCTGCCTTTGCCTCGCTGTATCAGGGAGAAGGACGGAACATTGCCTGTGATACATTGTAGCATGCTCCCTGTCACCTTCCCAGGTGATACATTGTAATTGTAACATTCCCCATGTGACCCTCTGATGTGATACATTGTTACATTCCCCCTGAGACCCTCTGATGTGATACATTGTAACATCCCCTGGGACCCCGTGATGTGATACATTGTAACATCCCCTGGGACCCCGTGATGTGATACATTGTAACATCCCCTGGGACCCCGTGATGTGATACATTGTAACATCCCCTGGGACCCCGTGATGTGATACATTGTTACATCCCCCCTGAAACCCTCAGATGTGATACATTGTAACATTCCCCATGTGATCCTCAGATGTGATACATTGTAACATCCCCTGGGACCCCGTGATGTGATACATTGTTGCATTCCCCACGTGACCCTCAGATGTGATACATTGTTACATTCCCCCTGAGACCCTCAGATGTGATACATTGTTACATTCCCCCTGAGACCCTCAGATGTGATACATTGTATAATTCCCCTGGGATCCTACGATGTGATTCATTGTATCATTCCTCCGGTGACTCTCCGATGTGTTACATTGTAACATTCCCCTGTGGCACTCCAATGTGATACATTGTAACATTCCCCTGTGGCCCTCCAATGTGATACATTGTAACATTCCCCTGTGGCCCTCCAATGTGATACATTGTAACATTCCCCTGTGGCCCTCCAATGTGATACATTGTAACATTCCCCTGTGGCCCTCCAATGTGATACATTGTAACATTCCCCTGTGGCCCTCTGATGTAACATTCCCCCTGTGACCTTGTAAATGTGATACATTGTGACATCCCCCCCTGAGACCCTCCAATGTGATACATTGTATCATTCCTCCTGTGACCCTCCGATGTGATACATTGTAACATTACCCCCGTGGCCCTCCAATGTGATACATTGTACCATTCCCCCGCTTGTGACCCTCTGATGTGATACATTGTAACATCCCCCCTGAGACCCTCCAATGTGATACATTGTATCATTCCTCCTGTGGCCCTCCAATGTGATACATTGTACCATTCCCTGCTTGTGACCCTCTGATGTGATACATTGTACCATTCCCCCACTTGTGACCCTCTGATGTGATACATTGTACCATTCCCCCGCTTGTGACCCTCTGATGTGATACATTGTACCATTCCCCCGCTTGTGACCCTCTGATGTGATACATTGTACCATTCCCCCGCTTGTGACCCTCTGATGTGATACATTGTACCATTCCCCCGCTTGTGACCCTCTGATGTGATACATTGTACCATTCCCCCATGTGACCCTCTGATGTGATACATTGTAGCATCCCCCTGGAACCCCCCAGCAGATGATGTATACACACTTACCGCTTATTCACTTGTTGCACTGAAATGTTTAGGCGTTTGGCGATGTCGTCCACTGTTTCACTCCCAGCTGAAATAATACCAACACTTTTGGCTATGGCCTTTGCTGTGATTGGATGGTCACCAGTGACCATTATAACCTACGTGGAATGAAAATACGGTGCATTGAGCAACATAACAACATGTAAACCGTTTCTGTGGGGGCAGATGGTTAGCTCAGCAGGATACCACCGGGCAAGGGTAAAAACCGGAACGGACGGAACACCGGACAGGCTCCATTCATCCATTTCTGTCATTTTGTAGCTTGCAGTGTCTGGTCCAGGGGGTGCCTATACGGGGGGCTGTCACCGGGGAGAGAATAAGGCATGGCTGTAAGGACCGGGCATAGAGCAAAAACCGGAACGGTGCAGACCACATGTGGATGCTGTAATCTCCCCTTCCCCATATCACAGGCATCCCCCCGGATGGGACACTACAAGCTCCGGAATACAGAGTTTGATGTCTGGTCCGGCATTCCAGGGTCCAGTTCAGTTTACCGATACCGCCGTCCCTACCCAGGAAGATTTCATTCTGACACATTGACAGCGCTTCTACCTTGATCCCAGCACTCCGGCACTTGGTTACCGCATCGGGCACTGTGGAACGAGGTGGATCTATCAAAGACAGGAGCCCAACGAAGCAGAGGTTCTCAGTTGGGAAGTTCATAGCTTCTACGTCAAATGGGTAGGACGGAGGGTACTGATCTTCTGGGAGGAACAGGTGGCAAAATCCTGGGACCAGAAGGAAAGGGTGAGGTGAGATAGGGCCACAGGGACTACTCACACGTAATAATCTCTCCATTATATTATAGGTTATAGTCATGCGTCTCACCTAGCACCCGCTCCCCCAGGCCTCCCAGCTCCATGTAAGCCGTCTGGAAGGAATCCTGCATAGACTCATTCAGCAGCATCTCAGTTCCCTTTACCATAATGGTGGAACATTTCTCCAGTATCTTCTCTGGGGCACCTTTCATGACCAGCAGAAGCCTCTTGTCATGGGGATTGTCCATCTCGTGTATGGACAGCTGTAAATATAAGCAGACACCAATGAAGTTCTAGCACAGGTACAGTACATGTAGATGTGAGGCCCGGCGCTCATATGGACCTACCTGGAACTTGTTTGTGGAATTGAAAGGTATTTCAACCACCTTCTTATTCTGCTCCCTGATGTTCATCACGTTTCCCGTCAGCACCTCTGAGAACTTCAGGAGGGCCGTTTCTGACGCGTCCCCCACCACAAGTTTCTGCAGGAGAGAAGCAAAGTATGCAATGGGCGGTGTGTGAGGGACGCTCTCCTGAGGTCTTAATGCTGCGCAGTATCCGGGTGATAATTCTACAGTGACTAGGAAGGCAGTCAACGGGTCAATATCATAGAACCAACATTCATTAGGTCGACGGGCACAAAGTCGACAGATGAACGGTGGACCATGTGAGTGTAGACATTAATCGACACATTTATTTCATGTTTACAATGCACACGTCAGCAACGTTTCATGCTAGGAAATTATTTCCGTCTCCGAGTTGCGTCGAAGAGCAGAACTTAAAAGACTTCATCAGGGTTACATCTGTAAAATGCGACCAAGAGCCAAAAATACGGGCCAAATGGTCTAGGGTTTGTGTATTGTCACTTTTTAAATAAATATTGTATTAGGAAAAGTCATTTTGAAAGTTTCATATGAAAAAAAAATTTATATTGTAAATGACAAGCTCAAGAAATTCATAAAATTCCGATAAGGAGTGAAAATGCAGGCGTACCAGAAACAGAGATAGGCCCGTCATTTAGTGGTTGTGACAGGTGATGGGCACCCATAATATACTACACCAGGTGGCGCTATTTTACCATGCAATGAGATATATATATATATATCATATAGATTAGGGTTCATACAGTACCTTCATAATTGGTACGTCTTCCTGTCCGGCCCTGAACTCAGCCCGGTTACACAGAGTCACAATCCTGCACAACGCAATCCACGTCTCAGACGTCTGATCAAAAGCGTGATCTGGTTAAATACAGAACAAGCCCAATGATATTTCATTCGGATATCAGTGGAAAAACTGCTCCAGCTAAAGACATCCCCATCACCGTGAGCTACAGACAGTGTGATATTCCCACTCAGCCAAAACGTCACAGGCGGCAACCAGTCCCCTGATGGTCACAGGAATACAACAGACGTCTCTATAGATGTAAATGCAGTGGTCCCAGTCTCTAAGCTTCCCGAGGAATAGAAAACCTCTAGAAGTTCCAAGACAGAGAACAGCGCTGGTTTCCTTCCACAACTCACGTGATTGGTCTTCACTAGTGTCCGCTGAATGAATGTGGTCATCAAACCAAAGGTGCGCTACGGTCATTCTGTTCTGCGTCAGGGTTCCAGTCTTATCTGAGCAGATGATGGAGGTAGAGCCCAGGGTCTCCACAGCCTCCAGGTTCTTCACCATACAGTTCTTCTTAGCCATACGCTTTGCGGTCAGGGACAGTGTTACCTGGGGGTAAGAGATGATTGTGGTTTGGTAGATCTGACATGGCTCCTATAGAGGACACGGAAGGTCCTATCAGATGTAGGGGGTGAGACACCATGAGACAGAAGAAGAGATAACATACTCAGTACGCTGGCTGATAAGGTACTCCCAGGAGGAGGAGTACTCACCGTTACGGTAGCCAGGAGTCCCTCAGGTACATTGGCCACAATGATCCCGATGAGGAAGATGATGGAGTTGAGGGCGGAGTACCCCATGCTCATGGCAATGATGAAGAATATGATTCCAACGGACACAGCTACACTTGCCACAATGTGTACAAAGTGTTCTATCTCCACAGCAATGGGGGTCTTCTCGTTGCCCACCCCGGATGCCAGCGTAGCAATCCGACCAATAATAGTCCGGTCACCAGTATTTATGACAATACCTCTGGCTGTGCCTAGAGAAGAAGATAAAACTCCTTAGCAGACAGAAAGTGAAACGCAATGTTCACGGTTAGACGCAAAACGTTGGAAGTGTCTGGGATTCCGCTCAGTGCACTGCCCTGCCCGTCCCGCACACAACCTCGCTGTGTTACCTTCCATGCAGGTGGTGGAGTAGAAGGCGATGTTCTTAGTTTCAAGAGGGTTTTCGTGGGTGTATTCGCTTGAGCGGCTCTGAGCTTCCGACTCGCCGGTGAGGGATGAATTATCCACCTGGAGGGATAACATCACAATAATTATAGTTACAATAAATGTACTTTATGAAAAAGGCCAACATTCATAATTGCAGCCATCATGTCATCAATACGCCGCAAGGTGAAGACGATAGCTGGGCTATATGAAGAGATCAACTCTATGGTGGAGGCAGCGATTACCTTACAGCCTTGGGCAAAGATGAGCCTGAGATCTGCAGGGATCCGGTCTCCCCCTTTGATGTCCACCAGATCTCCTACCACAAGCTCGGTGGCTGCGACCTCCAGCTTCTCTCCTTCCCGGGTGACAACAGCTTGCTAGAGACGGAGGGATAAAGGAATGTCTATGTACATACTGTATGTTTCATGGACTAGGCATAATATAAATGGCACACTTGGGTCCAGATAGGGCTACGCATGATCTGACACCATCTTTGCGTGCGTCGAGGGTGCTATTTTAGATCAACAAGCAATAGGTCAACCCCAAAAGGGTGACATAGACAAGAGGTCAACACAAGAAGTGGTCAAGTGGTCAATATGGGTTTCTTAAGTTTTTTTGGTGCCAGTATTAACACCCGAGCACATGGAACCCCGATTAGTCATCTCCCCCATAACCGGACCTAGCTAGACATCCGCTCACCTGTGGGATCATCTTATTGAAGCTCGCCATGATGTTCGTGCTTTTGGCCTCTTGGTAGTAGGCAAAGCAGCCGGTGAAGAAGACGACGAAGGCCAACACAACTCCCAACCACAGCTGAGCAGAAGGAGAAAGGGGTCAGCCATTGTACACCAGATAGGATGGATTGGGGGTACAGAGAGGACACTAAACGCTAAAGGCCGGATGGCTGCCCACTCCGGACCCTCGTTATATGGTGACTTCAGAAGCCAAGCCTCAGCTAAGGTGGCTCCCTGTCATTATCTGCCTGGTAGGCCTTGAGCAGTGGTTCTCAAATTAGGACCTCAGGACCTCACATAGTTCACATTTTCCAGGTCACCCGTCAGGTGCACTCATTACATAGACACATTTTTAAAAGGTCCACAGGTGGAGCTACTGTAATTATGTCACTTGTGATTCTGTGGGGACCTGTGGCCCAGAGATACCACCCATCCAGCAGGCACCGTAATCATTACAGGGCAGCAAAACAACACTGTGGTCGGGAAACGGTCCCTAATAAACATGATGTAACTTAGCAGGACAGGTATATCCTGATGTCCTGATAAGAAGCAGCCGCTATTCTGCTTACATTGTCCCGCGGAATGTTGTTGTCCTGGGAATACTGTATGGCATATGCAATCCAGCAGAGGAGGGCACCAGCCCATAGGAGGATGGAGAAACCACCGATCATCTGCTTGAGGAACTTGACGATCTCGGGGGTGCCCTTAGGGGGGGTCAGTTCGTTGGGACCATCACGATCCAGATACTCTGCAGCTTTTGTACGTGTGAGACCCTGTAGGAACAAACAGGGGAAGTTAGACCTCAGAGGACATTGTGAGATGGCCACGTGGCGATAGGCTCCCTGGCATATTTCCAGCCACGACACTGGCAGAACATGGGACTGGGCAGTATAGCTGGCTGTACTGGGAGAACTGGGACCCTGATAACATCTCCACAGAGTTCCTGTGATTTATGCTCCAGCTCCAGCACAGAAACTTGTCTTGTGAATGCCTAACCCCCACACGGACGTCCCCCCGGGTACTGATTAACCAGAGCGGCATGTGGGCATCACTCCTGATGCAGACCGGATGGAGCAGCATGCTAGCGCATTCTTATTCTACATTTAGTGGATACCCTGTGCCAGCCCGACGCCAGCCTCGCTGGTACCATCTTACTCACTTTCAGAAGACTTGTTTCATATTTCGATTCCAGATCCTCAGCACTAAGTTTATGGTCCTCCTAGAAGTTGTCAGAGAGAGAGAGAGATACAATGAACATAACAGCATCAGATAGCAAGCTCTTGTGCCCAGGTTCCACATCCATTCTTATGCTTCAGTTTCTAGTATGTAAAATGAGGATACTTCACAAATAATGGATAATACCAAGTAGCGGATGTGCCCGCTTTCAACTGGGTAAAGGTTTGCCGGGCAGAACATTTTACCCTATTTTCCCCACTTAGGAGTCAATATGATAAAATCCCTGGTTAGAGGGTGGCTGCAAATAACTGCCACTGTACCCTTCAACCAGCTCCTAACTTCCATGTTACAGGCGGTGTTCGATAAATGACAGTTAGGGTCTGGATGACCTCTGACCTCACTGTATACTGGGATATACGTTTTATGCAGGGTACAGTGCAGGGTATATGGACACGCAGGGTACAGTGCAGAGTATATGGACACGCAGGGTACAATGCAGGGTATATGGACACACAGGGTACAGTGCAGGGTATATGGACACACAGGGTACAGTGCAGGGTATATGGACACACAGGATACAGTGCAGGGTATATGGACACGCAGGGAACAGTTCAGAGTATATGGACACGCAGGGTACAGTGCAGAGTATATGGACATGCAGGGTACAGTGCAGGGTATATGGACAAGCCAGGCACAGTGCAGGGTATATGGACACGCAGGGTACATTGCAGGGTATATTGACACGCAGGGTAAAGTGCAGAGTATATGGACATGCAGGGTACAGTGCAGGGTATATGGACACGCAGGGTATATGGACACGCAGGGAACAGTGCAGAGTATATTGACACGCAGGGTACAGTGCAGAGTATATGGACATGCAGGGTACAGTGCAGGGTATATGGACAAGCCGGGCACAGTGCAGGGTATATGGACATGCTGGGAATTCCTCACCAGTTCCAGTTCTTGCTTAAGGTCATCCACTTTCTTTCCTTTCTTCTTTTTCTTTTTCAGACCCTTAGATTTGCCGCCGTCCTGCTCCTTCTCTGGGTACTCCGCCATGTTCTTTCCATTGCCCTCCACGGTGTAAACATCAGGCAGTCCCTGAATAGAGAGCGTCGCGTTATCAGTGTCAGTAAGTATAGCACACACAATGCTCAGTGTCAGTAAGTATAGCACACAATGCTCAGTGTCAGTAAGTATAGCACACACAATGCTCAGTGTCAGTAAGTATAGCACACACAATGCTCAGTGTCAGTAAGTATAGCACACACAATGCTCAGTGTCAGTGAGTATAGCACACACAATGCTCAGTGTCAGTAAGTATAGCACACACCATGCTCAGTGTCAGTAAGTATAGCACACACCATGCTCAGTGTCAGTAAGTATAGCACACACAATGCTCAGTGTCATTAAGTATGCCACAACATGCTCAGTGTCAGTAAGTATAGCACACACAATGCTCAGTGTCAGTAAGTATAGCACACACAATGCTCAGTGTCAGTAAGTATAGCACACACAATGCTCAGTGTCAGTAAGTATAGCACACACAATACCCAGTGTCAGTAAGTATAGCACACACAATACCCAGTGTCAGTAAGTATAGCACACACAATGCTCAGTGTCAGTAAGTATGCCACACACCATGCTCAGTGTCAGTAAGTATAGCACACACAATGCTCAGTGTCAGTAAGTATAGCACACACAATGCTCAGTGTCAGTAAGTATAGCACACACCATGCTCAGTGTCAGTAAGTATGCCACACACCATGCTCAGTGTCAGTAAGTATAGCACACACAATGCTCAGTGTCAGTAAGTATAGCACACACAATGCTCAGTGTCAGTAAGTATAGCACACACCATGCTCAGTGTCAGTAAGTATAGCACACACCATGCTCAGTGTCAGTAAGTATAGCACACACAATGCTCAGTGTCATTAAGTATGCCACAACATGCTCAGTGTCAGTAAGTATAGCACACACCATGCTCAGTGTCAGTAAGTATGCCACACACCATGCTCAGTGTCAGTAAGTATAGTACACACAATGCTCAGTGTCAGTAAGTATAGCACACACAATACCCAGTGTCAGTAAGTATAGCACACACAATGCTCAGTGTCAGTAAGTATAGCACACACAATGCTCAGTGTCAGTAAGTATGCCACACACCATGCTCAGTGTCAGTAAGTATGCCACACACCATGCTCAGTGTCAGTAAGTATAGCACACACCATGCTCAGTGTCAGTAAGTATAGCACACACCATGCTCAGTGTCAGTAAGTATAGCACACACAATGCTCAGTGTCAGTAAGTATAGCACACACAATGCTCAGTGTCAGTAAGTATAGCAAGTATAGCACACACAATGCTCAGTGTCAGTAAGTATAGCACACACAATGCTCAGTGTCAGTAAGTATAGCACACAATGCTCAGTGTCAGTAAGTATAGCACACACAATGCTCAGTGTCAGTAAGTATAGCACACACAATGCTCAGTGTCAGTAAGTATAGCACACACAATGCTCAGTGTCAGTGAGTATAGCACACACAATGCTCAGTGTCAGTAAGTATAGCACACACCATGCTCAGTGTCAATAAGTATAGCACACACCATGCTCAGTGTCAGTAAGTATAGCACACACCATGCTCAGTGTCAGTAAGTATAGCACACACAATGCTCAGTGTCATTAAGTATGCCACAACTTGCTCAGTGTCAGTAAGTATAGCACACACAATGCTCAGTGTCAGTAAGTATAGCACACACAATGCTCAGTGTCAGTCAGTAAGTATAGCACACACAATGCTCAGTGTCAGTAAGTATAGCACACACAATACCCAGTGTCAGTAAGTATAGCACACACAATGCTCAGTGTCAGTAAGTATGCCACACACCATGCTCAGTGTCAGTAAGTATGCCACACACCATGCTCAGTGTCAGTAAGTATAGCACACACAATGCTCAGTGTCAGTAAGTATAGCACACACAATGCTCAGTGTCAGTAAGTATAGCACACACAATGCTCAGTGTCAGTAAGTATAGCACACACCATGCTCAGTGTCAGTAAGTATGCCACACACCATGCTCAGTGTCAGTAAGTATAGCACACACAATGCTCAGTGTCAGTAAGTATAGCACACACAATGCTCAGTGTCAGTAAGTATGCCACACAATGCTCAGTGTCAGTAAGTATAGCACACACAATACCCAGTGTCAGTAAGTATAGCACACACAATGCTCAGTGTCAGTAAGTATAGCACACACAATGCTCAGTGTCAGTAAGTATAGCACACACCATGCTCAGTGTCAGTAAGTATGCCACACACCATGCTCAGTGTCAGTAAGTATAGCACACACAATGCTCAGTGTCAGTAAGTATAGCACACACCATGCTCAGTGTCAGTAAGTATGCCACACACCATGCTCAGTGTCAGTAAGTATAGCACACACAATGCTCAGTGTCAGTAAGTATAGCACACACAATGCTCAGTGTCAGTAAGTATGCCACACAATGCTCAGTGTCAGTAAGTATAGCACACACAATACCCAGTGTCAGTAAGTATAGCACACACAATGCTCAGTGTCAGTAAGTATAGCACACACAATGCTCAGTGTCAGTAAGTATAGCACACACAATACCCAGTGTCAGTAAGTATAGCACACACAATGCTCAGTATCAGTAAGTATGCCACACACCATGCTCAGTGTCAGTAAGTATAGCACACACCATGCTCAGTGTCAGTAAGTATAGCACACACAATGCTCAGTGTCAGTAAGTATAGCAAGTATAGCACACACAATGCTCAGTGTCAGTAAGTATAGCACACACAATGCTCAGTGTCAGTAAGTATGCCACACACAATGCCCAGTGTCAGTAAGTATAGCACACACAATGCTCAGTGTCAGTAAGTATAGCACACACAATGCTCAGTGTCAGTAAGTATAGCACACACCATGCTCAGTGTCAGTAAGTATGCCACACACCATGCTCAGTGTCAGTAAGTATAGCACACACAATGCTCAGTGTCAGTAAGTATGCCACACACAATGCCCAGTGTCAGTAAGTATAGCACCCACCATGCTCAGTGTCAGTAAGTATAGCACACACAATGCTCAGTGTCAGTAAGTATAGCACACACAATGCTCAGTGTCAGTAAGTAGAGCACACACAATGCTCAGTGTCAGTAAGTAGAGCACACACCATGCTCAGTGTCAGTAAGTATGCCACACACCATGCTCAGTGTCAGTAAGTATAGCACACACAATGCTCAGTGTCAGTAAGTATAGCACACACAATGCTCAGTGTCAGTAAGTATGCCACACACAATGCCCAGTGTCAGTAAGTATAGCACCCACCATGCTCAGTGTCAGTAAGTATAGCACACACAATGCCCAGTGTCAGTAAGTATAGCACACACAATGCTCAGTGTCAGTAAGTATAGCACACACAATACCCAGTGTCAGTAAGTATAGCACACACAATGCTCAGTGTCATTAAGTATGCCACACAATGCTCAGTGTCAGTAAGTATAGCACACACAATGCTCAGTGTCAGTAAGTATAGCACACACCATGCTCAGTGTCAGTAAGTATGCCACACACAATGCTCAGTGTCAGTAAGTATAGCACACACAATGCTCAGTGTCATTAAGTATGCCACACAATGCTCAGTGTCAGTAAGTATAGCACACACAATGCTCAGTGTCAGTAAGTATAGCACACACCATGCTCAGTGTCAGTAAGTATGCCACACACAATGCTCAGTGTCAGTAAGTATGCCACACACAATACCCAGTGTCAGTAAGTATGCCACACAATGCTCAGTGTCAGTAAGTATGCCACACACAATGCTCAGTGTCAGTAAGTATGCCACACACAATGCTCAGTGTCAGTAAGTATGCCACACAATGCTCAGTGTCAGTAAGTATGCCACACACAATGCTCAGTGTCAGTAAGTATGCCACACACAATGCTCAGTGTCAGTAAGTATGCCACACACAATGCTCAGTGTCAGTAAGTATAGCACACACAATGCTCAGTGTCAGTAAGTATGCCACACACAATGCTCAGTGTCAGTAAGTATGCCACACACAATGCTCAGTGTCAGTAAGTATGCCACACACAATGCTCAGTGTCAGTAAGTATGCCACACACAATGCTCAGTGTCAGTAAGTATGCCACACACAATGCTCAGTGTCAGTAAGTATGCCACACACAATGCTCAGTGTCAGTAAGTATGCCACACACAATGCTCAGTGTCAGTAAGTATGCCACACACAATGCTCAGTGTCAGTAAGTATGCCACACACAATGCTCAGTGTCAGTAAGTAAAGCACACACAATGTTCAGTGTCAGTAAGTATAGCACACACAATGCTCAGTGTCAGTAAGTATAGCACACACAATGCTCAGTGTCAGTAAGTATAGCACACACCATGCTCAGTGTCAGTAAGTATAGCACACACAATGCTCAGTGTCAGTAAGTATGCCACACACAATGCTCAGTGTCAGTAAGTATAGCACACACCATGCTCAGTGTCAGTAAGTATAGCACACACAATGCTCAGTGTCAGTAAGTATGCCACACACCATGCTCAGTGTCAGTAAGTATAGCACACACAATGCTCAGTGTCAGTAAGTAAAGCACACACAATGCTCAGTGTCAGTAAGTATAGCACACACAATGCTCAGTGTCAGTAAGTAGAGCACACACAATGCTCAGTGTCAGTAAGTAGAGCACACACCATGCTCAGTGTCAGTAAGTATGCCACACACCATGCTCAGTGTCAGTAAGTATAGCACACACAATGCTCAGTGTCAGTAAGTATAGCACACACCATGCTCAGTGTCAGTAAGTATAGCACACACCATGCTCAGTGTCAGTAAGTATGCCACACACCATGCTCAGTGTCAGTAAGTATAGCACACACTATGCTCAGTGTCAGTAAGTAAAGCACACACAATGCTCAGTGTCAGTAAGTAAAGCACACACAATGCTCAGTGTCAGTAAGTATAGCACACACAATGCTCAGTGTCAGTAAGTAGAGCACACACAATGCTCAGTGTCAGTAAGTAGAGCACACACCATGCTCAGTGTCAGTAAGTATGCCACACACCATGCTCAGTGTCAGTAAGTATAGCACACACAATGCTCAGTGTCAGTAAGTATAGCACACACCATGCTCAGTGTCAGTAAGTATAGCACACACCATGCTCAGTGTCAGTAAGTATGCCACACACCATGCTCAGTGTCAGTAAGTATAGCACACACTATGCTCAGTGTCAGTAAGTATAGCACACACCATGCTCAGTGTCAGTAAGTATAGCACACACCATGCTCAGTGTCAGTAAGTATAGCACACACCATGCTCAGTGTCAGTAAGTATAGCACACACAATGCTCAGTGTCAGTAAGTATAGCACACACCATGCTCAGTGTCAGTAAGTATAGCACACACCATGCTCAGTGTCAGTAAGTATAGCACACACAATGCTCAGTGTCAGTAAGTATCAAACAAATTATGCTGTATCCCTGATATGTGATCCTGTGTGCCTGATGCTGGGTCCCGTGTGCCTGATATGTGATCATGTGTGCCTGATGCTGGGTCCCATGTGCCTGATATATGATCCGGTGTGCCTGATGCTGGGTCCCGTGTGCCTGATCTGTGCTCACATGTGCCTGATGCTGGGTCCCATGTGCCTGATATGTGATCCTGTGTGCCTGATGCTGGGTCCCGTGTGCCTGATATATGATCCTGTGTGCCTGATGCTGCCTGGGTCCCGTGTGCCTGATATGAAATCCTCTGTGTATGATGCTGGGTCCTGTGTGCCTGATATGTGATGCTGGGTCCCGTGTGCCTGATATGTGATGCTGGGTCCCAAGTGCCTGATCTGTGCTCACATGTGCCTGATATTGGGTCCTGTGTGCCTGATGCTTGGTCCCGTGTGCATGATATGAAATCCTCTGTGTATGATGCTGGGTCACATGTGCCTGATATGTGATCCTGTGTGCATGATGCTGGGTCCTGTGTGCCTGATCTGTGCTCACATGTGCCTGATATGTGATGCTGGGTCCCGTGTGCCTGATATGTGATGCTGGGTCCCGTGTGCCTGATCTGTGCTCACGTGTGCCCGATGCCGCGTCCTAGGAGAAGCCACTCACCTCAGTGCCCATGGTCTGCGTGTGTCAGGACAGGTATGTGCTGCGCTGGGATGAGATTGTACAAATGCTTTAGAGCTTGTGTCCGTCCCAACGAGGAGCCAATGTTAGCTGCACTGTGTCATCCTGACAGGAAAGCCTTCCAACACACCCTGTGCCTGAGCATCAACCTGTGCACCTATATGTACCTGCCAGCCAGAGGCTCCGCCCACACACCTGGTCCTGCCCAATCCCATCACCTGGCCAGGTGGAAAACTACCACAGCTCAGCATGCTGGAATCTAACACATCCCAATCACCTGCATCACCTGTATGTCAGTGTACAACTGTATGTGCGGTTACTTCCCTACAGCGATCCCCCCTGCACCGCCTGTATGTCAGTGTACCATCATATCATACTGTATGTGCGGCTACTTCCCCCAAATACACAAATATTATATATCCCCCGATCCCTACAGCGATCCCTCCTGCACCGCCTGTATGTCAGTGTACCATCATATCATACTGTATCATACTGTGTGATATTATATATCACTCGATCTCCGATCCCTACAGCGATCCCTCCTGCACCGCCTGTATGTCAGTGTACCATCATATCATACTGTATGTGCGGCTACTTCCCCCAAATACACAAATATTATATATCCCCCGATCCCTACAGCGATCCCTCCTGCACCGCCTGTATGTCAGTGTACCATCATATCATACTGTATCATACTGTGTGATATTATATATCACTCGATCTCCGATCCCTACAGCGATCCCTCCTGCACCGCCTGTATGTCAGTGTACCATCATATCATACTGTATGTGCGGCTACTTCCCCCAAATACACAAATATTATATATCCCCCGATCCCTACAGCGATCCCTCCTGCACCGCCTGTATGTCAGTGTACAATCATATCATACTGTATCATACTGTGTGATATTATATATGGAAAGATAGTGTCAGATACCTAAGTATCTGGCACTTTAAGAAGCGCAATCCTGCTCAGAAAATTAAATTAGAATGTCCTTACAGTTTTTATGAATATATAAATCAATTTATTAAAAAAGCATATAAAGTGGAATCAATCCACACAAAAATTCATATAACAATACAATTGTGCACAATTTAACAGACAAACAGGACAGACAACATATAACATATATTTGCAATAAAAAAGCTGAAGTTTGCTGGGATTGCCGTTTTTCTTGTATATATTATAGTCACTCGAGTCAGGAATGAAATATGAGGCTTACTAAAGGCAGTGATAAATTCTCATAATTACCAGTCCTGCATGAACTTTCTGTGGTGGATATCAAGGTCAGTCTTTCCAACTGGTATATTACCAGATACCAGATATTATATATCACTCGATCTCCGATCCCTACAGCGATCCCTCCTGCACCGCCTGTATGTCAGTGTACAATCATATCATACTGTATGTGCGGCTACTTCCCTACAGCGATCCCTCCTGCACCGCCTGTATGTCAGTGTACAATCATATCATACTGTATGTGCTGCTACTTCCCCCAAATACACAAACATTATATATCCCCCGATCCCTACAGCGATCCCTCCTGCACCGCCTGTATGTCAGTGTACCATCATATCATACTGTATGTGCAGCTACTTCCCCCAAATACACAAATATTATATATCCCCGATCTCCGATCCCTACAGCGATCCCTCCTGCACCGCCCGCATACCCCATAGGTTACTAAGATGGTGTTAGCGGGCTACTGGCAACCGGCACCCGGGGAAGCAGAGCGCAGGGGGTGGTCTCCGTGCCCCTGCCCCTTACTCTGCCCGGTGATACAGCTAACTAGAAGGATGGCATATTGTAATGTGACCCTGGGCGGTATGTGCCATCCAATGATACATTCAGGTGATGGATCGCTCTGTGCCCTCATATCGAGTCATACACAATATACAAGTGTAGTATACAGTATATCAGATAAGTCAGCGCAGTCTGATCTGGCTGCGTCCGCTGTCGCACAGCGCTGTGATGAGGACCAATGTTAATGTGTGCCGAGCGTAGCGAGAGGACGCGGTGCACTTAATCCTGTGTCCATGTCGACTGTGTCGGGTCAAATAACAGTGACAAACCCCATGTCGACCTCTTGACTGTCAACCTAGACCATGTCGACCTAATGACCATTTTGACCTTGACCAATGTCCATCTAGACCCATGTCGACCTTGCAGTATGTCGACCATCTTTAGGTCAACCATACAATCCATTCCTGGATACCCGATAGAAGATAGTGTACTTGGCGTGTGTTACTGTAGGCAGCAGGCAGGGGGCGCTGTAAGCACAGCAGTGACAGGCCGGACTAGGCACAGGGGGAGATTTCTGGTACCCAGACTCTGGCCTCTAAACCGGACTGATTACAACACGGTTATCTAGGAAATTGGGCAAATGTGTACCCCAGAGCTTCGCCCTCCTATATTGGTGTATTGTCTGGAGACACACACACACACACACACATATATATATATATATATGTACACACACACACATATATATATGTACACACACACACACACATCTTGTACTGAAAGCACACTATAAGAACAGGCATTTCCTGGTTATGTTATGTCGGGGACACACACACACATGTATATATATGTACACACGCACACACACACACACACACACACGCACACACACACACCTTGTACTGAAAGCATACTATAAGAACAGGCATCTCCTGGTTATGTTATGTCGGACACACACACACACACACACACACACACACACACATCTTGTACTGAAAGCACACTATAAGAACAGGCATCTCCTGGTTTCATCAGGGAACGGAGACAATTTTGCAGCCTGTAAAAGTTTGATGAGAACCATTGTGGCGGTTCCCAGGAGCCGGCTCATAGAAGCTCAGCAGTAAATCTGGAGGGTTATGTACCACACAAAGTGCTTTATCTGCTATCTCTGGATACACTCAGTAATGGGAGAGAGCCAGCAGAACACTTTGGGCCTCAGTCTGCCGGTTCCAACAGGAATCACTGCAGTATATTGCTCCCAATCAGTGGCAGAGCTGCACTGACCGGCCCGGCAGGACGAGCCAGTCCCTCCACATTGCTGCCACCTACCAGCAGTCTTACAGGCAGCGGATAGGCTTGAGGTTTTTAAAGAAACAGCAATGACTAAGGGACCGTAACATCGCAATGTCTAATGGAGCGTACACACTGTGAGATATGCACTGTTTTTCTATTTGATTTTTCTTATTTTGCAAAATCGATTAGAAAATCGAATGGGCATCAAATGTTTTTTTCTACATGCAGATTTGATGCAGATTCTATACCAACGCTCGCTCCCGTGTGGGGGATATTGACAGCCAAGACTACATAAATGTATACTTTTCTTTTCACCTCTCCGGGACATGAATGACACCACTTGGCCCCGCCCCAATGCCACAAACTCCTTGGTTCGCGGGCCGCGGAGAGGGGGAAAGCTTAACTTAAGCAAAATGACAGTACTGCGTCATTTTAGCCCCACCCCCTCTCCGTGGACCCGCGATTAGTGGTAATAGAATCAGCAGGGAAGGGGGTGCGGGGACTCTTGCCGACAAGTAGGAGACTTGCCCACCTTCCCGGGATGAACAGTCCATATCTAATAGAAATCGAATATGGAATCGAACCTTTGGGGACTGCACTACGTCAGGCTGGCTCACGGGCAATGCAATACATAGGGGCCCCTACCCCAGTGACGCCCGGCTACAGAGGAGCCCATTACAATCCTGGAGCCACTAAGCCCAATGGAAGAGTCTCCCCTGGTTACAGTTAGAGATGAGCGGTTCGGAATCTGAACATAGGCCCCCAATCCATCCGTGAGCCGCGCTCGCAAGTTTCCAGCTTTGTTTGGAAACCCAATCGCGGTACTTTTGCATCGGATTCTCACAAGACAGTGAGGCATTAAAGGTTCAGCGTCCCGAGAATTCGGTGCCATTTCACACACGCTTCCATAAGCTGCGCACAGCTCTGCTCAGTGTAGTGTCTGTGGGGTGTTTATTACTGGCAGTGGTGTGCTGACTGGAGATGGGTCACTCTGTGTGGCAGAGGGGTGTTGTGAAGTGCAGAGGGGTGTTGTGCAGACTCAGAGGGGTGTTGTGTAGTGCAGAGGGGTGTTGTGCAGACTCATTGGGGTGTTGTTGTGCAGTGCAAAGGGGTGTTGTGCAGTGTAGAGGGTTGTTGTTGTGCAGTGCAAAGGGGTGTTGTGCAGTGCAGAGGGGTGTTGTGCAGACTCAAAGGGGTGTTGTGCAGTGCAGAGGGGTGTTGTGCAGTGCAGAGGGGTGTTGTGCAGTGCAGAGGGGTGTTGTGCAGACTCAGAGGGGTGTTGTGCAGTGCAGAGGGGTGTTGTGCAGTGCAGAGGGGTGTTGTGTAGTGCAGAGGGGTGTTGTGCAGACTCAGAGGGGTGTTGTGCAGTGCAGAGGGGTGTTGTGCAGTGCAGAGGGGTGTTGTTGTGCAGTGCAAAGGGGTGTTGTTATGCAGTGCAGAGGGGTGTTGTGCAGACTCAGAGGGGTGTTGTTGTGCAGTGCAGAGGGGTGTTGTTGTGCAGTGCAAAGGGGTGTTGTTGTGCAGTGCAGAGGGGTGTTGTGTAGTGCAGAGGGGTGTTGTGCAGACTCAGAGGGGTGTTGTGCAGTGCAGAGGGGTGTTGTGCAGTGCAGAGGGGTGTTGTGCAGACTCAGAGGGGTGTTGTTGTGCAGTGCAGAGGGGTGTTGTTGTGCAGTGCAGAGGGGTGTTGCTGTGCAGTGCAGAGGGGTGTTGTGCAGTGCAGAGGGGTGTTGTGTAGTGCAGAGGGGTGTTGTGCAGTGCAGAGGGGTGTTGTGCAGACTCAGAGGGGTGTTGTGCAGTGCAGAGGGGTGTTGTTATGCAGTGCAGAGGGGTGTTGTGCAGACTCAGAGGGTTGTTGTTGTGCAGTGTAGAGGGTTGTTGTTGTTGTGCAGTGCAAAGGGGTGTTGTTATGCAGTGCAGAGGGGTGTTGTGCTGGGTATTGTACTGGTCGTGTGTTGTTAGGCAGTGCAGAGGGGTGTTGTTGTGCAGTGCAGAGGGGTGTTGTTGTGCAGTGCAGAGGGGTGCCGTGCAGTGCAGAGGGGTGTCGTGCAGTGCATAGGGGGTGTTGAGCAGAGGGGTGTTGTGCAGTGCAGAGGGGTGTTGTGCTGGGTATTGTACTGGTCGTGTGTTGTTAGGTAGGCTGTCAGTCAGCTTTTCATTATTTAATTTTTTTCATTATTTGTGGTGTGTGGTGTGTTGCACTACACCCCAATCAGTGGCAGTTTTTACTTATGGGCTACAGGGCTGCAGCCCCCCCCCCCCCCGTGGTAAAATCTACCACTGTAGCGAAGCCAGATGCAGTCTGTGAGACTGCTCTGGCTTCACTGTGACCGGCAGTGACTTCCTATTGGAAGTCTGACCTGCCAGTCACCAAGGCAGTCCCATTGGGAGCAATGTTCCCTCTAATTTTACGAAGGCTGTGTGCGGCAAAAGATTTTGGCTGTGCAACTTTGGAAGGAAATTACAATTTTTGTGCGTCACTTATATATAACTGGAAAATGACATTCAGCATTTGTGTTAACTTTACTTCAAAATGATATTAAACATTGAAAACACAGCACACAATGTAGTTAATGGGTGAAACACACATTAATTGAGTCCACAACTGCAAAAAGGGACCACTGCTGCTATGTGCGCTCTGTTGTAATGTCTGTGCGCACGCTCGGCGAGTTGTGTGCGCGCGCACACGCGCACAGCTTAGAGGGAACACTGATTGGGAGGTGTTCATTCCCCCCGGGACGCCTTTGTCATACCTCCCAACTTTGTGAGTTCAGCAGGCGGGACGCTGCTGCTGCGCGCCGTAGGCACGCCGAAATTTTCGGGGGGCGTGGCCTAATTCGGGGGCATGGCCTATACTCGCGGCTCTCCCGCGAGGCCACGCCCCCATTTTGCCGCTATGGGGGCATGACCCAGAGGCATGACCCAGAGGCTCTGTGAGCCTCTAGCCATACCCCCAGCCCCCAGCCCCCTGGCTGCGGGAATAGACGCTGTGCGCATAGCGTTTATTCCCCGCTGCTTAGCAGCTGACAGGGGGGGACTCCCAACAGCCCCCCCACACCGCGGGACACTGCCGCCCGCGGGTGGGACAGCGGGACAGGCCCTGATAATCGGGACTGTCCCGCTAAAATCGGGACTGTTGGGAGGTATGCTTTGTGCAGGCTGCCGTGCATAATCGCCAATTGCGCATGCACAGTACCTATAACAGTACTGCGCACGCGCTGGTCCAGGTGCCTGTCATTGTATTGTACGGGCCATGATTCCTTCTATGGGCTGTTGCCGAAACAGCAGACACATACACATACGCGGACACATACATGCATACAGACATACACATATAAGAGACACATACATACATGCATACACAAACACAAAGCAGATGCAGACACATATATGCAGACACATATTACATACAGACATACACATATAAGAGACACATACATACATGCATACACAAACACAAAGCAGATGCAGACACATACACGCAGACACATACATACATGCAGACACATACATATACGGGATGCAGTTACCATCCCGGCGGTCGGGATCCCGGCGTTCAGAATCCCGACGCTGGAATCCCGACCGCCGAAAATCCCGACACTTTCTCCCTCCGTGGGTGTCCACGACACCCCTGGAGGGAGAATAAATTAGCGTGCCGAGCGTATCGAGGCACCGGGCCCGCTGCGTGGCGAGCGCAGCAAGCCCGCAAGGGGGGGCGGTCCACATACCCCCCTTGTCGGGATTTCGGCGGTCGGGATTCCGGCGTCGGGATTTTGAACGCCGGGATCCCGACCGCCGGGATTTCATACTGAATCCACATATACATGCAGACATACACCTACATGCAGACACATATACGCAGACTATACACATACATAAAGACACAGTGGGTGCCGTGTGTACACAAAGGACAATTTAATTTAATAAATAACAATACAAAACAATAAAATTTATTAATTGCATGCAAAAAATGGGGGTACATTTAAAATGACCACAGAAATAGATAGAAAACTGTCCAAATCTGTGCAAGCTCACTGAAGCCGGGAGGGGGAAAGGGCCGGTCTGGGGGCGGAGCCACGAACGGGCTGCTCTATTGGGGGAGGTGTCTAGTGCGATTGCGTCATTTTAGCCCTGCCCCCCACAGTGCAATGCCTGTATTTCATGGCATGCAGACACATACATGCAGACACATACATGCAGACACATACATGCAGACACATACACATACATGCAGACCATACACATACATGCCGACACATACACATACATGCAGACACATACACATACACATACATGCAGACACATACACATACATGCAGACCATACACATACATGCCGACACATACACATACATGCAGACACATACACATACATGCAGATCATACACATACATGTAGACACATACATGCAGATCATACACATACATGTATTTATTTATTTATTTATTAACAGTTTCTTATATAGCGCAGCATATTCCGTTGCGCTTTACAATAGCAGACAGTGAAACAAAACAGGGTATTTACAGACAGTCAAAATGTAGGAGGGCCCTGCTCGCAAGCTTACAATCTATAGGGAAATAGGCATTGATACATAAGGATAGATACTGTATTCTTTATTGCATCGATTCCACCAGAACGCAAGGTTCTATGACTGGTTCTGGAATTTGATAAGCTTGCCTGAAGAGATGAGTCTTCAGGGAACGCTTATAGGTTTGGAGACTGGAGGAGAGTCTTATTGTGCTTGGGAGGGCATTCCACAGAGTGGGTGCAGCCCGAAGAAAGTCCTGCAGTCGGGAATGGGAGCAGGTAATGAGTGTGGATGAGAGACGCAGATCTTGGGAGGAGCGTAGAGGTCGTGTTGGATGATATTTTGAGATAAGAGAGGATATGTATGTTGGTGTAGTTTGGTTTATGGCTTTGTGTGTAAGTAAAAGAATTTTGTATTGAATACGGTAGAATACAGGTAACCAATGAAGTGACTGACAGAGTAGCTTTGCAGACGATGAACGTCTGGCTAGGAAGATTAGCCTTGCAGCTGCATTCATTATGGACTGTAGTGGTGAGAGTCTGTATTGGGGAAGGCCAATAAGGAGACTATTGCAATAATCAATGCGTGAGATGATGAGAGCATGGATTAGAGTTTTTGCAGTGTCTTGTGTAAGGTAAGGGCGAATTTTAAATATGTTTTTTAGGTGCATGTGGCATGATTTTGAGACAGATTGAATGTGGGGTACAAAGGAAAGTTCTGAGTCAAGGATAACACCTAGGCAGCGAGCTTGAGAGGTAGGAGTGATTGTCATCTTCTCAACAGCGATAGAGATATCAGGTTGGTAACTACTATTTATTGGCGGAAATATAATTAATTCTGTTTTTGAGATATTAAGTTTGAGGTGCCGAGATGACATCCAGGATGAAACAGCAGAAAGGCATTCAGAGACACGGCTCAATACAGATGGGGACAGGTCCGGGGAGGATAGGTAGAGCTGAGTATCATCCGCATACAGATGATACTGAAATCCAAAGGAGCTGATTAGTTTGCCAAGAGATGAGGTATAGATTGAGAAAAGCAAGGGACCTAAAACTGAACCCTGAGGTACTCCAACTGAAAGAGGTAGCGAAGAAGAGGTAGAATCAGAGAAACGAACACTAAAGGAGCGGTTAGAGAGGTAGGATGAGAACCAAGAGAGGGCTGTGTCTTTAAGACCTATGGATTGTAGTGTTTGTATGAGAAGTGTGTGGTCAACAGTGTCAAAAGCAGCAGAGAGATCTAGAAGAATTAGTAGTGAGTAGTGGCCTTTAGACTTAGCAGTGACCAGATCATTCACAACTTTAGTCAGTGCTGTCTCTGTGGAGTGTTGGGCACGAAAGCCTGACTGATGCGGGTCCATTAAGTTGTGCAAGTTAAGAAAGTGTGTGAGGCGAGTATAAGCAAGTCTTTCAAGTAGTTTGGAGGTGCATGGAAGTTGAGAAATGGGACGGTAGTTTGAGAGAGAGCTTGGATCAGAATTCTGTTTTTTCAGAATCGGAGTAATAACTGCTTGTTTGAACAATGAAGGAAAGACACCAGTAGAGAAAGAGAGGTTACAGATTTTAGTTAATAGACACATGTAGACACATACACATACATGCAGATCATACACATACATGCAGATTATACACATACATGCAGACACATACACATACATGCAGACCATACACATACATGCCGACACATACATGCCGACACATACACATACATGCAGACACATACACATACATGCAGATCATACACATACATGTAGACACATACACATACATGCAGATCATACACATACATGTAGACACATACACATACATGCAGATCATACAAATACATGTAGACACATACATGCAGACACATACATGCAGACACATACAAATACATGCAGGCCATACACATACATGCAGAGACATACACATACATACATGCAGACACACACATACATACATACATGCAGACAGACACATACACATACATGCAGACCATGCAAATGCATGCAGACACATTCATGCAGACCATACACACACATGCAGACACATACTCATACATGCAGACACATACATGCAGACCATGTACATACATGCAGACACATACACATGCACATGCATGCAGACACATACACATACATGCAGACACATACACATACATGCAGGCACATACATACATACATACATACATACATACATACAGACAGACACATACACATACATGCAGACACATACACATACATGCAGGCACATACATACATACATACATACATACATACATGCAGACACATACATATACATGCAGACACATACACATGCATGTAGACGCATACACATACATGTAGACACATACACATACATGCAGACACATACATGCAGACAGACACATACACATACATGCAGACACATACATGCAGACACGTACACATACATGCAGGCACATACATGTAGACACATACACATACATGCAGACCATACACATACATGCAGAGACATACACACACATGCAGACACACACATACATGCAGAGAGACACATACACGCAGACCATGCAAATGCATGCAGACACATACATGCAGACCATACACATGCAGACACATACTCATACATGCAGACACATACATGCAGACACATACAAATACATGCAGACCATACACATACATGCAGAGACATACACATACATGCAGACACACACATACATGCAGACACACACATACATGCAGACACACACACACACACACACACATACATGCAGACCATGCAAATGCATGCAGACACATACATACATGCAGACCATACACATACACACACATGCAGACACATACTCATACATGCAGACACATACACATACATGCAGACACATACACATACATGCAGGCACATACATACATACATACATACATACATACATGCAGACACATACACATACATGCAGACACATACACATACATGCAGACACATACACATACATGCAGGCACATACATACATACATACACATACACATACATGCAGACACATACACATACATGCAGGCACATACATACATACATACATACATACATGCAGACACATACATATACATGCAGACACATACACATACATGCAGGCACATACATACATACATACATACATACATGCAGACACATACACATGCATGCAGACACATACACATACATGCAGACACATACACATACATGCAGGCACATACATATACATGCAGACACATACACATACATACATACATACATGCATGCAGACACATACATGTAGACGCATACACATACATGCAGACACATACATGTAGACGCATACACATACATGTAGACACATACACATACATGCAGACACATACATGCAGACAGACACATACACATACATGCAGACACATACACATATATGCAGACACATACACATACATGCAGACCATAAACAAACATACACATACATGCAGACCATACACATGCATGCAGACACATACACATACATGCAGACCATACACATACATACATTCATACATACACATACATGCAGACACATACATGCAGACCATAAACAAACATACACATACATGCAGACACATACACATGCATGCAGACACATACACTTGCATGCAGACACATACATGCAGATTATACACATACATGCAGACACATACACATACATGTAGACACATACACGTGCATGCAGACACATACATGCAGACCATACACATACATGCAGACACATACACATACATGCAGACACATACACATGCATGCAGACAGACACATACATGCAGATTATACACATACATGCAGACCATAAACATACATGCAGACAAACACATACATGTAGACACATACACATGCAGACACATACACATACATGCAGACCATACACATACATGCAGACACATACACATACATGTAGACACATACATGCAGACCATACACATACATGCAGACACATACACATACATGCAGACACATACACATACATGTAGACACATACATGCAGACACAAGTTCAGAATTTGAACATGTTAGCAGGTGTGTGTTATGTAAATAATAATAATATATAGTTTCTGCTAATTGCACAGCGAGTCAGATCTTTGCATTTGTAATTGTCTCTTTGCATAATTTTCTCATTATCTTGTCATCGTTTCTTTTTAAATTTAATTAAGAATTCAGTTTATCGGATTATCTAAAATCCTGGAACGCTTCCTGCTTCCTACTGACACCGGTCCTGCCCTGAGTGCCCCCGTAGATATGGCATGGTGTTACCGCGGGAGACGGATGCATTAGGGCTGGCTAGACCCAGGCAAAACACATGTGATTGGACATTTTTAATCCGATTTATTAGACCGATCAGTCAGAGTCGGATATGTCCAAGTGTATGGACACCTTTACATGGGAGTTTAGAGCAGATTGCCTGGTACATTATCTCTCTCCACTTTATTTCTCTGCAAGGCTTTGTACAGAATCAGATTGGTTGCTACGGGAAACACCAGGTTTATGAGGGGTCTCAGATCTTATCTGACATCCTACCTTCAGAGAATTCTACAGATGGTCCCTCTGAGGGAATGTCCACAGGGGCAGGGGTCAAATTAAGGTTACACACATACTACATACTACATGACATGCCCTGATCTCACACATAATAATAGCAGACATGATTCTACAAACAATACCAGAAATACATTGATCTCACCCCTAATAATAACAGGAGGCATGCTTTATTCGTTCCATCACATGATCGGATCGCGACAGAAGCTTACGTAAATTTACCCCTAAATCCTGGGGCGACATACAGATAAATTGCCCCAACATGATAATGTCTACACTGCGGCTGGCCCACGTGTGATATAGAAGTCCTGTCGTCCATGGTCCCGCCCATCAGCGGCCGGTGTCTAACTAGCGTTACTGCCGCTCAAGCACCCGCCGACTATACGCGACTAAAGGCGGTAGGTCATAACCTGGTAGGTCCCCGTCAACCCAGCAACCGGAGACTGGCTGAACCAGGGGTCTCCCCCCTCCAGGGTCTCCTGTAGGGAAGTTCCAAAAAGCAACAAGAGACATAGGAGGTCATTCTGGTCTTCCCGCTCCCCCGGGCGTTGCTTTGCTACTGCGCATTCACATATGCAGGCTTCAATGGTGAACGGACACGGCGACTTGTATACAAGTTCCCGGCGGGGAGCAGTGTGGCAGAGGGTTCTGGACGTTCCCATGGTAATTCAGCCGTGACGTGGGTGCCAGAGACTTCACTGGATGTCAGCTGCCGGCCCAGTTCACGTACCAGGGCGCCGCAAATCTAAGCCACCAGATTCACAGCTTTACTAGTCAACCGGAATGATCGCCGATATTGACATTGCCGCCCACCCAAGTAAAGTTAAGCACCCCCCTTACCACCGCATTCCAGGTCCGGCACCGCAGATATCCTCCTGGCTCCGTCTCCTGCAGTTGTAACGAAAAATGACACGACAAAATGGATGCCGCCTAATAGCAGACAGTTTTTAAGGATGCTAGAGGAGGCCGCCGCCGCCTCCTCTAACATTCCTAAAAAAACTATCTGCTGTATGGGGGCAGCCATTTTGTCGTGACATTTTTCATTAGAACGGCAGGAGACGGAGCCAGGAGGATATCTGCGGTGCCGGACCAGGAATGCGGCGGCGGCACGGGTGGCTCTCAGCAGGCGCTGGGTGACTGTCTGCCCTGATGAGCACCGGCGGCGCCCCGCTGGCACTTGCTCCCCCAAGCAGCCGCGGTGGCTGCCATATGGTAGCTACGCCACTGCATCCCACCGCCCATGTACTATCATATGCGGTACATCCACCACCCGTGTACTAACATATGCTCATATACTAACATTTGATCCCCGACGCTGCCTGGTCTTCCTCATTTAGAACAGGTAAGTCCCTCTGCACATGCTCAGAGACACTGGTGGCAGTGGGGCATGCTGGGAGGGATCCATGTCCGATCTCTCACACAGCAGCGCTCCATAGGCTGGAGCTGATGTAACCCCCCGCAGTGGAGCCCCGGCGGGAGGTGCTTTACTGCATTTAAAAATGCGGTAAAAACCCAGAAAACTGTACTTTTACCGCAAGTTTTTGTTAGTACATCCCACCCATGCATACAAAGGACCATAATGGGGGAGATGCACTAAGCCTTGAAAAGTGATAAAATGGAGAGTGATAAACCACCAGACAATCAGCTCCTACCTGTCATTTTTTAAACACAGCCTGTGACATGGTAGGTAGGAGCTGATTGGCTGGTAGTTTATCACTCTCCATTTTATCCTTTTCAAGGCTTTGTACATCTGGCCGAAAGATTGGTGTGGAAAGAATCTGCTGTTGCTCGTAGCAGTCAATCAGCAAAGGGAATGTCTGGCTGGTTGCTATGGGTTACAGCGCCGTTTTCTTGTGCGCCCATCTCATAGCGTGGTAGGAAGAGGGTTGTTATATATGCGGTTGCATCATGGCTGCTTGTGTAATAATATAGGTAAAAGGGCAGATGTGGCATATAATAGGCTTATACTGTAATAGTAATTAGGGCAGAGGCTATAATTAGCTTCAGGGCTGGCACCTGGCACAGCGATGGGAAACAGTGTCTCACAGGAGCCAATGACAAAACATTTCCTCATTGGCATCATCAATATCAACATCTCTGCTACTAATGTGACAACTCTGCTGGCACCGCACTTATTGTGCATTGCTGGCATTCCGGAATACATGAACTATATATATATATATATATCTCCAGCTGTCATTCACATTATTCTCATTGCCATGGTTACATGCCTAGGGGGAGATTCTCTAAGCTAGAAATGCGGTAAAAACCCCGTTATCTGGGTTTTTACCGCATGTTGGGATTTAGCTGCAAATATTAGTTGATAAATGGGCCCCAAAGTGTAGTAAATCCAGTGTTCAGGGGTTTGTATGTACAATGCCAGCAATGCCAGGGTTCTGTGCGTAGGGTAACACCAGCTATTGATTCATTGTGATGTGCTTGGTACATACAGATTTAAGAACGATACAGAGGACATACCACAGGAGGTTGGTACATACAGATGTAAGAACGATACAGAGGACATACCACAGGAGCTTGTTACATATGGCCATAAGAACGATACAGAGGACATACCACAGGAGATTGTTACATACGGACGTAAGAACGATACAGAGGACATACCAAAGGAGCTTGGTACATATGGGTGTAAGAACGATACAGAGGACATACCACAGGAGGTTGGTACAACGGCCAAATTAACTATATAGAGGACATACCACAGCACCTTGGTATATACGGCCGTACAAATGATACAGAGGCCATACCACTGGAGCTTGGTTTATACAGCTGGATGAACAATACAGAGGACATACCACAGAAGCTTGTTACATATGACCATAAGAACAATACAGAGGACATACCACATGAGATTGTTACATATGGACGTAAGAACGATACAGAGGACATACCAAAGGAGCTTGGTACATATGGGTGTAAGAACGATACAGAGGACATACCACAGCACCTTGGCAGGGCCGGCGCCACCACTAGGCAAATCTAGGCATTTGCCTAGGGCGCCGGCCACTGGAGGGCGTCATTTTGTGCCGCCCGGGTACCTGTCCTACGGCGCTGTGTATTTAAATCTGGCGGCGGAGGCAGCGGGGGTCCCTGCAGTCCATTAGAAATCACGAGCGCTATCCGCCGGGCTATGCGGAAGCGCTTCTAGTGTGAAAACTCTGGCAGCACGGCGCACGCTGATCTCAGCCAATCAGCGTGCTGCCAGTGTTTTCACACTAGAAGCGCTTCCGCATAGCCCGGCGGATAGTGCTCGTGATTTCTAATGGACTGCAGGGACCCCCGCTGCCTCCGCCGCCAGATTTAAATACACAGCGCCGCAGGACAGGTACCCCCCCGGCACCGGGGCGCCCCCACCCCGACTCGCCTGGGGCGCTCCGGTGCCTTGCACCGGCCCTGCACCTTGGTATATACGGCCGTACAAATGATACAGAGGCCATACCACTGGAGCTTGGTTTATACAGCTGGATGAACAATACAGAGGACATACCACAGGAGCTTGGTACATACGGGTGTAAGCACGATACAGAGGACATACCCCAGAAGCATGGTACATATGGCCGGATGAACAATACAGAGGACATTCCACAGGAGCTTGGAATATATGGCCATAAGAATGATACAGAGAACATACCACAGGAGCTTGGTACATACGGCCGTATGAACAATACAGAGGACATACCGCAGGTGCTTGGTATATACGGCCATAAGAACGATACAGAGGACATACCACAGGATCCTGGCATATACAGCCACAAGAATACAAATACAAATACAAATACAGAGGACATACCACAGGCACTTGTTATATTTGGCCTTAAGAAAGATACAGAGGACATCCCACAGGTGCTTGGTATATACAGCCACAAGAATGATACAGAGGACATACAGGTACCACAAGAGCCTGGTATATACAGACGTAAGAACAATACAGAGGACATACTACAGGAGCTTGGTATATACAACGTAAGAATGATACAGAGGACATACCACAGGCACTTGTTATATACGGCCGGATGAACAATACAGAGGACATACCACAGGAGCTTGGTATATACGGCCGGATGAACAATACAGAGGACATACCACAGGAGCTTGGTACAAACAGCTGGATGAACAATACAGAGGACATACCACAGGAGCTTGGTACATACGGCAATAAGAACAATACAGAGGACATACCACAGGAGCTTGGTACAAACAGCTGGATGAACAATACAGAGGACATACCACAGGAGCTTGGTACATACGGCAATAAGAACAATACAGAGGACATACCACAGGAGCTTGGTATATACGGCCGTAAGAACGATACAGAGGACAGATAATTACACAAATTGAGCTAAGACGTATTACAAACATTCTTATTAATATAAATGATGTACATGCCTCACACCCATACCTCGCGGCTCACGCAGCTATACCTCACACCTCACACAGCCATACCTCAAACATACTTTCAGAGAGGGTTGTAGTATTGTGAAACTCTGCAAACTGCCACCATGGTGGCAGGCTACGGGGGTTCCCAGAACTCTCGCACATGACCGGCTGCCCCTGGCTATGCAGTCGAGCTGTGGCCCTCCACCAACAACATGCTCTTCACCAGCCCCGCAATGGTCCATGGAGGGGGCGCCTGGACAGACCAGGTGGTGCCATAGAGTGGAGCGGACACAGAGATGGTGTAAGGGTCTGTAGGCTGGTAGGAAGGTGACATGTGTGTGTGTGTGTGTGGGGGGGGGGAGGTGCCCAGACAGACCAGGTGGTGGCATAGAGCGGGGAGGGCACAGAGATGGTGTAATGGTCTGTAGGCTGGCAGTAAGGTGACATGTGGTGGTGGTGGGGGGGGGGGCCTGGACAGACCAGGTTGTGGCATAAAGCGGGGAGGGCACAGAGATAGTGTAAGGGTCTGAAGGTTGGCAGGGAGGTGACACATGTGGGGTGTGCCCAGACAGACCAGGTGGTGGCATAGAGCGGGGAGGGCACAGAGATGGTATAAGGGGCTGTAGGCTGGCAGGGAGGGGACATATGTTGGGTGGGGGGGGCGCTCAGACAGACCAGGTGGTGGCATAGAGCGGGGAGGGCACAGAGATAGTGTAAGGGTCTGTAGGTTGGCAGGGAGGTGACACGTGGGGTGTGCCTAGACAGTCCAGGTGGTGGCATAGAGCGGGGAGGGCACAGACATGGTGTAAGGGTCTGTAGGCTGGCAGGAAGGTGACATGTGGGGGGGGGTGCCCAGACAGACCAGGTGGTGGCATAGAGCGGGGAGGGCACAGAGATAGTGTAAGGGTCTGAAGGTTGGCAGGGAGGTGACACATGTGGGTGTGCCCAGACAGACCAGGTGGTGGCATAGAGGGGGGAGGGCACAGAGATGGTGTAAGGGTCTGTAGGTTGGCAGGAAGGTGACATGTGGGGGGGGGATGCCTAGACAGACCAGGTGGTGGCATAGAGCGGGGAGGGCACAGAGATGGTATAAGGGGCTGTAGGCTGGCAGGGAGGGGACATATGTTGGGGGGGGGGGCGCTCAGACAGACCAGGTGGTGGCATAGAGTGGAGCGCACAGAGATGTAAGGGTCTGCAGGCTGGCATGGAGGTGAAGCATGTGGCAGTCAGACAGACAAGGTGCCCGCTGTGTGTGTGCTGATTCATGGCACTGACAACAGACAGAATGTGACTACTGGGAAACATACAAGTGGTGTTATACAGAGGTTGCACTTGTAACCTACAGCCCTGGGCTACGCTATACACAACAACAACCACCAGATCCCTGCTTGTCCCTGGGTGTAAATATAGCACCGACTGACATTCTTATGGCATGGTGCCAATGGTATAGTGACCAGCAGGGGGTCCTGGCAGGCCTCTCCATCTTCTCAGGAAACCTATTGAAGGATCTCTTGGACCAGTTGATTTGGTTTTAAGACCGTGAGGCTAAAACATCCTTCTACCGTATCTATGTCCACTAGTGAAATTGGTCTATAACTGTATCCAGTCAGATGGTCGTCTGTCGCCATGTCAGCATCCGGAGGACGGCATTGTTAGGGTTGACACTGCCGGGAGGGTTGGAGCTAGGCCATTGGGGTGTTGCTCTGGCAATGTCCTAGCTCCAGGTGCAGGTATAAATAGGAAGTACCACATGCTCATTGGTGCAGATGATCAGGTGACAGTTCAGAGTTCAGCATGGCTGTGTCCGTGTTCTTGGTCAGCTGATTACATATTGGAAGTTTGTCTGATGCTTTGAGAGCAGATTGTGTACGACAACTGGACGTTGTAGTGATGCTGGGACCAGAGTATGACTGTTAGGGTGTGTATGTATGTTTGGGGGGGGTAGGTATTTGGGGAGGGTAAGGAATACTACTGTTGAGACATCGCTTCCAGAACTGCTTTGACATCACAGCTGTAAGTCACCACTAGACCACCAGGGGCAGCCTTTTGACAGTTCATCATGTTGACATCGTCACCATTGACCAATCACACCACACCCCTGGAACACAATTATGTACCCCATACTTCCTTAGGTATGGCTACCATTTTTGCTGCATTGATGGCCTCGTCAAAGGTCAGCCCAAGAGAGGCATTATGGAGGTCTAGTAAGAATTGGGAGAGGGTTGGATTAAGTTGTTTTTTTCAAAAATTTATAAAAAGGGGGCAGACGTTGCCTTGCTCACCCCAACTGAATGGAAGCTCTCTGGCCTAATATCCGTGTTGGGCATGGAGTTGTGTTGGTGAAGAGGACGATTGCAGGAGTAGATAGACAGGGTCTGGACTCAGCGTAGAACACATGTGAGGCTTCAGAATCAACCCCCAACCCGGTTCTGATTGCTGCCAGTTCCTCCCCGGCATCACAGAAGCTTGAGGTTGATCTCATTCCAACCCAAATCGCTGGGCCAATCGGTTCCAGGGATATTGCGGGTAAACCGATTTTTTTTATTTCTGAAATGTAATTTCATGGCTGTTCATGTTGTTTGAGGGCAGATTTCTCTGGACCCAAACGGCCCAGTGTCACGGGACCAAAATCATTCGAAGCCCACTCAAAAGTTCTTCAATATGATACTGGTCTCATGTAAATCAGTTGGTTCCGAAGATATAGCCGGTTAAAGGGGGGGGGGGGGGTTCTCTCCCCTCACACCAGAAAATGCAATGCAGGGACTAGGCTGGTGTAAAAGTGGCCAACCCGGGAATGTCCCTGCATGATCCTGGGACCATATCCCCAGGAAAGTCCCAGCATTTTCTGGTGTGAAAGGGGTATTGTTTCATTTTTTTTATAAAAAAAATATATATATATATATATATATATATAAAAATTTTCAAAATCTGTTATTTGTCTCCATTAAATACAATTACATTTTTTAGAAAATGATGAGAATCAGTGAGACGTCTTCCTGCGATAGTCTTCTTAGTGCAATGTAACCGCAGATACAGTATTAACTCTGTAATGTACCAGACACTGCAGGAACATGTTCCAACATGACCATGCTGCCACCTGGTGGCCAGACTGGAGCATCTCAGGAAAGTGTACCATTGCTCTTCTCCTATGCTGCCACCTAGTGGCCAGACGGGAGCATCACAGGACAGTGCACCTTTGCTCTTATCCTATGCTGCCACCTGGTGGCCAGACGTGAGCATCTCAGGGCAGTACACCTTTGCTCTTCTCCTATGCTGCCACCTGGTGGACAGACGGGACTATCACAGGACAGTGCACCATTGTTCTTTTTACCAGGCTCATCTTTGTTTGGCTGGATTTCAATTTAATACCTAAACTTTCTTCTAATTGCTTTTATTCCCTGCCATCGCCTTTTTGGGACTGCATTTAAACATTTTATCCCTTCTTATTTATCTCTGTCCTCAAGGCAATAACAGTTCAGGTTTTAAGGATATTTATGCTTGAGCAGAGATGGTTAAATACGTTTTTTATTTTGGATAAGTCCAGGTTCTGAACAGGGGGGAGGACAGGACCAATGAGGTTTTCAGCTGTCCTCACCACCCTTGCGGGGGGGAACACAACAGTCGGATTCCTTCTGTACCAACTCTACAGTTTTGAGTGAATTCAGAACAAGGTTGTTGCTGCCACACCATAATGCCAGCCGGTCCAGACCACACACCCTGGCAATTAGACCACACCCACTATTCAGACTGCCACGCCTTCTGGTGCAGTGAGTTTAGTGCGCACCAGATGTCACCACACTCGATGACGCCATTTCGGGTTTCCGTCCGAAGTTGTCCATTTTTTTAAAGGGGCAATCACTTACCCAGGCCGGTACAGGACAGATTACGCCATGGGTATACACTTTCTACAGAGATTGGGATCACTAACCGGGATGTTCCTGTCCCGCGCAGGACATGATAGCATGGGTTTGGTATGGGGTCCACCAGTGGGTACTCCGACAGGGGGGCAAGCACATCGTATCCCCTTAAGGGAACGCTGCGGGCTCGTGGCTCGCCACAGGTACCATTCTCCTTCTATCAGGGTCGTGGACCCCCATGAGGGAAAATGGCCCCTCAGGATTCAGATTGTCGGGATTTTAACAGTCGGGATTTTGACGTCGGTCTACTGACAACCAGATTCCCAACTGTCGAGAGGTCATCCGTCACCTGAGAAGCGCAGAGCCGCAGGTGAGGACGGCATGGCTGCGCGGGCAGTGAGGTTGCCATGACGAGGGGGGGGGGGGGTTATGCACTTATTACATAACAAGGTATAATACATTCAGCAATGCTTGTGGCTCATGCTTGTGTGACCCTCCCGATGAGGATGCCAGCCCTGGGTACAGGTGGAGAACCAGTCTCCACCATCTCACCAGTGGTGTCTGACCATGACATCATCTCTAAATGACATTATGCAAATCTGCTTCTGTGTCTGTTACAATTGTGCTCCCATGTTACCGCGCGCCATAGAGATTCCTCCCTCCCACTCGTGCAACGCCCACGTGTGCCCGTAGCTGGCAAGCCATGCTGTCTACATCATACTGTATGAGCCCCTTCCCAGGATGCACCGAGCTCCATTCCCTGACTGCGCTGTATCCTGCCGCGTCCTCACCGTCATCTGAGGACTAATTATATCTCCAGCTACTGACCCGCTTACAGGCTCACACAGGGACCGCGCCAGCAGAGGTTCTGGCTCTAGGATCCGGTCTGAATTAGGGCCCTGTATGGGGCTTAAGAAATGGAAACTTGTAGAAATGTTCTGAATTCTCTATCACAGAAACAGTTTCCATTATTGGGCATAATTGCAGGTTAATTAGCAGAGAGATTAGCATCTTGTGTAAGTGCTACAGTATGTTCCAGGCTCCCACGCTCCTCTCGCTCTCTGCAGGGGCTATTGTAGGAGCTGTGAGTCAGAGAACAGTCACATCAGGGCTATTGTAGGAGCTGTGAGTCAGAACAGTCACATCAGCGCTATTGCAGCGCTCTGTATGTACAGTAAGGGAACGGTCTCTTATGGGGCGAGAGACACCCGACTGTAGGAGCTGTCAGTCAGAGAACAGTCACATCAGGGCTATTGCAGCGCTCTGTATGTACAGTAAGGGAACGGTCTCTTATGGGGCGAGAGACACCCGACTGTAGGAGCTGTCAGTCAGAGAACAGTAACATCAGGGCTATTGCAGCGCTCTGTATGTACAGTAAGGGAACGGTCTCTTATGGGGCGAGAGACACCCGACTGTAGGAGCTGTCAGTCAGAGAACAGTCACATCAGGGCTATTGCAGCGCTCTGTATGTACAGTAAGGGAACGGTCTCTTATGGGGCGAGAGACACCCAACTGTAGGAGAAGAGTCAGAGAACAGTCACATCAGGGCAGACAAATGGAGCGCAGCGCTCTGTATTTACCAGTGACAGCCGCACACACACAGTACACGGTGACCAGTGACAGCCACACACACACAGTACACGGTGACCAGTGACAGCCGCACACACACAGTACACGGTGACCAGTGACTGCCGCACACACACAGTACACGGTGACCAGTGACAGCCGCACACACACAGTACACGGTGACCAGTGACAGCCGCACACACACAGTACACGGTGACCAGTGACAGCCGCACACACACAGTACACGGTGACCAGTGACAGCCGCACACACACAGTACACGGTGACCAGTGACAGCCGCACACACACAGTACACAGTGAAAGCCGCACACACACAGTACACAGTGACAGCCGCACACACACACAGTACACGGTGATCAGTGACAGCCGCACACACAGTACACAGTGACCAGTGACAGCTGCACACACACACACACAGTACACGGTGACCAGTGACAGCCGCACACACACAGTACACGGTGACTAGTGACAGCCGCACACACACAGTACACGGTGACCAGTGACAGCCGCACACACACACACATTACACGGTGACCAGTGACAGCTGCACACACACAGTACACGGTGACCAGTGACAGCCGCTCACACACAGTACACGGTGACCAGTGACAGCCACACATACATAGTACACGGTGACCAGTGACAGCTGCACAAACACAGTACACGGTGACCAGTGACAGCCGCACAAACACAGTACACGGTGACCAGTGACAGCCGCACACACACAGTACACGGTACACAGTACACAGTGACCAGTGACAGCCGCACACACACAGTACACGGTGACCAGAGACAGCCGCACACACACACAGTACATGGTGACTAGAGACAGCCGCACACACACACAGAGTACATGGTGACTAGTGACAGCCGCACGTACATAGTACACGGTCACCAGTGACAGCTGCACAAACACAGTACACGGTGACCAGTGACAGCCGCACACACACAGTACACGGTGACCAGTGACAGCCGCACACACACAGTACACAGTGACCAGTGACAGCCGCACACAAACAGTACACGGTATACAGTACACGGTGACCAGAGACAGCCGCACACACACACAGTACATGGTGACTAGAGACAGCCGCACACACACACAGAGTACATGGTGACTAGTGACAGCCGCACACACAGTGCATGGTCTCCAGGGACAGGGGCACACACGCAGTACACGGTACACGGTGACTAGTGACAGCCGCACGTACATAGTACACGGTCACCAGTGACAGCCGCACACACACAGTACACGGTGAACAGTGACAGCTACACACACGCACAGTACACGGTGACCAGTGACAGCCGCACACACACGCACAGTACACGGTGACCAGTGACAGCCGCACAGACACAGTGACCAGTGACAGCCGCACACACACAGTACACGGTGATCAGTGACAGCCTCACACACACAGTACATGGTGACCAGTGACAGCCGCACACACAGTACACGGTGACCAGAGACAACTGCACACACACAGTACATGGTGACTAGTGACAGTCGCACACACACAGAGTACATGGTGACTAGTGACAACTGCACACACAGTACATGGTCACCAGGGACAGGCGCACACACACAGTACACGTTGACCAGTGACAGCCGCACACACACACAGTACACGGTGACCAGTGACACCCGCACACACACAGTACACGGTGACCAGTGACAGCCGCACACACACACAGTACACGGTGACCAGTGACACCCGCACACACACAGTACACGGTGACCAGTGACACCCGCACACACAGTATATGGGACAGGTGTGGATTACGCAGTACCAGGCTGCTGAGGACAAGGATGCCTGGATCAGCTATTAGTAACATCTGTGCAGACTAAGCTGCTGCTATATTACCTGTGGGATTATGGCAGCATCCAGCTGTGCTCCATATTGAGGACAGTGGTTTGCAGACAATTAGGAGCTGATTGACTGCTGTGTTCTCACCGTCCACATTATCGCATCACCAGGGTTAGTACATCTGCCCTGATGTCCCATATTGGTGACCGCGCTCCGCAGCTGTGACCGGTTATCTGCAGCACACCAGTACCAGCAGATTTAAATCTGATGTGGTTCAATAGTTTCACCCCAGAAGGTCAACATGGGTAAAAGTTGACACAATCAAAACGACAACATAAAAATCGGCGGCACATAAAAAGGGTTGACGTGTTTTTTAGTGTGTCAGTTGTTACCTTGTAGCAGAAGGACACTGTATCCTTCCCCCACTGTATCCTTCCCCCCACTGTATCCTTCCCCCACTGTATCCTTCCCCCCACTGTATCCTTCCCTCGAATGGCTCACGGCACTCGGAATCTCGTTCTATACCACAGTCCATGTGGATGGAAAGATCCCAAAATTGTGAAAAACTCATGTTGACCATTTGCTTTGTCCTGTGTCGACCATTATGTCCACAGCATAACATAACTCAGGACTCTGTCGGTACAATGATTTGGTTCCTGTACTGCACAATATTCTAATGTTATTCTGTAGACAGGACTATACAGTAACGGTTATGTGCGGCTCATTATCAGGTGGTCCCGGTACTCTGCCTTCCTCCCGCCCCGTGACGCGGGTGCGCTCTCAGCTTACAGCCAAGTGGGATATATATATATATACAGGGCCGGACTGGCAATCTGGCAAATGGCAGAAGGGCCGATGGCCAGGGGGGCCAATTGTCTGTGAGCTCAGCACCGCCTCCTCGGCCAGAGACCCTGTGCTGAGCGGACAGCCTGAACCACGTCATTTACATATGACGTCATGTATAGGCGTGTACGCTCAAAAGGTGGATTCCCGGCCCGCAGCAGCACCCCCGGGGCCAGGGCAGGCTCAGCTGAACTGTGGGGCTCTGATCTTGCGCTGTTAACCTGTGCAGCGTGAGGGAGACGCACGGCTGGCGGCTACACAGAATAAAGATGCCGCTCTGATCATGCGGCCACTTGCAGGGACAACGGGGAAGGAACGGGTTCCGCACATTCAGGACTGACACGTAACGGTCACAGGAGAGGACACTAGCAATGTGCAAACACCATGGAACACACGGATACATGCACCACATACACAGATGTACCTGACGGGACACGTGAACACGTGGAACATTATGCAGCAGCTGAAGGAAGGTCTCACCGGCCACAGATTTCTGGGTGTTATAATAATCACAGCATGATCCCTGTCCTTGGGACGTCGCTCAACACATTTACGTGGTGACACGTTGTCATGTTACACTGCACGAGACACATTACAAACAACATGTGGAGATAACACTGCAATGTGCAGGGCACAGAGCCCAGTTATTGTTCTGCTGGGACATTATATGGGGAGACTCACTGCAACAAACCAGCCACAGGCTCAGCAGTCAGTATGTAGTATCACCATCATAAGGTGTCACCACAGGTGCTGGCAGTCATACATTACCAGGGAAGCCCAGGAACAGAGCATTGTGTCCTCCTGGAGAGGGGCATGCTGGGAGGTATGGATAATGTAGGATTGCCAGCACCTGTGGGGAGCTAGGTAACTGATAAGAAAGGTGTCACCACAGGTGCTGGCAATCATACATTACCAGGGAAGCCCAGGAACAGAGCATTGTGTCCTCCTGGAGAGGGGCATGCTGGGAGGTATGGATAATGTATGATTGCCAGCACCTGTGGGGAGCTAGGCAGGGGCTGGCTGGCAACTTTTAGCCTGGGGGGCAAGTCCAGAGCACCGGCCCATAAGTAACAGCGTATCGTTAAATGGAGGTTTTTCGTATATGCATTAATAAAAAAAAAACAATAATAGGACACCACAGGCTGCTTCCCTGTATAATATTAGGAGCCCCATAGGATGCTCCCCCTGGCTAGTTATGCCAGAACCAGTGGTATTACTAGCCACTTTGGTACCCTGTGCCAGAAAGGAAATTGGTGCTTGCCCCACCACCACACTAAAAATAGGAGAGTGCGCGCCGAAGGCGCGCTGCAAAATGTAGGAGCGATACTGTACTTCATGGGGAAGAGGCGAGGTCCTATAAAAGTACTAATAACATCGTAATGCCCATAAAACATTATACCACACACAGTAATGTCCATTATGTATTATGCCACACAGCGTAATGCCCCTTACACAATATGCCACACACCATAATGCCCATATGATATTACGACACACATTATGCTCCACGCAATGCCCTGAGTACACCTGCATATGACTACATAATGGCCCAGGGTTACCGACAGTAGTAGTGATATATATATATATATATATATATATATATCGCACACAGTTACCGACAGTAGCAGCGCAACTTATGTTGTACATAACGTCCACATAAGTTGCCGACAGTAGTAGTATCACAACTTATACATAATGCCCACACCAGTTGCTGACAGTAGTAGCACTGCTTATAGGTAACACCCACACCAGTTGCTGACAATAGTAGCGTTGCCTATACATAACAACCGCACCAGTTTCTGACAGTAGTAGTGCTGCTTATACGTAACACCCACACCGACACCAGACGCAACAGCAGTAGTGCTGCCTATACATATGCCCCCACCAGTTGCCGACACTAGTAACGCTGCCTGTACATATATCCACACCAGTTGCCGACACTAGTAACGCTGCCTGTACATATGTCCACACCAGTTGCCGACACTAGTAGCACTGATTATACATATGCCCACACCAGTTGCCGACACTAGTAAAGCTGCCTGTACATATGCCCCCACCAGTTGACGACACTAGTAGCGCTGATTATACATATGCCCACAACAGTTGCCGACGCTAGTAGCGCTGCCTGTACATATGCCCACACCAGTTGACAACGCTAGTAGCGCTGCTTGTACATATGTCCACACCAGTTGCCGACACTAGTAGCGCTGATTATACATATGTCCACACCAATTGCCGACACTAGTAGCGCTGCCTGTACATATGCCCACACCAGTTGCCGACACTAGTAGCGCTGCATGTACACATGCCCACACTAGTTGCCGACACTAGTAGCGCTGATTATACATATGCCCACAGCAGTTGCCGACACTAGTAGCGCTGCTTGTACATATGCCCACACCAGTTGCCGACACTAGTAGCGCTGCTTGTACATATGTACACACCAGTTGCCGACACTAGTAGCGCTGATTATACATATGCTCACACCAGTTGCCGACACTAGTAACGCGCCTGTTCATATGTCCACACCAGTTGCCGACACTAGTATCGCTGCTTGTACATATGCCCACACCAGTTGCCGACACTAGTAAAGCTGCTTGTACATATGTCCACACCAGTTGCCGACACTAGTAACACTGCCTGTACATATGCCCACACCAGTTGCCGACACTTGTAGCGCTGATTATACATATGCCCACAGCAGTTGCCGACACTAGTAGCGCTGCTTGTACATATGCCCACACCAGTTGCCGACACTAGTAGCGCTGCTTGTACATATGCCCACACCAGTTGCCGACACTAGTAGCGCTGCTTGTACAAATGCCCACACCAGTTGCCGACACTAGTAGCGCTGTTTGTACACATGCCCACACCAGTTGCGCTGCATGTACACATGCCCACACTAGTTGCCGACACTAGTAGCGCTGATTATACATATGCCCACAGCAGTTGCCGACACTAGTAGCGCTGCTTGTACATATGCCCACACCAGTTGCCGACACTAGTAGCTGCTTGTACATATGTCGACACCAGTTGCCGACACTAGTAACGCTGCCTGTACATATGTCCACACCAGTTGCCGACACTAGTAAAGCTGCTTAAAGTACACTCACATTTTACTTAACTGGTTCAGGGCACTTCAGGCTGGCAGCTCATCATCTCCTTCACAGTCGTGTAGCTCCGCCCCCTCCGGACGTTAGCCCCGCCCCTTTTTCGATCCTCACAGGGACGCTGACCAGGAGCAGGGAGGGATCCTCTGTGCTGTCCACGCTGCTGCCTGTAATGCAGTGTGATACAGGCGCAGCAGCTGCTGGCAGCCACAGAGGTCTGAGCTCCTTAGAGTCCACAGACACTCTCTGTAGCGGCCTCCTGCACAAGACGTCCTCAGTGCAGGAGGCCGGCGGCCATGTTTCCGAAGACCAGTCGGAGACTGGTTAGCCGTGGCTGCAGCAGCAGCCTCAGAACCAAACAGGCGGCCCGCACACAATAGATTGAGCGGCCCGGGGGGCACATGGCACCCTGCCCCCCGGCCCAGCCCGCCCCTGGAGCTAGATAACTGATAAGAAAGGTGTCACCACAGGTGCTGCAATCATACATTACCAGGGAAGCCCAGGAGCAGAGCATTGTGTCCTCCTGGAGAGGGGCATGCTGGGAGGTATGGATAATGTATGATTGCCAGCACCTGTGGGGAGCTAGGTAACTGATAAGAAAGGTGTCACCACAGGTGCTGGCAATCATACATTACCAGGGAAGCCCAGGAACAGAGCATTGTGTCCTCCTGGAGAGGGGCATGCTGGGAGGTATGGATAATGTATGATTGCCAGCACCTGTGGGGAGCTAGGTAACTGATAAGAAAGGTGTCACCACAGGTGCTGGCAGTCATACATTACCAGGGAAGCCCAGGAACAGAGCATGGTGTCCTCCTGGAGAGGGGCATGCTGGGAGGTATGGATAATGTATGATTGCCAGCACCTGTGGGGAGCTAGGTAACTGATAAGAAAGGTTTCACCACAGGTGCTGGCAATCATACATTACCAGGGAAGCCCAGGAACAGAGCATTGTGTCCTCCTGGAGAGGAGCATGCTGGGAGGTATGGATAATGTAGGATTGCCAGCACCTGTGGGGAGCTAGGTAACTGATAAGAAAGGTGTCACCACAGGTGCTGGCAGTCATACATTACCAGGGAAGCCCAGGAACAGAGCATGGTGTCCTCCTGAAGAGGGGCATGCTGGGAGGTATGGATAATGTATGATTGCCAGCACCTGTGGGGAGCTAGGTAACTGATAAGAAAGGTGTCACCACAGGTGCTGGCAATCATACATTACCAGGGAAGCCCAGGAACAGAGCATTGTGTCCTCCTGGAGAGGGGCATGCTGGGAGGTATGGATAATGTAGGATTGCCAGCACCTGTGGGGAGCCAGGTAACTGATAAGAAAGGTGTCACCACAGGTGCTGGCAGTCATACATTACCAGGGAAGCCCAGGAGCAGAGCATTGTGTTCTCCTGGAGAGGGGCATGCTGGGAGGTATGGATAATGTAGGATTGCCAGCACCTGTGGGGAGCTAGGTAACTGATAAGAAAGGTGTCACCACAGGTGCTGGCAATCATACATTACCAGGGAAGCCCAGGAGCAGAGCATTGTGTCCCTGAGGGAGAGGGGCATGCTGGGAGGTATGGATAATGTATGATTGCCAGCACCTGTGGGGAGCTAGGTAACTGATAAGAAAGGTGTCACCACAGGTGATGGCAATCCTACATTACCAGGGAAGTCCAGGGACAGAGCATTGTGTCCTCCTGGAGAGGGGCATGCTGGGAGGTATGTATAATGTAGGATTGCCATCACCTGTGGGGAGCTGGGTAACTGATAAGAAAGGTGTCACCACAGGTGCTGGCAATCATACATTACCTGGGAAGCCCAGGAGCAGAGCATTGTGTCCCTGAGGGAGAGGGGCATGCTGGGAGGTATGGATAATGTATGATTGCCAGCACCTGTGGGGATCTAGGTAACTGATAAGAAAGGTGTCACCACAGGTGCTGGCAATCATACATTACCAGGGAAGCCCAGGAACAGAGCATTGTGTCCTCCTGGAGAGGCGCATGCTGGGAGGTATGGATAGTGTATGATTGCCAGCACCTGTAGGGAGCGAGGTAACTGATAAGAAAGATGTCACCACAGGTGCTGGCAATACTACATTACCAGGGAAGCCCACGAGCAGATCATTGTGTCCTCCTGGAGAGGGGCATGCTGGGAGGTATGGATAATGTAGGATTGCCAGCACCTGTGGGGAGCTAGGTAACTGATATGAAAGGTGTCACCACAGGTGCTGGCAATCATACATTACCAGGGAAGCCAAGGAGCAGAGCATTGTGTCCTCCTGGAGAGGGGCATGCTGGGAGGTATGGATAATGTAGGATTGCCAGCACCTGTGGGGAGCTAGGTAACTGATAAGAAAGGTGTCACCACAGGTGATGGCAATCATACATTACCAGGGAAGTCCAGGAACAGAGCATTGTGTCCTCCTGGAGAGGGGCATGCTGGGAGGTATGGATAATGTATGATTGCCAGCACCTGTGGGGAGCTAGGTAACTGATAAGAAAGGTGTCACCACAGGTGCTGGCAATCATACATTACCAGGGAAGCCCAGGAACAGAGCATTGTGTCCTCCTGGAGAGGAGCATGCTGGGAGGTATGGATAATGTAGGATTGCCAGCACCTGTAGGGAGCTAGGTAACTGATAAGAAAGGTGTCACCACAGGTGCTGGCAGTCATACATTACCAGGGAAGCCCAGGAACAGAGCATGGTGTCCTCCTGGAGAGGGGCATGCTGGGAGGTATGGATAATGTATGATTGCCAGCACCTGTGGGGAGCTAGGTAACTGATAAGAAAGGTGTCACCACAGGTGCTGGCAATCATACATTACCAGGGAAGCCCAGGAACAGAGCATTGTGTCCTCCTGGAGAGGGGCATGCTGGGAGGTATGGATAATGTAGGATTGCCAGCACCTGTGGGGAGCCAGGTAACTGATAAGAAAGGTGTCACCACAGGTGCTGGCAGTCATACATTACCAGGGAAGCCCAGGAGCAGAGCATTGTGTTCTCCTGGAGAGGGGCATGCTGGGAGGTATGGATAATGTAGGATTGCCAGCACCTGTGGGGAGCTAGGTAACTGATAAGAAAGGTGTCACCACAGGTGCTGCAATCATACATTACCAGGGAAGCCCAGGAGCAGAGCATTGTGTCCTCCTGGAGAGGGGCATGCTGGGAGGTATGGATAATGTATGATTGCCAGCACCTGTGGGGAGCTAGGTAACTGATATGAAAGGTGTCACCACAGGTGCTGCAATCATACATTACCAGGGAAGCCCAGGAGCAGAGCATTGTGTCCTCCTGGAGAGGGGCATGCTGGGAGGTATGGATAATGTATGATTGCCAGCACCTGTGGGGAGCTAGGTAACTGATATGAAAGGTGTCACCACAGGTGCTGGCAATCATACATTACCAGGGAAGCCAAGGAGCAGAGCATTGTGTCCTCCTGGAGAGGGGCATGCTGGGAGGTATGGATAATGTATGATTGCCAGCACCTGTGGGGAGCTAGGTAACTGATAAGAAAGGTGTCACCACAGGTGATGGCAATCATACATTACCAGGGAAGTCCAGGAACAGAGCATTGTGTCCTCCTGGAGAGGGGCATGCTGGGAGGTATGGATAATGTATCATTGCCAGCACCTGTGGGGAGCTAGGTAACTGATAAGAAAGGTGTCACCACAGGTGCTGGCAATCATACATTACCAGGGAAGCCCAGGAACAGAGCATTGTGTCCTCCTGGAGAGGAGCATGCTGGGAGGTATGGATAATGTAGGATTGCCAGCACCTGTGGGGAGCTAGGTAACTGATAAGAAAGGTGTCACCACAGGTGCTGGCAGTCATACATTACCAGGGAAGCCCAGGAACAGAGCATGGTGTCCTCCTGGAGAGGGGCATGCTGGGAGGTATGGATAATGTATGATTGCCAGCACCTGTGGGGAGCTAGGTAACTGATAAGAAAGGTGTCACCACAGGTGCTGGCAATCATACATTACCAGGGAAGCCCAGGAACAGAGCATTGTGTCCTCCTGGAGAGGGGCATGCTGGGAGGTATGGATAATGTAGGATTGCCAGCACCTGTGGGGAGCCAGGTAACTGATAAGAAAGGTGTCACCACAGGTGCTGGCAGTCATACATTACCAGGGAAGCCCAGGAGCAGAGCATTGTGTTCTCCTGGAGAGGGGCATGCTGGGAGGTATGGATAATGTAGGATTGCCAGCACCTGTGGGGAGCTAGGTAACTGATAAGAAAGGTGTCACCACAGGTGCTGGCAATCATACATTACCAGGGAAGCCCAGGAGCAGAGCATTGTGTCCCTGAGGGAGAGGGGCATGCTGGGAGGTATGGATAATGTATGATTGCCAGCACCTGTGGGGAGCTAGGTAACTGATAAGAAAGGTGTCACCACAGGTGATGGCAATCCTACATTACCAGGGAAGTCCAGGGACAGAGCATTGTGTCCTTCTGGAGAGGGGCATGCTGGGAGGTATGTATAATGTAGGATTGCCATCACCTGTGGGGAGCTGGGTAACTGATAAGAAAGGTGTCACCACAGGTGCTGGCAATCATACATTACCTGGGAAGCCCAGGAGCAGAGCATTGTGTCCCTGAGGGAGAGGGGCATGCTGGGAGGTATGGATAATGTATGATTGCCAGCACCTGTGGGGATCTAGGTAACTGATAAGAAAGGTGTCACCACAGGTGCTGGCAATCATACATTACCAGGGAAGCCCAGGAACAGAGCATTGTGTCCTCCTGGAGAGGCGCATGCTGGGAGGTATGGATAGTGTATGATTGCCAGCACCTGTAGGGAGCGAGGTAACTGATAAGAAAGATGTCACCACAGGTGCTGGCAATACTACATTACCAGGGAAGCCCACGAGCAGATCATTGTGTCCTCCTGGAGAGGGGCATGCTGGGAGGTATGGATAATGTAGGATTGCCAGCACCTGTGGGGAGCTAGGTAACTGATATGAAAGGTGTCACCACAGGTGCTGGCAATCATACATTACCAGGGAAGCCAAGGAGCAGATCATTGTGTCCTCCTGGAGAGGGGCATGCTGGGAGGTATGGATAATGTATGATTGCCAGCACCTGTGGGGAGCTAGGTAACTGATAAGAAAGGTGTCACCACAGGTGATGGCAATCATACATTACCAGGGAAGTCCAGGAACAGAGCATTGTGTCCTCCTGGAGAGGGGCATGCTGGGAGGTATGGATAATGTATGATTGCCAGCACCTGTGGGGAGCTAGGTAACTGATAAGAAAGGTGTCACCACAGGTGCTGGCAATCATACATTACCAGGGAAGCCCAGGGACAGAGCATTGTGTCCTCCTGTAGAGGGGCATGCTGGGAGGTATGTATAATGTAGGATTGCCATCACCTGTGGGGAGCTGGGTAACTAACTGATAAGAAAGGTGTCACCACAGGTGCTGGCAATCATACATTACCAGGGAAGCCCAGGAGCAGAGCATTGTGTCCCTGAGGGAGAGGGGCATGCTGGGAGGTATGGATAATGTATGATTGCCAGCACCTGTGGGGAGCTAGGTAACTGATAAGAAAGGTGTCACCACAGGTGCTGGCAATCATACATTACCAGGGAAGCCCAGGAACAGAGCATTGTGTCCTCCTGGAGAGGGGCATGCTGGGAGGTATGGATAATGTAGGATTGCCAGCACCTGTGGGGAGCCAGGTAACTGATAAGAAAGGTGTCACCACAGGTGCTGGCAGTCATACATTACCAGGGAAGCCCAGGAGCAGAGCATTGTGTTCTCCTGGAGAGGGGCATGCTGGGAGGTATGGATAATGTAGGATTGCCAGCACCTGTGGGGAGCTAGGTAACTGATAAGAAAGGTGTCACCACAGGTGCTGCAATCATACATTACCAGGGAAGCCCAGGAGCAGAGCATTGTGTCCTCCTGGAGAGGGGCATGCTGGGAGGTATGGATAATGTATGATTGCCAGCACCTGTGGGGAGCTAGGTAACTGATATGAAAGGTGTCACCACAGGTGCTGGCAATCATACATTACCAGGGAAGCCAAGGAGCAGAGCATTGTGTCCTCCTGGAGAGGGGCATGCTGGGAGGTATGGATAATGTATGATTGCCAGCACCTGTGGGGAGCTAGGTAACTGATAAGAAAGGTGTCACCACAGGTGATGGCAATCATACATTACCAGGGAAGTCCAGGAACAGAGCATTGTGTCCTCCTGGAGAGGGGCATGCTGGGAGGTATGGATAATGTATCATTGCCAGCACCTGTGGGGAGCTAGGTAACTGATAAGAAAGGTGTCACCACAGGTGCTGGCAATCATACATTACCAGGGAAGCCCAGGAACAGAGCATTGTGTCCTCCTGGAGAGGAGCATGCTGGGAGGTATGGATAATGTAGGATTGCCAGCACCTGTGGGGAGCTAGGTAACTGATAAGAAAGGTGTCACCACAGGTGCTGGCAGTCATACATTACCAGGGAAGCCCAGGAACAGAGCATGGTGTCCTCCTGGAGAGGGGCATGCTGGGAGGTATGGATAATGTATGATTGCCAGCACCTGTGGGGAGCTAGGTAACTGATAAGAAAGGTGTCACCACAGGTGCTGGCAATCATACATTACCAGGGAAGCCCAGGAACAGAGCATTGTGTCCTCCTGGAGAGGGGCATGCTGGGAGGTATGGATAATGTAGGATTGCCAGCACCTGTGGGGAGCCAGGTAACTGATAAGAAAGGTGTCACCACAGGTGCTGGCAGTCATACATTACCAGGGAAGCCCAGGAGCAGAGCATTGTGTTCTCCTGGAGAGGGGCATGCTGGGAGGTATGGATAATGTAGGATTGCCAGCACCTGTGGGGAGCTAGGTAACTGATAAGAAAGGTGTCACCACAGGTGCTGGCAATCATACATTACCAGGGAAGCCCAGGAGCAGAGCATTGTGTCCCTGAGGGAGAGGGGCATGCTGGGAGGTATGGATAATGTATGATTGCCAGCACCTGTGGGGAGCTAGGTAACTGATAAGAAAGGTGTCACCACAGGTGATGGCAATCCTACATTACCAGGGAAGTCCAGGGACAGAGCATTGTGTCCTTCTGGAGAGGGGCATGCTGGGAGGTATGTATAATGTAGGATTGCCATCACCTGTGGGGAGCTGGGTAACTGATAAGAAAGGTGTCACCACAGGTGCTGGCAATCATACATTACCTGGGAAGCCCAGGAGCAGAGCATTGTGTCCCTGAGGGAGAGGGGCATGCTGGGAGGTATGGATAATGTATGATTGCCAGCACCTGTGGGGATCTAGGTAACTGATAAGAAAGGTGTCACCACAGGTGCTGGCAATCATACATTACCAGGGAAGCCCAGGAACAGAGCATTGTGTCCTCCTGGAGAGGCGCATGCTGGGAGGTATGGATAGTGTATGATTGCCAGCACCTGTAGGGAGCGAGGTAACTGATAAGAAAGATGTCACCACAGGTGCTGGCAATACTACATTACCAGGGAAGCCCACGAGCAGATCATTGTGTCCTCCTGGAGAGGGGCATGCTGGGAGGTATGGATAATGTAGGATTGCCAGCACCTGTGGGGAGCTAGGTAACTGATATGAAAGGTGTCACCACAGGTGCTGGCAATCATACATTACCAGGGAAGCCAAGGAGCAGATCATTGTGTCCTCCTGGAGAGGGGCATGCTGGGAGGTATGGATAATGTATGATTGCCAGCACCTGTGGGGAGCTAGGTAACTGATAAGAAAGGTGTCACCACAGGTGATGGCAATCATACATTACCAGGGAAGTCCAGGAACAGAGCATTGTGTCCTCCTGGAGAGGGGCATGCTGGGAGGTATGGATAATGTATGATTGCCAGCACCTGTGGGGAGCTAGGTAACTGATAAGAAAGGTGTCACCACAGGTGCTGGCAATCATACATTACCAGGGAAGCCCAGGGACAGAGCATTGTGTCCTCCTGTAGAGGGGCATGCTGGGAGGTATGTATAATGTAGGATTGCCATCACCTGTGGGGAGCTGGGTAACTAACTGATAAGAAAGGTGTCACCACAGGTGCTGGCAATCATACATTACCAGGGAAGCCCAGGAGCAGAGCATTGTGTCCCTGAGGGAGAGGGGCATGCTGGGAGGTATGGATAATGTATGATTGCCAGCACCTGTGGGGAGCTAGGTAACTGATAAGAAAGGTGTCACCACAGGTGCTGGCAATCATACATTACCAGGGAAGCCCAGGAACAGAGCATTGTGTCCTCCTGGAGAGGGGCATGCTGGGAGGTATGGATAATGTAGGATTGCCAGCACCTGTGGGGAGCCAGGTAACTGATAAGAAAGGTGTCACCACAGGTGCTGGCAGTCATACATTACCAGGGAAGCCCAGGAGCAGAGCATTGTGTTCTCCTGGAGAGGGGCATGCTGGGAGGTATGGATAATGTAGGATTGCCAGCACCTGTGGGGAGCTAGGTAACTGATAAGAAAGGTGTCACCACAGGTGACGGCAATCATACATTACCAGGGAAGCCCAGAAGCAGAGCATTGTGTCCTCCTGGACAGTGGAATGCGGGGAGGTATGGATAATGTATGATTGCCAGCACCTGTGGGGAGCTAGTTAACTGATAAGAAAGGTGTCACCACAGGTGCAGGCAATCCTACATTACCAGGGAAGTCCAGGAACAGAGCATTGTGTCCTCCTGGAGAGGGGCATGCTGGGAGGTATGGATAATGTATGATTGCCATCACCTGTGGGGAGCTGGGTAACTGATAAGTAAGGTGTCACCACAGGTGATGGCAATCATACATTACCAGGGAAGCCCAGGAACAGAGCATTGTGTCCTCCTGGAGAGGGGCATGCTGGGAGGTATGGATAATGTATTATTGCCAGCACCTGTGGGGAGCTAGGTAACTGTTGAGAAAGGTGTCACCGCAAGTGATGGCAATCATACATTACCAGGGAAGTCCAGGAACAGAGCGTTGTGTCCTCCTGGAGAGGGGCATGCTGGGAGGTATGGATAATGTAGGATTACCAGCACATGTGGGGAGCTAGGTAACTGATAAGAATGGTGTCACCACAGGTGCTGGCAATCATACATTACCAGGGAAGCCCAGGAGCAGAGCATTGTGTCCTCCTGGAGAGGGGCATGCTGGGAGGTATGGATAATGTATGATTGCCAGCACCTGTGGGGAGCTGGGTAACTTATAAGAAATCATACATTACCAGGGAAGCCCAGGAACAGATTATTGTCTACCGCATGGAGAGGGGCAGGTAGGCAAGTATGGGTAAGAAATCTAGTTTTTTTTACATCGGCAATCATTTACACTTCCATATCAAACTGGTGTTGCAGTGTAAATGATTGCCACTTTAAAACACCCGGAGATTTCTTACCAAATCTCTCACTTTCTGAATCTCTCATCCTATTACATTTCACCCATAGATCGCTCAGCACCGTGGGTATACAGCGATGTGTGCTGAGCGATCGAGCCCCTTGCCCTGCACATATTGCATGTATGTATGTATGTATGTCTGTATGTATGTGTGTGTGTGTTTGGGCGATCTAGACACTGGGAAGTTCAGGAAAGCAACCGCAAAGCAGTGAGTGCACCAACCTCCACATATACTGCACAGCGCCCTCCTGCCGGCTGGGATCGGATGAGTCACACACAGGCTGCTCCCCCTAGCGGCCGCTGCCGTCATTGCGCTGCCCGGGCTGCCGTCTGGGTCCCAGGCTGCTCCCCACTCCCCCTAGCGGCCGCTGCCGTCATTGCGCTGCCCGGGCTGCCGTCTGGGTCCCAGGCTGCTCCCCACTCCCCCCAGCGGCCGCTGCCGTCATTGCGCTGCCCCCAGTCTCCCTCCTGCGCTGTCCTCCTTTGTGCATCACTTCTGAGCTGTGCGCGGATCGCGGGAGAGTGATGCAGCCATAGAGGGACGAGGCCGCTTCTCTCCGCCGGGGTCCTGGCCAGGAGGATGTAGCAGCATCACTCGGAGCCCTACTGACCCGGCCGCTGCCCTCTCCAAGGTGCTGAAAGCCGTCCATGCCACCCAGTGGGGTCTGCAGCCCGGGACCATGGCAGCAGTGACTATGTAGGAGGAGGGGAGCTCCATCATCAGCCATCCCTGCCATCTCCAGCCGTCTGCAAGAAGACCACCCCCGGGAGCTCAGCAGCCCTGCACCCACCATGGCCGGCTGGAAGATGCCCCTGCCCTGGGCACTGCTCCTGCTATTGGGTATGTGATGCTTTCTGGGTCAGGGCTGAACAATGGGCAGTGTGTGTGTGCTGGCACAGGGGGAGTTAGTACATACAGTACCAGGGACCCTATATACAGAGGCAGCGGTGCTGTCAGTGCCTATGCCAGCTCATGGTGTAATGCCCAGACACCAGCCAGACAGCCACCCTGCATTGCATGTCATTCTAGCACTGCATCCGACCCAGAAACCCATGCCATCGGATGCCACCATAGACTCCAGTCCTCCCAGTGTGACCAGTTACCCAGGGAAGGGCCAACATACTGTACCTACAGAGCATCATTACAGGGATGTACACCAATGACAGCCCCCCGAAATGTCACCCAGTCTACACTGATGCCCTGGATAAATGCCCACAGGCTTTGCCAGCCAGCCCCACCCACAGCACCCGGCAGGTATTATACACAGTGATATACTGTAGATAAATGTTATGGAGCCTGGGATTCTTTGGGGAGCACTGAAGGAACCTATATATATGCCAAGTGCTGTGCCAATCTCCCATACCCTCTCTGTATCACACCACGGTACTGTATGCCAGCTGTGCCATTTCTGCTGCTGGTAATGCCCTTCTCACACGCACCCATATAACCATCTCCGACCTGTCCCTCTGCACAGCAGACTGGCATAGCTGTGTAGGGCAGAATGACGTCTTGTGTGTCAGGGCATCACACAGCTGCAGGAACATTGGCAGTGGGTACTATATACAGGCTGGGCGCAGAACTGACAGTCATAGCATTAGGGAAGGAAAGCCATGTGGTGTAGCCTCTCTGGATGCCCAGCTGCAGTAGGCGGGCACCTGGGAGAGCTGCCAGTCCTGGTACACCCTGCTGATGGCTGTGTAGTAAGTGTGCTCGCTGATCAGATGGGCAGCAGATACTCTGCCATCATTCCTCACATACTGTACATGCCAGGCAGAACCCCAGTGTCATGGAGCCCTTCTGTCAGCCAGGAGTCAGCTAATAATGGCAGGGTAAGGGGGGCCCATCTCCTGCACCTTGCACATGCTATATGCTGAATATACACGTAATAACCCTCCTGTACTTATGGTGTGTACACACGGTCGACATGCCATGCGATGCGAGTCCTGATCGCATCGGGACTCGCATCGCACGGCATGAAGGAGTGAAGAGGGCAGTACCGATACCTGTCACAGGAGACAGGGGCACAGATGGCAGGGGCCGCGGCACAGGAACAGCTTCCCCCCCGCCGCATATATCAGTGGCCACACCAACAGACCTCTGCAGTGACCCGGAAGTCTATACGGCGGACTTCCGGGTCACTGCGCATCAGCCCTGCAGCCCCCGGAGAAGCCCCTCTGGCCGCCGGAGCTATAGTGAGTATTAGGCACAAAGACTATATAGTGCAGATCTGCTTCCTGCCCTCACTATGTCGCTGCCGATTTGCTCTCACTCGGGAGCGCGCACCGGCAGCGCATCGGGCTCGCAAGCCCTACAAAGTACACAATCGGCATGCGATATGGCTTCCGATGTGCACTAAATCGGCAACATCGGAAGCCATGTCCATTTGTGTGTCTCCGAATTACTGCTGTCTGCTGGCAGTGAGTCTAACTACATCTTTTTCTCACACATGCACAAACACAGAGGCAATCACAAGGTAGCAGACTAGCTTTCGGTGACTCGGGTCCTCCCTGGCATGCTGGTATCTGTGGGTACCAAGGCTATCATGTGATGTATCTGTGTATGCCAGTGGCCGGTGGAGGACTGTCATTGGTGGGTCCTGGGCTATAGGGGGTTATTCAGAACGGGCTGTAGATTTGCTATTTGGTGATTTTAGCAACTCTGCTCATGCATGCCCTCACACTGCATTCTGGGAAATGTGACCACATTCTGAGTGGTGACAGGTGGAGGTGACGTGGCACAGACTGCGCAGGCGGGGCATTTTCTGCAATGACAAGTCGCTTTGGGGGAGCGATCCGGCATTCCAGGGAGCCCCCGCATGTAAGAGAGGACAGTAGCAATGTGCAATATTTCCCAAAGCTGCAAGTGATGCTGAATCAGGCCCCATGTCCCAATTTCCCCAAACCACAAAGACACAGGAAGACCCCCTCCAGTGTCTCGGATTATTCTGGGGTATGGTCTAGCTGCACACAGGGGGCCAAAAGGAGCCGCAGGCCCTGTTTTCTAGCAGAAGAATCTGGAAAATGTGTCCCCCCGTTATTCAGCAATAACCTTGTGGGAATGGCGGCTGGGGCAACACGCTGCTACCAATAGCACAATACGGAGTGACGGGCTGCCCCGATGGTGCCACACTCAGCTACAGGGGTAATAATGGGGAAGAGAATCACCTCCCATTAACCCTTTGCTGAATAGCGCGGTGATGTAAGAAATGTATAACTGGGTATACTGTCCCCAATAAACTCAGCCGTAGGTATACTCCTCCTGCAGCTTCTGACACCCAACACTGACATTATACATTCCTAATGTACATAACAAGCGTTCCTCTGTAGCAGCAGCTGCCCGCATGACATGGGCACTGACATACCCTGCCAACACCTAATGCCGGGCGGCACATTGCGAGGACACAGGGAACCCGGTGGTATATAGAGTTTCGCTGTAATATGGCGGCTATGCTGAGAAGCTATCGCTGTAATATGGCTGCTACGCAGAGAAGCTATCTCTGTAATATGGCGGCTATGCTGAGAAGCTATCGCTGTAATATGGCGGCTATGCTGAGAAGCTATCGCTGTAATATGGCGGCTATGCTGAGAAGCTATCGCTGTAATATGGCGGCTATGCTGAGAAGCTATCGCTGTAATATGGCGGCTATGCTGAGAAGCTATCGCTGTAATATGGCGGCTATGCTGAGAAGCTATCGCTGTAATATGGCGGCTATGCAGAGAAGCTATCGCTGTAATAGGGCGGCTATGCAGAGAAGCTATCGCTGTAATATGGCGGCTACGCTGAGAAGCTATCGCTGTAATAGGGCGGCTATGCAGAGAAGCTATCGCTGTAATATGGCGGCTATGCAGAGAAGCTATCGCTGTAATATGGCTGCTATGCTGAGAAGCTATCGCTGTAATATGGCGGCTATGCTGAGAAGCTATCGCTGTAATATGGCGGCTATGCAGAGAAGCTATCTCTGTAATATGGCGGCTATGCAGAGAAGCTATCGCTGTAATATGGCGGCTATGCAGAGAAGCTATCGCTGGAATATGGCGGCTACGCTGAGAAGCTATCGCTGTAATATGGCGGCTATGCAGAGAAGCTATCGCTGTAATATGGCGGCTATGCAGAGAAGCTATCCCTGTAATATGGCGGCTATGCAGAGAAGCTATCGCTGTAATATGGCGGCTACGCAGAGAAGCTATCGCTGTAATATGGCGGCTATGCAGAGAAGCTATCCCTGTAATATGGCGGCTATGCAGAGAAGCTATCGCTGTAATATGGCGGCTATGCAGAGAAGCTATCGCTGTAATATGGCGGCTATGCAGAGAAGCTATCGCTGTAATATGGCGGCTACGCTGAGAAGCTATCGCTGTAATATGGCGGCTATGCAGAGAAGGTATCGCTGTAATATGGCGGCTACGCAGAGAAGCTATCGCTGTAATATGGCGGCTACGCAGAGAAGCTATCGCTGTAATATGGCGGCTATGCTGAGAAGCTATCGCTGTAATATGGCTGCTATGCTGAGAAGCTATCGCTGTAATATGGCGGCTACGCTGAGAAGCTATCGCTGTAATATGGCGGCTGTGCAGAGAAGCTATCGCTGTAATATGGCGGCTATGCAGAGAAGCTATCGCTGTAATATGGCGGCTATGCAGAGAAGCTATCGCTGTAATATGGCGGCTATGCAGAGAAGCTATCGCTGTAATATGGCGGCTACGCAGAGAAGCTATCGCTGTAATATGGCGGCTACGCAGAGAAGCTATCGCTGTAATATGGCGGCTACGCAGAGAAGCTATCGCTGTAATATGGCGGCTACGCAGAGAAGCTATCGCTGTAATATGGCGGCTACGCAGAGAAGCTATCGCTGTAATATGGCGGCTACGCAGAGAAGCTATCGCTGTAATATGGCGGCTATGCAGAGAAGCTATCGCTGTAATATGGCTGCTATGCAGAGAAGCTATCGCTGTAATATGGCGGCTATGCAGAGAAGCTATCGCTGTAATATGGCGGCTATGCAGAGAAGCTATCTCTGTAATATGGCGGCTATGCAGAGAAGCTATCGCTGTAATATGGCGGCTATGCAGAGAAGCTATCGCTGGAATATGGCGGCTACGCTGAGAAGCTATCGCTGGAATATGGCGGCTATGCAGAGAAGCTATCGCTGTAATATGGCTGCTATGCAGAGAAGCTATCGCTGTAATATGGCGGCTATGCAGAGAAGCTATCGCTGTAATATGGCGGCTATGCAGAGAAGCTATCGCTGTAATATGGCGGCTATGCAGAGAAGCTATCGCTGGAATATGGCGGCTATGCAGAGAAGCTATCGCTGGAATATGGCGGCTACGCTGAGAAGCTATCGCTGTAATATGGCGGCTATGCAGAGAAGCTATCGCTGTAATATGGCGGCTATGCAGAGAAGCTATCCCTGTAATATGGCGGCTATGCAGAGAAGCTATCGCTGTAATATGGCGGCTATGCAGAGAAGCTATCCCTGTAATATGGCGGCTATGCAGAGAAGCTATCCCTGTAATATGGCGGCTATGCAGAGAAGCTATCGCTGTAATATGGCGGCTATGCAGAGAAGCTATCGCTGTAATATGGCGGCTATGCAGATAAGCTATCGCTGTAATATGGCGGCTACGCAGAGAAGCTATCGCTGTAATATGGCGGCTACGCAGAGAAGCTATCGCTGTAATATGGCGGCTACGCAGAGAAGCTATCGCTGTAATATGGCGGCTATGCTGAGAAGCTATCGCTGTAATATGGCTGCTATGCTGAGAAGCTATCGCTGTAATATGGCGGCTACGCTGAGAAGCTATCGCTGTAATATGGCGGCTATGCAGAGAAGCTATCGCTGTAATATGGCGGCTATGCAGAGAAGCTATCGCTGTAATATGGCGGCTATGCAGAGAAGCTATCGCTGTAATATGGCGGCTATGCAGAGAAGCTATCGCTGTAATATGGCGGCTATGCAGAGAAGCTATCGCTGTAATATGGCGGCTATGCAGAGAAGCTATCGCTGTAATATGGCGGCTATGCAGAGAAGCTATCGCTGTAATATGGCGGCTACGCTGAGAAGCTATCGCTGTAATATGGCGGCTACGCTGAGAAGCTATCGCTGTAATATGGCGGCTATGCAGAGAAGCTATGGCTGTAATATGGGTGCTATGCAGAGAAGCTATCGCTGTAATATGGCGGCTACGCAGAGAAGCTATCGCTGTAATATGGCGGCTACGCAGAGAAGCTATCGCTGTAATATGGCGGCTACGCAGAGAAGCTATGGCTGTAATATGGCGGCTACGCAGAGAAGCTATCGCTGTAATATGGCTGCTACGCAGAGAAGCTATCGCTGTAATATGGCTGCTACGCAGAGAAGCTATCGCTGTAATATGGCGGCTACGCAGAGAAGCTATCGCTGTAATATGGCGGCTACGCTGAGAAGCTATCGCTGTAATATGGCGGCTATGCAGAGAAGCTATCGCTGTAATATGGCGGCTATGCAGAGAAGCTATCGCTGTAATATGGCGGCTATGCAGAGAAGCTATCGCTGTAATATGGCTGCTATGCAGAGAAGCTATCGCTGTAATATGGCGGCTACGCTGGGAAGCTATCGCTGTAATATGGCGGCTACGCAGAGAAGCTATTGCTGTAATATGGCGGCTATGCAGAGAAGCTATCGCTGTAATATGGCGGCTATGCAGAGAAGCTATCCCTGTAATATGGCGGCTACGCTGGGAAGCTATCGCTGTAATATGGCGGCTACGCAGAGAAGCTATCGCTGTAATATGGCGGCTACGCAGAGAAGCTATCGCTGTAATATGGCGGCTATGCAGAGAAGCTATCGCTGTAATATGGCGGCTATGCAGAGAAGCTATCGCTGTAATATGGCGGCTATGCAGAAAAGCTATCGCTGTAATATGGCGGCTATGCAGAGAAGCTATCGCTGTAATATGGCGGCTATGCTGAGAAGCTATCGCTGTAATATGGCGGCTATGCTGAGAAGCTATCGCTGTAATAAGGCGGCTGGCTGTAATATGGCGGCTATGCAGAGAAGCTATCGCTGTAATATGGCGGCTATGCAGAGAAGCTATCGCTGTAATATGGCTGCTACGCTGAGAAGCTATCGCTGTAATATGGCGGCTACGCAGAGAAGCTAATGCTGTAATATGGCGGCTACGCAGAGAAGCTATCGCTGTAATATGGCGGCTATGCAGAGAAGCTATCGCTGTAATATGGCGGCTATGCAGAGAAGCTATCGCTGTAACATGGCGGCTATGCTGAGAAGCTATCGCTGTAACATGGCGGCTATGCAGAGAAGCTATCGCTGTAATATGGCTGCTATGCAGAGAAGCTATCGCTGTAATATGGCGGCTATGCTGAGAAGCTATGGCTGTAACATGGCGGCTATGCTGAGAAGCTATCGCTGTAACATGGCGGCTATGCAGAGAAGCTATCGCTGTAACATGGCGGCTATGCAGAGAAGCTATCGCTGTAATATGGCGGCTATGCTGAGAAGCTATCGCTGTAACATGGCGGCTATGCAGAGAAGCTATCGTTGTAACATGGCGGCTATGCAGAGAAGCTATCGCTGTAATATGGCGGCTATGCAGAGAAGCTATCGCTGTAATATGGCGGCTATGCAGAGAAGCTATCGCTGTAATATGGCGGCTACGCAGAGAAGCTAATGCTGTAATATGGCGGCTATGCAGAGAAGCTATCGCTGTAATATGGCGGCTATGCAGAGAAGCTATCGCTGTAATATGGCGGCTATGCAGAGAAGCTATCGCTGTAATATGGCGGCTATGCAGAGAAGCTATCGCTGTAATATGGCGGCTATGCAGAGAAGCTATCGCTGTAATATGGCGGCTATGCAGAGAAGCTAGCTATCGCTGTAATATGGCGGCTATGCTGAGAAGCTATCGCTGTAATATGGCGGCTATGCAGAGAAGCTATCGCTGTAATATGGCGGCTATGCAGAGAAGCTATCGCTGTAATATGGCGGCTATGCTGAGAAGCTATCGCTGTAATATGGCGGCTATGCAGAGAAGCTATCGCTGTAATATGGTGGCTATGCAGAGAAGCTATCGCTGTAATATGGCGGCTATGCAGAGAAGCTATCGCTGTAATATGGCGGCTATGCAGAGAAGCTATCGCTGTAATATGGCGGCTACGCTGAGAAGCTATCGCTGTAATATGGCGGCTACGCTGAGAAGCTATCGCTGTAATATGGCGGCTATGCAGAGAAGCTATCGCTGTAATATGGCGGCTATGCAGAGAAGCTATCGCTGTAATATGGCGGCTATGCAGAGAAGCTATGGCTGTAATATGGGTGCTATGCAGAGAAGCTATCGCTGTAATATGGCGGCTATGCAGAGAAGCTATCGCTGTAATATGGCGGCTACGCAGAGAAGCTATCGCTGTAATATGGCGGCTACGCAGAGAAGCTATGGCTGTAATATGGCGGCTACGCAGAGAAGCTATCGCTGTAATATGGCTGCTACGCAGAGAAGCTATTGCTGTAATATGGCTGCTACGCAGAGAAGCTATCGCTGTAATATGGTGGCTACGCAGAGAAGCTATCGCTGTAATATGGCGGCTACGCTGAGAAGCTATCGCTGTAATATGGCGGCTATGCAGAGAAGCTATCGCTGTAATATGGCGGCTATGCAGAGAAGCTATCGCTGTAATATGGCGGCTATGCAGAGAAGCTATCGCTGTAATATGGCGGCTATGCAGAGAAGCTATCGCTGTAATATGGCGGCTACGCTGGGAAGCTATCGCTGTAATATGGCGGCTACGCAGAGAAGCTATCGCTGTAATATGGCGGCTACGCAGAGAAGCTATCGCTGTAATATGGCGGCTATGCAGAGAAGCTATCGCTGTAATATGGCGGCTATGCAGAGAAGCTATCGCTGTAATATGGCGGCTATGCAGAAAAGCTATCGCTGTAATATGGCGGCTATGCAGAGAAGCTATCGCTGTAATATGGCGGCTATGCTGAGAAGCTATCGCTGTAATAAGGCGGCTGGCTGTAATATGGCGGCTATGCAGAGAAGCTATCGCTGTAATATGGCGGCTATGCAGAGAAGCTATCGCTGTAATATGGCTGCTACGCTGAGAAGCTATCGCTGTAATATGGCGGCTACGCAGAGAAGCTAATGCTGTAATATGGCGGCTACGCAGAGAAGCTATCGCTGTAATATGGCGGCTATGCAGAGAAGCTATCGCTGTAATATGGCGGCTATGCAGAGAAGCTATCGCTGTAACATGGCGGCTATGCTGAGAAGCTATCGCTGTAACATGGCGGCTATGCAGAGAAGCTATCGCTGTAATATGGCTGCTATGCAGAGAAGCTATCGCTGTAATATGGCGGCTATGCTGAGAAGCTATGGCTGTAATATGGCGGCTATGCTGAGAAGCTATCGCTGTAACATGGCAGCTATGCAGAGAAGCTATCGCTGTAACATGGCGGCTATGCAGAGAAGCTATCGCTGTAATATGGCGGCTATGCTGAGAAGCTATCGCTGTAACATGGCGGCTATGCAGAGAAGCTATCGTTGTAACATGGCGGCTATGCAGAGAAGCTATCGCTGTAATATGGCGGCTATGCAGAGAAGCTATCGCTGTAATATGGCGGCTATGCAGAGAAGCTATCGCTGTAATATGGCGGCTATGCAGAGAAGCTAATGCTGTAATATGGCGGCTATGCAGAGAAGCTATCGCTGTAATATGGCGGCTATGCAGAGAAGCTATCGCTGTAATATGGCGGCTATGCAGAGAAGCTATCGCTGTAATATGGCGGCTATGCAGAGAAGCTATCGCTGTAATATGGCGGCTATGCAGAGAAGCTATCGCTGTAATATGGCGGCTATGCAGAGAAGCTAGCTATCGCTGTAATATGGCGGCTATGCTGAGAAGCTATCGCTGTAATATGGCGGCTATGCAGAGAAGCTATCGCTGTAATATGGCGGCTATGCAGAGAAGCTATCGCTGTAATATGGCGGTTATGCTGAGAAGCTATCGCTGTAATATGGCGGCTATGCAGAGAAGCTATCGCTGTAATATGGCGGCTATGCAGAGAAGCTATCGCTGTAATATGGCGGCTATGCAGAGAAGCTATCGCTGTAATATGGCGGCTATGCAGAGAAGCTATCGCTGTAATATGGCGGCTATGCAGAGAAGCTATCGCTGTAATATGGCGGCTATGCAGAGAAGCTATCGCTGTAATATGGCTGCTATGCTGAGAAGCTATCGCTGTAATTTGGTGGCTACGCAGAGAAGCTAATGCTGTAATATGGCGGCTACGCAGAGAAGCTATCGCTGTAATATGGCGGCTATGCAGAGAAGCTATCGCTGTAATATGGCGGCTATGCAGAGAAGCTATCGCTGTAATATGGCGGCTATGCAGAGAAGCTATCGCTGTAATATGGCGGCTATGCAGAGAAGCTATCGCTGTAATATGGCTGCTATGCAGAGAAGCTATCGCTGTAATATGGCTGCTATGCAGAGAAGCTATCGCTGTAATATAGCGGCTATGCTGAGAAGCTATCGCTGTAATATGGCGGCTATGCAGAGAAGCTATCGCTGTAATATGGCGGCTATGCAGAGAAGCTATCGCTGTAATATGGCGGCTATGCTGAGAAGCTATCGCTGTAATATGGTGGCTACGCAGAGAAGCTAATGCTGTAATATGGCGGCTACGCAGAGAAGCTATCACTGTAATATGGCGGCTATGCAGAGAAGCTATCGCTGTAATATGGCGGCTATGCAGAGAAGCTATCGCTGTAATATGGCGGCTATGCTGAGAAGCTATCACTGTAATATGGTGGCTACGCAGAGAAGCTAATGCTGTAATATGGCGGCTATGCAGAGAAGCTATCGCTGTAATATGGCGGCTATGCAGAGAAGCTATCGCTGTAATATGGCGGCTATGCAGAGAAGCTGTCGCTGTAATATGGCGGCTATGCTGAGAAGCTATGGCTGTAATATGGCGGCTATGCAGAGAAGCTATCGCTGTAATATGGCGGCTATGCAGAGAAGCTATCGCTGTAATATGGCTGCTATGCTGAGAAGCTATCGCTGTAATATGGCGGCTACGCAGAGAAGCTAATGCTGTAATATGGCGGCTACGCAGAGAAGCTATCGCTATAATATGGCGGCTATGCAGAGAAGCTATCGCTGTAATATGGCGGCTATGCAGAGAAGCTATCGCTGTAATATGGCGGCTATGCAGAGAAGCTATCGCTGTAATATGGCTGCTATGCAGAGAAGCTATCGCTGTAATATGGCGGCTATGCTGAGAAGCTATCGCTGTAACATGGCGGCTATGCAGAGAAGCTATCGCTGTAATATGGCGGCTATGCAGAGAAGCTATCGCTGTAATATGGCGGCTATGCTGAGAAGCTATCGCTGTAACATGGCGGCTATGCAGAGAAGCTATCGCTGTAACATGGCGGCTATGCAGAGAAGCTATCGCTGTAATATGGCGGCTATGCAGAGAAGCTATCGCTGTAATATGGCGGCTATGCAGAGAAGCTATCGCTGTAATATGGCGGCTATGCAGAGAAGCTATCGCTGTAATATGGCGGCTACGCTGAGAAGCTATCGCTGTAATATGGCGGCTACGCAGAGAAGCTAATGCTGTAATATGGCGGCTATGCAGAGAAGCTATCGCTGTAATATGGCGGCTATGCAGAGAAGCTATCGCTGTAATATGGCGGCTATGCAGAGAAGCTATCGCTGTAATATGGCGGCTATGCTGAGAAGCTATCGCTGTAATATGGCGGCTATGCAGAGAAGCTATCGCTGTAATATGGCGGCTATGCAGAGAAGCTATGGCTGTAATATGGCTGCTATGCTGAGAAGCTATGGCTGTAATATGGCGGCTATGCAGAGAAGCTATCGCTGTAATATGGCGGCTATGCTGAGAAGCTATCGCTGTAATATGGCGGCTATGCAGAGAAGCTATGGCTGTAATATGGCTGCTATGCTGAGAAGCTATGGCTGTAATATGGCTGCTATGCTGAGAAGCTATGGCTGTAATATGGCTGCTATGCTGAGAAGCTATCGCTGTAATATGGCGGCTATGCAGAGAAGCTATGGCTGTAATATGGCTGCTATGCTGAGAAGCTATCGCTGTAATATGGCTGCTATGCTGAGAAGCTATCGCTGTAATATGGCGGCTATGCAGAGAAGCTATCGCTGTAATATGGCGGCTATGCAGAGAAGCTATCGCTGTAATATGGCGGCTATGCAGAGAAGCTATGGCTGTAATATGGCGGCTATGCTGAGAAGCTATGGCTGTAATATGGCGGCTATGCAGAGAAGCTATCGCTGTAATATGGCGGCTATGCAGAGAAGCTAACGCTGTAATATGGCGGCTATGCAGAGAAGCTAACGCTGTAATATGGCGGCTATGCTGAGAAGCTAACGCTGTAATATGGCGGCTATGCTGAGAAGCTATCGCTGTAATATGGCGGCTATGCAGAGAAGCTATGGCTGTAATATGGCTGCTATGCTGAGAAGCTATCGCTGTAATATGGCGGCTATGCAGAGAAGCTATCGCTGTAATATGGCGGCTATGCAGAGAAGCTATCGCTGTAATATGGCGGCTATGCTGATAAGCTATCGCTGTAATATGGCGGCTATGCTGAGAAGCTATCGCTGTAATATGGCGGCTATGCAGAGAAGCTATCGCTGTAATATGGCGGCTATGCAGAGAAGCTATCCCTGTAATATGGCGGCTATGCAGAGAAGCTATCGCTGTAATATGGCGGCTATGCAGAGAAGCTATCCCTGTAATATGGCGGCTATGCAGAGAAGCTATCCCTGTAATATGGCGGCTATGCAGAGAAGCTATCCCTGTAATATGGCGGCTATGCAGAGAAGCTATCCCTGTAATATGGCGGCTATGCAGAGAAGCTATCGCTGTAATATGGCGGCTATGCAGAGAAGCTATCGCTGTAATATGGCGGCTATGCAGAGAAGCTATCGCTGTAATATGGAGGCTACGCTGAGAAGCTATCGCTGTAATATGGCGGCTATGCTGAGAAGCTATTGCTGTAATATGGCGGCTATGCAGAGAAGCTATCGCTGTAATATGGCGGCTATGCAGAGAAGCTATCGCTGTAATATGGCGGCTATGCAGAGAAGCTATCGCTGTAATATGGCGGCTATGCAGAGAAGCTATCGCTGTAATATGGCGGCTATGCAGAGAAGCTATCGCTGTAATATGGCGGCTACGCAGAGAAGCTATCGCTGTAATATGGCGGCTGTGCTGAGAAGCTATCGCTGTAATATGGCGGCTGTGCAGAGAAGCTATTGCTGTAATATGGCGGCTGTGCTGAGAAGCTATGGCTGTAATATGGCGGCTATGCAGAGAAGCTATCGCTGTAATATGGCGGCTATGCAGAGAAGCTATCGCTGTAATATGGCGGCTACGCAGAGAAGCTATCGCTGTAATATGGCGGCTATGCTGAGAAGCTATGGCTGTAATATGGCTGCTATGCTGAGAAGCTATAGCTGTAATATGGCGGCTATGCAGAGAAGCTATCGCTGTAATATGGCGGCTATGCTGAGAAGCTATCGCTGTAATATGGCGGCTATGCAGAGAAGCTATCGCTGTAATATGGCGGCTACGCAGAGAAGCTATCGCTGTAATATGGCGGTTATGCAGAGAAGCTATCGCTGTAATATGGCTGCTATGCAGAGAAGCTATCGCTGTATGACTGGAACAAGAACCATACATCAATAGATTGGGGGAATTGGCCGCCCAGGGACTACAGTGCTACCGTATGCTCGTGCGCAGGGCGCAGTGGGCGTGGTCACCACATAAGGTCAGCCCATGTCAGAAAGCCTTCATATCCATGACTGGTTCTGCCAGATTCCTGCATAAAACATAAATATCTTAGGGCCAGATGTGTCAAGCTTCACAAAGTGATAAAGTGGAGAGAGATAAACAGAAAGCCAATCAGCTCCTAACTTTTTCTAACCCAGTCTGCAACATGGCAGGTAGGAGCTGATTGGCTGTTTGTTTATTACTCTCCACTATCACTTTGTGAAGCTTGATACATCCGGCCTCTAGTCTGATGCGTGTGGTCCGAGGGCATCTAATAGTATCCTGGCATCGGTCCCGCCAGCGTGTCGCCCAGATAACGCATGTTGGAGTCACGCTCTATAACATTCCTGATGCAGAACCAGTGTATGGAAATGTCGGCAGTGACTCAGCGTGTCGGCACTCAGGCCGCAATGTCACCTGCAGGACTCAGCCCATGTAGCTGCTGGATGGAAAGCAGGTTTTTATTTTTTATAAGAACCTTTTAAATACTTGGCAACAAGTCAACGTAGTGGCACATGAAAAGGTTGACATGCGTTTCACGATCTTTTCCTTTTTCTGGACTTTTTCATACTTTACGATCCACATACTTCATGTAAGCGAAGCGAGCCACGCCGGGGTACGCGCTACACTAGTTGTCGGTCCGTGTCGATACTGATCAACTCTTGTTGACCTTTTCATTTGTCTACCTTCCTCCAGTCAACCTTTTGCATGTTTCGACTTTTTTTCCATGTCGGCCCGGTGCCTGTTCACCTTTCTGGGCCGTACTTATTGACTGTCGACCCTTTGCTCCAAACCCAAAAAATCCTTACAGAGACCTAAGGATGAAATAGGGCTGAGGTTCCCTAAATGTTACAAAAGGGGCCACTTGGGACGGGCCGGGTGGCTCTTTGTGTCTTTGTCGTACAGTTGTACCCTCATATAAAAGGACAGTATACGGTATATACCCATCTATTTGTGTCCTGAGAGGCCGCATGTACCTAGGGAGTATTTCGTTACGGATGAGATAAGTGCACCGTAATGAGTTCTAGGACGTCGTTATACTGGAATCAGGTAATGTGATCGCAGCGAGTAATGCCAGGAAGAGCAGACGTCTGCATATCTCTGGCTGGGGTCATTGTAGCCAGGGAGGGGGCCACACTGTGCTGCCTTTGCCAAGCACAATCCAGTATTGTACCTGGAGTATGTACCAGTGAGACCTCAGTTGGGCCCGGCGTGAACATACAGTATGTCCTTATAGATCAGCGAGCAGAAGCCGCGTAGAAGGCAGCAGAGGGGCAGATCTCTGTGTACAAGGCAGCAGAGGGGCAGATTTCTGTGTACAAGGCAGCAGATGGGCAGATTTCTGTGTACAAGGCAGCAGAGGGGCAGATTTCTGTGTACAAGGCAGCAGAGGGGCAGATTTCTGTGTACAAGGCAGCAGAGGGGCAGATTTCTGTGTACAAGGCAGCAGAGGGGCAGATTTCTGTGTACAAGGCAGCAGAGGGGCAGATTTCTGTGTACAAGGCAGCAGAGGGGCAGATTTCCGGCCCGGCGTGAACATACAGTATGTCCTTATAGATCAGCGAGCAGAAGCCGCGTACAAGGCAGCAGAGAGGCAGATCTCTGTGTACAAGGCCGCAGAGAGGCAGATCTCTGTGTACAAGGCAGCAGAGGGGCAGATCTCTGTGTACAAGACAGCAGAGGGGCAGATTTCTGTGTACAAGGCAGCATAGGGGCAGATTTCTGTGTACAAGGCAGCAGAGGGGTAGATCTCTGTGTACAAGGCAGCAGAGGGGCAGATATCTGTGTACAAGGCAGCAGAGGGGCAGATCTCTGTGTACAAGGCACCAGAGGGGCAGATCTCTGTGCACATTGCACCAGAGGGGCAGATCTCTGTGTACAAGGCAGCAGAGGGGCAGATCTCTGTGTACAAGGCAGCAGAGGGGCAGATCTGAGTGTACAAGGCACCAGAGAGGCAGATCTCTGTGTACAAGGCACCAGAGGGGCAGATTTATGTGTACAAGGCAGCAGAGGGGCAGCTCTCTGTGTACAAGGCAGCAGAGGGGCAGATTTCTGTGTACAAGGCAGCAGAGGGGCAGATTTCTACGTACAAGGCAGCAGAGGGGCAGATTTCCACATACAAGGCAGCAGAGGGGCAGATTTCCACATACAAGGCAGCAGAGGGGCAGATTTCCACGTACAAGGCAGCAGAGGGGCAGATTTCCACGTACAAGGCAGCAGAGGGGCAGATCTCTGTGTACAAGGCAGCAGATGGGCAGATTTCTGTGTACAAGGCAGCAGAGGGGCAGATTTCTGTGTACAAGGCAGCAGAGGGGCAGATTTCTGTGTACAAGGCAGCAGAGGGGCAGATTTCTGTGTACAAGGCAGCAGAGGGGCAGATTTCTGTGTACAAGGCAGCAGAGGGGCAGATTTCCGGCCCGGCGTGAACATACAGTATGTCCTTATAGATCAGCGAGCAGAAGCCGCGTACAAAGCAGCAGAGAGGCAGATCTCTGTGTACAAGGCTGCAGAGAGGCAGATCTATGTGTACAAGGCAGCAGAGGGGCAGATCTCTGTGTACAAGGCAGCAGAGGGGCAGATCTCTGTGTACAAGGCAGCAGAGGGGCAGATTTCTGTGTACAAGGCAGCAGAGGGGCAGATTTCTGTGTACAAGGCAGCAGAGGGGCAGATTTCTGTGTACAAGGCAGCAGAGGGGCAGATTTCCGGCCCGGCGTGAACATACAGTATGTCCTTATAGATCAGCGAGCAGAAGCCGCGTACAAAGCAGCAGAGAGGCAGATCTCTGTGTACAAGGCTGCAGAGAGGCAGATCTATGTGTACAAGGCAGCAGAGGGGCAGATCTCTGTGTACAAGGCAGCAGAGGGGCAGATCTCTGTGTACAAGGCAGCAGAGGGGCAGATTTCTGTGTACAAGGCAGCAGAGGGGCAGATTTCTGTGTACAAGGCAGCAGAGGGGCAGAATTATGTGTACAAGGCAGCAGAGGGGCAGATTTCCGGCCCGGCGTGAACATACAGTATGTCCTTATAGATCAGCGAGCAGAAGCCGCGTACAAGGCAGCGGAGGGGCAGATCTCTGTGTACAAGGCAGCGGAGGGGCAGATCTCTGTGTACAAGGCAGCGGAGGGGCAGATCTCTGTGTACAAGGCAGCAGAGGGGCAGATCTCTGTGTACAAGGCAGCAGAGGGGCAGATCTCTGTGTACAAGGCAGCAGAGGGGCAGATCTCTGTGTACAAGGCAGCAGAGGGGCAGATCTGAGTGTACAAGGCAGCAGAGGGGCAGATCTCTGTGTACAAGGCAGCAGAGGGGCAGATCTCTGTGTACAAGGCAGCAGAGGGGCAGATCTCTGTGTACAAGGCAGCAGAGGGGCAGATCTCTGTGTACAAGGCAGCAGAGGGGCAGATCTCTGTGTTCAAGGCAGCAGAGGGGCAGATCTCTGTGTCCAAGGCCGCAGAGGGGCAGATCTCTGTGTACAAGGCACCAGAGGGGCAGATCTCTGTGTACAAGGCACCAGAGGGGCAGATCTCTGTGTACAAGGCAGCAGAGGGGCAGATCTCTGTGTACAAGGCAGCAGAGGGGCAGATCTGAGTGTACAAGGCACCAGAGGGGCAGATCTCTGTGTACAAGGCACCAGAGGGGCAGATTTATGTGTACAAGGCAGCAGAGGGGCAGCTCTCTGTGTACAAGGCAGCAGAGGGGCAGATTTCTGTGTACAAGGCAGCAGAGGGGCAGATTTCTACGTACAAGGCAGCAGAGGGGCAGATTTCCACATACAAGGCAGCAGAGGGGCAGATTTCCACATACAAGGCAGCAGAGGGGCAGATTTCCACGTACAAGGCAGCAGAGGGGCAGATTTCCACGTACAAGGCAGCAGAGGGGCAGATCTCTGTGTACAAGGCAGCAGATGGGCAGATTTCTGTGTACAAGGCAGCAGAGGGGCAGATTTCTGTGTACAAGGCAGCAGAGGGGCAGATTTCTGTGTACAAGGCAGCAGAGGGGCAGATTTCTGTGTACAAGGCAGCAGAGGGGCAGATTTCTGTGTACAAGGCAGCAGAGGGGCAGATTTCCGGCCCGGCGTGAACATACAGTATGTCCTTATAGATCAGCGAGCAGAAGCCGCGTACAAGGCAGCAGAGAGGCAGATCTCTGTGTACAAGGCCGCAGAGAGGCAGATCTCTGTGTACAAGGCAGCAGAGGGGCAGATCTCTGTGTACAAGGCAGCAGAGGGGCAGATCTCTGTGTACAAGGCAGCAGAGGGGCAGATTTCTGTGTACAAGGCAGCAGAGGGGTAGATCTCTGTGTACAAGGCAGCAGAGGGGCAGATATCTGTGTACAAGGCAGCAGAGGGGCAGATCTCTGTGTACAAGGCACCAGAGGGGCAGATCTCTGTGTACAAGGCACCAGAGGGGCAGATCTCTGTGTACAAGGCAGCAGAGGGGCAGATCTCTGTGTACAAGGCAGCAGAGGGGCAGATCTGAGTGTACAAGGCACCAGAGGGGCAGATCTCTGTGTACAAGGCACCAGAGGGGCAGATTTATGTGTACAAGGCAGCAGAGGGGCAGCTCTCTGTGTACAAGGCAGCAGAGGGGCAGATTTCTGTGTACAAGGCAGCAGAGGGGCAGATTTCTACGTACAAGGCAGCAGAGGGGCAGATTTCCACATACAAGGCAGCAGAGGGGCAGATTTCCACATACAAGGCAGCAGAGGGGCAGATTTCCACGTACAAGGCAGCAGAGGGGCAGATTTCCACGTACAAGGCAGCAGAGGGGCAGATCTCTGTGTACAAGGCAGCAGATGGGCAGATTTCTGTGTACAAGGCAGCAGAGGGGCAGATTTCTGTGTACAAGGCAGCAGAGGGGCAGATTTCTGTGTACAAGGCAGCAGAGGGGCAGATTTCTGTGTACAAGGCAGCAGAGGGGCAGATTTCTGTGTACAAGGCAGCAGAGGGGCAGATTTCCGGCCCGGCGTGAACATACAGTATGTCCTTATAGATCAGCGAGCAGAAGCCGCATACAAGGCAGCAGAGAGGCAGATCTCTGTGTACAAGGCCGCAGAGAGGCAGATCTCTGTGTACAAGGCAGCAGAGGGGCAGATCTCTGTGTACAAGGCAGCAGAGGGGCAGATTTCTGTGTACAAGGCAGCAGAGGGGCAGATTTCTGTGTACAAGGCAGCAGAGGGGTAGATCTCTGTGTACAAGGCAGCAGAGGGGCAGATATCTGTGTACAAGGCAGCAGAGGGGCAGATCTCTGTGTACAAGGCAGCAGAGGGGCAGATTTCTGTGTACAAGGCAGCAGAGGGGCAGATTTCTGTGTACAAGGCAGCAGAGGGGCAGATTTCTGTGTACAAGGCAGCAGAGGGGCAGATTTCCGGCCCGGCGTGAACATACAGTATGTCCTTATAGATCAGCGAGCAGAAGCCACGTACAAGGCAGCAGAGTGGCAGATCTCTGTGTACAAGGCAGCAGAGGGGCAGATCTCTGTGTGCAAGGCCGCAGAGGGGCAGATCTCTGTGTACAAGGCACCAGAGTGGCAGATATATGTGTACAAGGCAGCAGAGGGGCAGATCTCTGTGTACAAGGCAGCAGAGGGGCAGATCTGAGTGTACAAGGCACCAGAGGGGCAGATATATGTGTACAAGGCAGCAGAAAGGCAGATTTATGTGTACAAGGCAGCAGAGGGGCAGCTCTCTGTGTACAAGGCAGCAGAGGGGCAGATTTCTGTGTACAAGGCAGCAGAGGGGCAGATTTCCGGCCCAGCGTGAACATACAGTATGTCCTTATAGATCAGCGAGCAGAAGCCACGTACAAGGCACCAGAGGGGCAGATTTCCACATACAAGGCAGCAGAGGGGCAGATTTCTACGTACAAGGCAGCAGAGGGGCAGATTTCCACATACAAGGCAGCAGAGGGGCAGATTTCCACATACAAGGCAGCAGAGGGGCAGATTTCCACGTACAAGGCAGCAGAGGGGCAGATTTCCACGTACAAGGCAGCAGAGGGGCAGATTTCCACGTACAAGGCAGCAGAGGGGCACATTTCCACGTACAAGGCAGCAGAGGGGCACATTTCCACGTACAAGGCAGCAGAGGGGCAGATTTCCACGTACAAGGCAGCAGAGGGGCAGATTTTCACATACAAGGCAGCAGAGGGGCAGATTTCCTTGAATACAGTTTGATAGACCGGAAATGATTAATCCAAAATCTTTGGGTGGCTCTATGGCTAATTATAGGTGCTGCATGTACTTAAGGTGCCCACACACGCACCGTTCCCGGTGGTGCGATGCTATACGATGGGGTGCGCTCTCCCGCGGCACCCCATCGTACAGAACAAAAAGTATGTGCTGCACATACTTTTTGTACTAGCTTTTTCTAGCATAGCATCGCATGCACAAGGCATACGATGCGATGCTTTGTGTGCTAGTTAAGCCCACAACGCACGCCGGGATCGCTGCATCTGTGGGCACCTTCAATGTAATTATAGCCTGGTATGTAAAGAAACACACTTTCACACAGACGCTACACTAAAGTCCACTTGCCAGTACCCCCATGTAAAGAACAGAGGGTTACGATGTAAAGTCTGAAGCCAAGTGATTAATTTGTTTCTATATCACCTTACACTAACCAGTTTCTCCCTCTTCTCTCCTGTGCCGTGTCCTGTGCGTGTCGTGGTGCTGTTACCCATCCCATTGCCATTCCTAAACTTCCTGTTTTTTTTTCTGTTACTTATCCCTTTGTATCCTGGTGAAATCTGTTGGTCCTGATGTTATCGTGACTTATTATTTTGCTGTATTTAATGTCCTGTGTGTGTTCCTATTGGACCCTCTCACTGTGGCTGTGTACCCTCCCACCCCCTACGCGTTTCGTGTGGGTTATGTATGTCCCCTCTCCTGGCAATGCCCTGCAGTGGAAGTCTGCTTGCCGGTGTGCGTTGAGGTTCCGTCCGGGACAGAGGCCGTACAAGGACACAACATGACATTATTGTGCATCTCCTGCATGCAGAGAGAGGAAGTTTCCGCCATCACCAGTGTTGAATGGTTCTATCAACCCAATAATGGAAACCGGTCACTTGTATGTATCCTGCATTACTTCTCATTGTCACATTGTCTGCAGTGCGGTAATGGAGCCGGGTTCAGGGTAGTCGGGGGCGGAGCTATGCTCTGTGTCCCGGCACCTTCAGAAAAAAAACATCTGTTTTGCTGTGCGATCAATGGAAGAAAACCATCTAGTACTCTTCCATCGATGGCAAAAGTATTCAATATCGGCCATAAACCATTGATTATTTTGAATCATTGATGTTCGATAGCCATCCCTAGCATACTGGGCATAATCTGCTACCTTCCTGTTACCCTGGACAAGAGCCCATTCCCATAGCAACCAGGGGAAAGTCACACGTACCCAGTCACTGCCTGCCCTTCCTGTTACCCTGTACAAGAGCCGATTCCCATAGCAACCAGGGGAAAGTCACACGTACCCAGTCACTGCCTGCCCTTCCTGTTACCCTGTACAAGAGCCCATTCCCATAGCAACCAGGGGGAAGTCACACGTACCCAGTCACTGCCTGCCCTTCCTGTTACCCTGTACAAGAGCCCATTCCCATAGCAACCAGGGGAAAGTCACACGTACCCAGTCACTGCCTGCCCTTCCTGTTACCCTGTACAAGAGCCGATTCCCATAGCAACCAGGGGGAAGTCACACGTACCCAGTCACTGCCTGCCCTTCCTGTTACCCTGTACAAGAGCCCATTCCCATAGCAACCAGGGGAAAGTCACACGTACCCAGTCACTGCCTGCCCTTCCTGTTACCCTGTACAAGAGCCCATTCCCATAGCAACCAGGGGAAAGTCACATGTACCCAGTCACTGCCTGCCCTTCCTGTTACCCTGTACAAGAGCCGACTCCCATAGCAACCAGGGGGAAGTCACACGTACCCAGTCACTGCCTGCCCTTCCTGTTACCCTGTACAAGAGCCGACTCCCATAGCAACCAGGGGGAAGTCACACGTACCCAGTCACTGCCTGCCCTTCCTGTTACCCTGTACAAGAGCCCATTCCCATAGCAACCAGGGGAAAGTCACACGTACCAAGTCACTGCCTGCCCTTCCTGTTACCCTGTACAAGAGCCGAGGCCAATAGCAACCAGGGGAAAGTCGCACGTACCCAGTCACTGCCTGCCCTTCCTGTTACCCTGTACAAGAGCCGACTCCCATAGCAACCAGGGGAAAGTCACACGTACCCAGTCACTGCCTGCCCTTCCTGTTACCCTGTACAAGAGCCGAGTCCCATAGCAACCAGGGGAAAGTCGCACGTACCCAGTCACTGCCTGCCCTTCCTGTTACCCTGTACAAGAGCCGACTCCCATAGCAACCAGGGGGAAGTCACACGTACCCAGTCACTGCCTGCCCTTCCTGTTACCCTGGACAAGAGCCCATTCCCATAGCAACCAGGGGAAAGTCACACGTACCCAGTCACTGCCTGCCCTTCCTGTTACCCTGTACAAGAGCCGATTCCCATAGCAACCAGGGGGAAGTCACACGTACCCAGTCACTGCCTGCCCTTCCTGTTACCCTGTACAAGAGCCGACTCCCATAGCAACCAGGGGAAAGTCACACGTACCCAGTCACTGCCTGCCCTTCCTGTTACCCTGTACAAGAGCCGACTCCCATAGCAACCAGGGGGAAGTCACACATACCCAGTCACTGCCTGCCCTTCCTGTTACCCTGTACAAGAGCCGAGTCCCATAGCAACCAGGGGGAAGTCACATGTACCCAGTCACTGCCTGCCCTCCCTGTTACCCTGTACAAGAGCCGACTCCCATAGCAACCAGGGGGATGTCACACGTACCCAGTCACTGCCTGCCCTTCCTGTTACCCTGGACAAGAGCCGACTCCCATAGCAACAAGAGGAAAGTCGCACGTAGCCAGTCACTGCCTGCCCTCCCTGTTACCCTGTACAAGAGACGACTCCCATAGCAACCAGGGGGAAGTCACACGTACCCAGTCACTGCCTGCCCTTCCTGTTACCCTGTACAAGAGCCGATTCCCATAGCAACCAGGGGGAAGTCACACGTACCCAGTCACTGCCTGCCCTTCCTGTTACCCTGTACAAGAGCCGACTCCCATAGCAACCAGGGGAAAGTCACACGTACCCAGTCACTGCCTGCCCTTCCTGTTACCCTGTACAAGAGCCGACTCCCATAGCAACCAGGGGGAAGTCACACGTACCCAGTCACTGCCTGCCCTTCCTGTTACCCTGTACAAGAGCCGATTCCCATAGCAACCAGGGGTAAGTCACAAGTACCCAGTCACTGCCTGCCCTTCCTGTTACCCTGTACAAGAGCCGACTCCCATAGCAACAAGAGGAAAGTCACACGTACCCAGTCACTGCCTGCCCTTTCTGTTACCCTGTACAAGAGCCGATTCCCATAGCAACCAGGGGAAAGTCGCATGTACCCAGTCACTGCCTGCCCTTCCTGTTACCCTGTACAAGAGCCGACTCCCATAGCAACCAGGGGAAAGTCACACGTACCCAGTCACTGCCTGCCCTTCCTGTTACCCTGTACAAGAGCCGACTCCCATAGCAACAAGGGGAAAGTCGCATGTACCCAGTCACTGCCTGCCCTTCCTGTTACCCTGTACAAGAGCCGAGTCCTATAGCAACCAGGGGGAAGTCACACGTACCCAGTCACTGCCTGCCCTTCCTGTTACCCTGTACAAGAGCCGAGTCCCATAGCAACCAGGGGAAAGTCACACGTACCCAGTCACTGCCTGCCCTTCCCGTTACCCTGTACAAGAGCCCATTCCCATAGCAACAAGGGGAAAGTCGCACGTACCCAGTCACTGCCTGCCCTTCCTGTTACCCTGTACAAGAGCCGACTCCCATAGCAACAAGGGGAAAGTCACACGTACCCAGTCACTGCCTGCCCTTCCTGTTACCCTGTACAAGAGAAGACTCCCATAGCAACAAGGGGAAAGTCACACGTACCCAGTCACTGCCTGCCCTTCCTGTTACCCTGTACAAGAGCCGACTCCCATAGCAACAAGGGGAAAGTCGCACGTACCCAGTCACTGCCTGCCCTTCCTGTTACCCTGTACAAGAGCCGAGTCCCATAGCAACCAGGGGGAAGTCACACGTACCCAGTCACTGCCTGCCCTTCCCGTTATCCTGTACAAGAGCCGATTCCCATAGCAACCAGGGTAAAGTCACATGTACCCAGTCACTGCCTGCCCTTCCTGTTACCCTGTACAAGAGCCGACTCCCATAGCAACAAGGGGAAAGTCGCACGTACCCAGTCACTGCCTGCCCTTCCTGTTACCCTGTACAAGAGCCGATTCCCATAGCAACCAGGGGAAAATCACACGTACCCAGTCACTGCCTGCCCTTCCTGTTACCCTGTACAAGAGCCGAGTCCCATAGCAACAAGAGGAAAGTAGCACGTACCCAGTCACTGCCTGCCCTTCCTGTTACCCTGTACAAGAGCCGACTCCCATAGCAACCAGGGGAAAGTCACACGTACCCAGTCACTGCCTGCCCTTCCTGTTACCCTGTACAAGAGCCGACTCCCATAGCAACCAGAGGAAAGTAGCACGTACCCAGTCACTGCCTGCCCTTCCTGTTACCCTGTACAAGAGCCGACTCCCATAGCAACCAGGGGAAAGTCACACGTACCCAGTCACTGCCTGCCCTTCCTGTTACCCTGTACAAGAGCCGATTCCCATAGCAACCAGGGTAAAGTCACATGTACCCAGTCACTGCCTGCCCTTCCTGTTACCCTGTACAAGAGCCCATTCCCATAGCAACAAGGGGAAAGTCGCACGTACCCAGTCACTGCCTGCCCTTCCTGTTACCCTGTACAAGAGCCGACTCCCATAGCAACAAGGGGAAAGTCACACGTACCCAGTCACTGCCTGCCCTTCCTGTTACCCTGTACAAGAGAAGACTCCCATAGCAACCAGAGGAAAGTAGCACGTACCCAGTCACTGCCTGCCCTTCCTGTTACCCTGTACAAGAGCCGACTCCCATAGCAACCAGGGGAAAGTCACACGTACCCAGTCACTGCCTGCCCTTCCTGTTACCCTGTACAAGAGCCGATTCCCATAGCAACCAGGGTAAAGTCACATGTACCCAGTCACTGCCTGCCCTTCCTGTTACCCTGTACAAGAGCCCATTCCCATAGCAACAAGGGGAAAGTCGCACGTACCCAGTCACTGCCTGCCCTTCCTGTTACCCTGTACAAGAGCCGACTCCCATAGCAACAAGGGGAAAGTCACACGTACCCAGTCACTGCCTGCCCTTCCTGTTACCCTGTACAAGAGAAGACTCCCATAGCAACAAGGGGAAAGTCACACGTACCCAGTCACTGCCTGCCCTTCCTGTTACCCTGTACAAGAGCCGACTCCCATAGCAACAAGGGGAAAGTCGCACGTACCCAGTCACTGCCTGCCCTTCCTGTTACCCTGTACAAGAGCCGAGTCCCATAGCAACCAGGGGGAAGTCACACGTACCCAGTCACTGCCTGCCCTTCCCGTTATCCTGTACAAGAGCCGATTCCCATAGCAACCAGGGTAAAGTCACATGTACCCAGTCACTGCCTGCCCTTCCTGTTACCCTGTACAAGAGCCGACTCCCATAGCAACAAGGGGAAAGTCGCACGTACCCAGTCACTGCCTGCCCTTCCTGTTACCCTGTACAAGAGCCGATTCCCATAGCAACCAGGGGAAAATCACACGTACCCAGTCACTGCCTGCCCTTCCTGTTACCCTGTACAAGAGCCGAGTCCCATAGCAACAAGAGGAAAGTAGCACGTACCCAGTCACTGCCTGCCCTTCCTGTTACCCTGTACAAGAGCCGACTCCCATAGCAACCAGGGGAAAGTCACACGTACCCAGTCACTGCCTGCCCTTCCTGTTACCCTGTACAAGAGCCGACTCCCATAGCAACCAGAGGAAAGTAGCACGTACCCAGTCACTGCCTGCCCTTCCTGTTACCCTGTACAAGAGCCGACTCCCATAGCAACCAGGGGAAAGTCACACGTACCCAGTCACTGCCTGCCCTTCCTGTTACCCTGTACAAGAGCCGATTCCCATAGCAACCAGGGTAAAGTCACATGTACCCAGTCACTGCCTGCCCTTCCTGTTACCCTGTACAAGAGCCGACTCCCATAGCAACAAGGGGAAAATCACACGTACCCAGTCACTGCCTGCCCTTCCTGTTACCCTGTACAAGAGCCGAGTCCCATAGCAACCAGGGGAAGTCACACGTACCCAGTCACTGCCTGCCCTTCCTGTTACCCTGTACAAGAGCCGACTCCCATAGCAACAAGGGGGAAGTCACACGTACCCAGTCACTGCCTGCCCTTCCTGTTACCCTGTACAAGAGCCGACTCCCATAGCAACAAGGGGGAAGTCACACGTACCCAGTCACTGCCTGCCCTTCCTGTTACCCTGTACAAGAGCCGACTCCCATAGCAACCAGGGGGAAGTCACACGTACCCAGTCACTGCCTGCCCTTCCTGTTACCCTGTACAAGAGCCCATTCCCATAGCAACCAGGGGAAAGTCACACGTACCCAGTCACTGCCTGCCCTTCCTGTTACCCTGTACAAGAGCCGAGTCCCATAGCAACCAGGGGAAGTCACACGTACCCAGTCACTGCCTGCCCTTCCTGTTACCCTGTACAAGAGCCGACTCCCATAGCAACCAGGGGAAAGTCGCACGTACCCAGTCACTGCCTGCCCTTCCTGTTACCATGTACAAGAGCCGATTCCCATAGCAACCAGGGGAAAGTCACACATACCCAGTCACTGCCTGCCCTTCCTGTTACCCTGTACAAGAGCCGAGTCCCATAGCAACAAGGGGAAAGTCACACGTACCCAGTCACTGCCTGCCCTTCCTGTTACCCTGTACAAGAGCCGACTCCCATAGCAACAAGAGGAAAGTCGCACGTACCCAGTCACTGCCTGCCCTTCCTGTTACCCTGTACAAGAGCCGACTCCCATAGCAACAAGGGGAAAGTCACACATACCCAGTCACTGCCTGCCCTTCCTGTTACCCTGTACAAGAGCTGACTCCCATAGCAACCAGGGGAAAGTCACACGTACCCAGTCACTGCCTGCCCTTCCTGTTACCCTGTACAAGAGCCGAGTCCCATAGCAACCAGGGGAAAGTCACACGTACCCAGTCACTGCCTGCCCTTCCTGTTACCCTGTACAAGAGCCGACTCCCATAGCAACAAGGGGGAAGTCACACGTACCCAGTCACTGCCTGCCCTTCCTGTTACCCTGTACAAGAGCCGACTCCCATAGCAACAAGGGGAAAGTCGCACGTACCCAGTCACTGCCTGCCCTTCCTGTTACCCTGTACAAGAGCCGACTCCCATAGCAACAAGGGGGAAGTCACACGTACCCAGTCACTGCCTGCCCTTCCTGTTACCCTGTACAAGAGCCGATTCCCATAGCAACAAGGGGGAAGTAGCACGTACCCAGTCACTGCCTGCCCTTCCTGTTACCCTGTACAAGAGCCGACTCCCATAGCAACAAGAGGAAAGTCGCACGTACCCAGTCACTGCCTGCCCTTCCTGTTACCCTGTACAAGAGCCGACTCCCATAGCAACAAGGGGAAAGTCACACATACCCAGTCACTGCCTGCCCTTCCTGTTACCCTGTACAAGAGCTGACTCCCATAGCAACCAGGGGAAAGTCACACGTACCCAGTCACTGCCTGCCCTTCCTGTTACCCTGTACAAGAGCCGACTCCCATAGCAACAAGGGGAAAGTCGCACGTACCCAGTCACTGCCTGCCCTTCCTGTTACCCTGTACAAGAGCCGACTCCCATAGCAACAAGGGGGAAGTCACACGTACTCAGTCACTGCCTCTTCCATGTGGTACAGTACAAAATAGGGGTGTGGATAAATAGATAGGTAATCGGTCTACCCCAAAATGTCGTCATGCAATAGGGCGACAGGGTCAAAATGTCCACATGAAAAAGGTAGACACATGAAAAGGTTGACATAAGTTTTTCACATTTTTTGCTGTTAATGTTGACAACCGTTGACATGGACCCCAAATTAGTCTAACGCATACCCACGCTTCTGGCTCTGCGCCGCGCTGTGCTCGGGCCACCCTCATACCATCATGAATACTCATGTTGACCTGGTCATGTGTCTACCTCTTTTCTTGTCGACATTTTCATAATGTCGGCCTTCCAGGATAGACCTATTGTGCTTCTATCTAGAGACACTGTAGACCGGGACCAGAAAATAGATGGATTGTGTTAGGAAGTACAGGCCCGATTCAGACCTGTTCACACCTGATGGTGAGGCTCTGTGCAAAAGCGTTTCATGGTTGTGCCTACAAAAACAGTGGGCGCTCCCATAGAAACGCCCTCATTTCGGCCATCACCGTGCAGGATAAATATAGACTTACTGTACGTTTATCTGCGAAGGGAGGAAAAATCAATCAATGGTGAACGGCCGTCTAACGATTCTCCTACGTGCAGCTGCATGCAAGCGGATGTGTGAGCGTACACACATGGTAGTGCGGGAATTCGGGCAGTGGGGGGCATGCGTTTGGCAGGCGGCGTTTACTTGCTCGCTAGGCAGCGAATATACGCATCAGGTCCTTTGTGGCGCTACACTACATTAATGCTAGCGGTGTGTTACACTACATGTAGCGTTAATGCTAGCCTTCCGTTACACTACATGTAGCGTTAATGCTAGCCGTGCGTTACACTACATGTAGCGTTAATGCTAGCCGTGCGTTACACTACATGTAGCGTTAATGCTAGGCGTGCGTTACACTACATGTAGCGTTAATGCTAGGCGTGCGTTACACTACATGTAGCGTTAATGCTAGCCGTGCGTTACACTACATGTAGCGTTAATGCTAGCGGTCTGTTACACTACATGTAGCATTAATGCTAGCGGTGTGTTACACTACATGTAGCGCTAATGCTAGCTGTGTGTTACACTACATGTAGCGTTCATGCTAGCGGTGTGTTACACTACATGTAGTGTTAATGCTAGCCGTATGTTACACTACATGTAGCGTTAATGCTAACCGTATGTTACACTACATGTAGCGTTAATGCCGTGTGTTACACTACATGTAGCGCTAATGCTAGCGGTGTGTTACACTACATGTAGCGTTAATGCTAGCGGTGTGTTACACTACATGTAGCGTTAATGCTAGCTGTGTGTTACACTACATGTAGCGTTCATGCTAGCGGTGTGTTACACTACATGTAGCGTTAATGCTAGCCGTATGTTACACTACATGTAGCGTTAATGCTAGCCGTATGTTACACTACATATAGCGTTAATGCTAGCCGTATGTTACACTACATGTAGCGTTAATGCCGTGTGTTACACTACATGTAGCGCTAATGCTAGCGGTGTGTTACACTACATGTAGCGTTAATGCCAGCGGTGTGTTTCACTACATGTAGCATTCATGCTAGCGGTGTGTTACACTACATGTAGCGTTAATGCTAGCCGTATGTTACACTACATGTAGCGTTAATGCTAGCGGTGTGTTACACTACATGTAGCGTTAATGCTAGCCTTCCGTTACACTACATGTAGCGTTAATGCTAGCCGTGCGTTACACTACATGTAGCGTTAATGCTAGCCGTGCGTTACACTACATGTAGCGTTAATGCTAGGCGTGCGTTACACTACATGTAGCGTTAATGCTAGGCGTGCGTTACACTACATGTAGCGTTAATGCTAGCCGTGCGTTACACTACATGTAGCGTTAATGCTAGCGGTCTGTTACACTACAAGTAGCATTAATGCTAGCGGTGTGTTACACTACATGTAGCGCTAATGCTAGCTGTGTGTTACACTACATGTAGCGTTCATGCTAGCGGTGTGTTACACTACATGTAGTGTTAATGCTAGCCGTATGTTACACTACATGTAGCGTTAATGCTAACCGTATGTTACACTACATGTAGCGTTAATGCCGTGTGTTACACTACATGTAGCGCTAATGCTAGCGGTGTGTTACACTACATGTAGCGTTAATGCTAGCGGTGTGTTACACTACATGTAGCGTTAATGCTAGCTGTGTGTTACACTACATGTAGCGTTCATGCTAGCGGTGTGTTACACTACATGTAGCGTTAATGCTAGCCGTATGTTACACTACATGTAGCGTTAATGCTAGCCGTATGTTACACTACATATAGCGTTAATGCTAGCCGTATGTTACACTACATGTAGCGTTAATGCCGTGTGTTACACTACATGTAGCGCTAATGCTAGCGGTGTGTTACACTACATGTAGCGTTAATGCCAGCGGTGTGTTTCACTACATGTAGCATTCATGCTAGCGGTGTGTTACACTACATGTAGCGTTAATGCTAGCCGTATGTTACACTACATGTAGCGTTAATGCTAGCGGTGTGTTACACTACATGTAGCGTTAATGCTAGCCTTCCGTTACACTACATGTAGCGTTAATGCTAGCCGTGCGTTACACTACATGTAGCGTTAATGCTAGCCGTGCGTTACACTACATGTAGCGTTAATGCTAGGCGTGCGTTACACTACATGTAGCGTTAATGCTAGGCGTGCGTTACACTACATGTAGCGTTAATGCTAGCCGTGCGTTACACTACATGTAGCGTTAATGCTAGCGGTCTGTTACACTACAAGTAGCATTAATGCTAGCGGTGTGTTACACTACATGTAGCGCTAATGCTAGCTGTGTGTTACACTACATGTAGCGTTCATGCTAGCGGTGTGTTACACTACATGTAGTGTTAATGCTAGCCGTATGTTACACTACATGTAGCGTTAATGCTAACCGTATGTTACACTACATGTAGCGTTAATGCCGTGTGTTACACTACATGTAGCGCTAATGCTAGCGGTGTGTTACACTACATGTAGCGTTAATGCTAGCGGTGTGTTACACTACATGTAGCGTTAATGCTAGCTGTGTGTTACACTACATGTAGCGTTCATGCTAGCGGTGTGTTACACTACATGTAGCGTTAATGCTAGCCGTATGTTACACTACATGTAGCGTTAATGCTAGCCGTATGTTACACTACATGTAGCGTTAATGCTAGCCGTATGTTACACTACATGTAGCGTTAATGCCGTGTGTTACACTACATGTAGCGCTAATGCTAGCGGTGTGTTACACTACATGTAGCGTTAATGCCAGCGGTGTGTTTCACTACATGTAGCATTCATGCTAGCGGTGTGTTACACTACATGTAGCGTTAATGCTAGCCGTATGTTACACTACATGTAGCGTTAATGCTAGCCGTATGTTACACTACATGTAGCGTTAATGCCGTGTGTTACACTACATATAGCGCTAATGCTAGCAGTGTGTTACACTACATGTAGCGTTAATGCCAGCGGTGTGTTACACTACATGTAGCGTTAATGCTAGCCGTGTGTTACACTACATGTAACGTTAATGCTAGCCGTATGTTACACTACATGTAGCTTTAATGCTAGCCGTATGTTACACTACATGTAACGTTAATGCTAGCCGTGTGTTACACTACATGTAGTGTTAATGATAGCCGTGTGTTACACTACATGTAGCGTTAATGCTGTGTGTTACACTAAGCGAGTTCACTATTCTCTGCTCTGTCACCATCTAGATCTATGAGTTCATCGAGGGAAAGCACCGTGAGCCCAAAAGCCCATTCAAAGGTCGTCTTCTGTGGAACGGGAGCAAAGACCTGCAGGACGTCTCCCTCATATTACACAACGTCACCACTGCCGATTCCGGGCGATTTTACTGCACCGTGAACCGCACGCTCTATTTCGAGGCACACCACCACTCTACTCAGAGCAACATCAAAATCGATCTCCTCGTCACTGAAGTAGGTAAGAGTCACGTGGCGCTGTAAGTGGCTTGTGGTCCGTTATGTCCTGTTTCTATGTATAATGTGCCGTTCCAACCGTCCGGCGCTGCAGCTTTGTGGCACCTTATAAATGAATGATGTAGTAGCGGCACAGCGCAGAAACTGCCATGACAGGATACGGGACAGTATACAGGCTCACAACTGGGACTCTGGTACAGACGGAGCCACTGGTAGCTTAACCGCGATAAGACACGGGTATACGCATCGTGGCATGTCGCGTGGAGCGCCGGACTGCAGAACCTGGCGATTGCTTCATTCAGCGTTAGTTCATACGCTTAGCACAACGGCTAGAAAAAGGCCCTGAGTTATATTATAGTTTGCTGTAGAATTGGTCTAAGACAGGCATGTCCAAACTGCAGCCCTCCACCTGTTGTGAAACTACAAGTCCCATCATGCCTTGCCACAGTTTTACTATTAGGGAATGCTAAAACTATGGCAAGGCATGCTGGGATGTGTAGTTTCACAACAGCTGGAGGGCCGCAGCTGGACATGCCTGATCTAAGAGCTGTTCCAGGAGTTATATGTGATTGACAGCTGTTTTATTTCAGTTACATGGCGGCTACACGCCATCAAGGTAAATAAGTAAAAGTGGTTCATATTCTTGGGCCTCTCATCCTTTGATGCAACAATAGGTTATCGGATAGGACAATGGTTCCCAAACGTGTATCAACCTCGGCTGCCTGGAGTATGAGACTTGTTTCATGTCGCCCCCTACGCCAGAACTTTCTTTTTTCAAAAATGTAGAAATAAAATATTAAATTAAGTAAATTGTGCTTATAGGTCTTTAGGTTCTAATATGTCGTCGGGATAAGATTTACTTCTATTTGTCTATATTTAGTTTATAAGTTGTAGTAACCAGTACTGGTTTTGCCTATTATATTAAATACAGGTAGGGTATCCCTTGTCTGGATATCCAAAACGATATATTCCAAAAAACACAGGTTTTTGGTTTTTTTGTACTCCCCTGGTCTGCAGCGCCCATCTTCAGAGTCATCCACGGTCCCACGAATGCATTGTGTGGGTGCACCCATGCAGTGCATCATTGGGACCGGGGATGACATAAAAGATGGATGCGATGGACACCGGGGGATGCCTGAGGACCAGGCGAGTATGGAAAATATAAAAATTATTCTGAAATCCGGAATAATCCCCCATCCTAAATGCTCCTGGTACCGAGCATTTTCGGATAAGGGATCCTCAATCTGTATAACAATTTTGAATCAGTTCTGGACAACCAATCCAGGGCACCCCTGCAAGTGTCTGGAGGCACCCCAGTGTACACGGCACACTGTAAGGGAAGCACTGGGACAGGAAAAAGAATATTCTGTATTTTGAGAGATTTCTTTTTACTTTTGGCAACAGATCTACAAATCCTGCTTGGGCATATGATCTACTTTTTGGGGGGTGCTCTGTGAGGTTCTGCGATGTCCATAGTCCAGAGATTAGTGTTTTTGACATACTGATTTACAGTATATTTGTTCCACATGCCGTTACAAGCGGATAAGGAATCTGCGCACACGGAGCCGCCAGGGCTGTGAGGCGAGTAGGTGGCGTGAAGGCATTTATCAGGATTCCCAGATCTGTGCTCACTTAACCATGGAAACTAAAGGTGCCCATACACTAGTAAGATTTATGTTCAGATCTGGCTGGTTGGAACAAAAACATGGTTATGGATGAGTGACAGTTTGGCAGTTTTCCAGCATTTCCAAGCAAATGGTCAACTGTAATTTTCTCTCATCCATAACCATGTTTTTGTTCCAACCAGACAGATCTGCAGATAAATCTGCGTGTGTATGGCCACCTTAAGTCATGCAGCAAGAGCTGAGACCCCCACAGTGCGATACAGGGAAAGGAAAAGATTCTCTTCTCCGCTTTGCTGCTACTGAACACTTTGCATCATCCGGAACAGCTCATTCTGATGGCATTAATATATGTAATTATGGTCTGTGGATGTGGCACCTGTCAGTCAGGCGGGAGCTGTAGGAGGAGATAAAACTTTAACGTTTCTCTGTGCGATCAATGCCAAACCAACAGGCCATTTGCCAGGCCATTAGCATTTGGATTATGTTCTGTTAGTGTTAATGATCAAAAAGAAAGTATTTTGCTAATGTGAAAGTTGGCTGCCTTCCGGACAAAGCAGGCTACCCCGAACTTACATTGTAGCATCATCCTGATTGCTAAGATTGGTGTGGGATTAGAACTCACAGCTACAAATGGAGGAAAGATGAAATAGCAAGTGATTATGGCACCAACTGCTGCAAGTATTAAAGGCCCAGGAGGACACCATCAGGATGCTGCAGGCACAATGGAGCTGAAAGATAAGGCCATGCAGCACACTCCACAGTAAAGGATGCCAGAAATGTCACGGTGTAGCTGGTAGGGTTTCAAACTGCAAAATGCATCACATATCCAGTGGAGACTGAAATTAAATAGTTAGCACTTTGTGTAGTGGGCGCTTAAAAACTCGATGGATCTTGATGAGGTACAGGCATTGAATTGTAGGTTGAAACACAGTCATTAACTGAAAGAGAAACAGCTGTGTAGGAGGCTTAAAATTGGGTGAGGAACAGTAAACCCCTCCAATACAAAGGTGAGGTCATACACCATGGCGGGACTGAGCACAGCTACAAGATCCATGGTAGTTATTCTGCATCAAGGTCTCTCCCAGGCAAAGATTTGTACAGTACTGTACATAGCGAGGATATCAGTGTTTGTTATAGGAAGCATGGATAAGATTTGCACGGTACTGTACATAGCGAGGATATCAGTGTTTGTTATAGGAAGCATGGATAAGATTTGCACGGTACTGTACATAGCGAGGATCTAGGTGCTTGTTGTAGGAAGCATGGATAAGATTTGCACAGTACTGTACATAGCGAGGATATCAGTGCTAGTTATAGGAAGCATGGATAAGATTTACATGGTACTGTACATAGCGAGGATATCAGTGTTTGTTATAGGAAGCATGGATAAGATTAGCACAGTACTGTACATAGAGAGGATATCAGTGCTTGTTATAGGAAGCATGGATAAGATTTGCACGGTACTGTACATAGAGAGGATATCAGTGCTTGTTATAGGAAGCATGGATAAGATTAGCACAGTACTGTACATAGCGAGGATATCAGTGCTAGTTATAGGAAGCATGGATAAGATTTGCACGGTACTGTACATAGGGAGGATGTAGGTGCTTGTTATAGGAAGCATGGATAAGATTTACACGGTACTGTACATAGCAAGGATATCAGTGCTAGTTATAGGAAGCATGGATAAGATTAGCATGGTACTGTACATAGCAAGGATATCAGTGCTAGTTATAGGAAGCATGGATAAGATTAGCACAGTACTGTACATAGCGAGGATATCAGTGCTTGTTATAGGAAGCATGGATAAGATTAGCACAGTACTGTAAATAGCGAGGATCTAGGTGCTTGTTATAGGAAGCATGGATATGATTTGCACAGTACTGTACATAGGGAGGATAACAGTGCTTGTTGTAGGAAGCATGGATAAGATTAGCACGGTACTGTACATAGCAAGAATATCAGTGCTGGTTATAGGAAGCATGGATAAGATTTGCACGGTACTGTACATAGAGAGGATATCAGTTCTTGTTATAGGAAGCATGGATAAGATTTGCACAGTACTGTACATAGGGAGGATGTAGGTGCTTGTTATAGGAAGCATGGATAAGCTTTACACTGTACTTTACTGTAGCGAGGATATCAGTGCTAGTTATAGGAAGCGGATTCAGTATTAAATCCCGGCGGTCGGGATCCCGGCGTTCAGAATCCCGACGCTGGAATCCCGATCGCCGAAATCCCGACAAGGGGGGGACGTGGATCGCCCCCCCTTGCGGGCTCGCTGCGCTCGCCACGCAGCGGGCCCGGTGCCTCGCTACGCTCGGCACACTAATTTATTCTCCCTTCGGGGGTGTCGTGGACACCCCCGGAGGGAGAAAGTGACGGGATTTCGGTGATCGGGATTCCAGCGTTGGGATTCTGAACGCCGGGATCCCGACCGCCGGGATTTTAACTGCATCCCTAGGAAGCATGGATAAGATTTGCACGGTACTGTACATAGGGAGGATATCAGTGCTTGCTATAGGAAGCATTGATAATATTTGCACGGTACTGTACATAGCGAGGATCTAGGTACTTGTTTTAGGAAGCATGGATAATATTTGCACAGTACTGTACATAGCGAGGATATCAGTGCTAGTTATAGGAAGCATGGATAAGATTTGCACGGTACTGTACATAGCGAGAATATCAGTGTTTGTTATAGGAAGCATGGATAAGATTTGCACGGTACTGTACATAGGGAGGATGTAGGTGCTTGTTATAGGAAGCATGGATAATATTTGCACAGTACTGTACATAGCAAGGATATCAGTGCTAGTCATAGGAAGTATGGATAAGATTAGCATGGTACTGTACATAGCAAGGATATCAGTGCTAGTTATAGGAAGTATGGATAAGATTTGCACAGTACTGTACATAGGGCCTTATTCTAGTTCACACTTTCTGACAAAATCCTTCTTAGATGGACAAAACCATGTGCACTGCAGGGGGGCAGATGTAAAATGTGCAGAGAGAATTAGATTTGGATGAGTTATTTTGTTTCTGAGCAGGGTAAATACTGGCTGCTTTATTTTTACACTGCAATATAGATCTCACTTTGAAGTAAAACCCCACCCAAATCTAATTCTCTCTGCACAAGTAACATCTGCCCCCACCTGCAGTGCACATGGTTTTGTCCATCTAAGAAGGATTTTGTCAGAAACAGTGAACTAGAATAAGGCCCATAGTGAGGATATCAGTGCTTGTTATAGGAAGAATGGATACGATTTGCATGGTACTGTACATAGGGAGGATATAGATTTGCACGGTACTGTACATAGGGAGGATATCAGTGTTAGCATGGATAAGATTTGCACAGTACTGTACATAGGAAGTATATAGATTTGCACAGTACTGTACATAGGGAGGATATCAGTGTTAGCATGGATAAGATTTGCACGGTACTGTACATAGGGAGGATATAGATTTGCACTGTACTGTACATAGGGAGGATATCAGTGCTTGTTATAGGAAGCATGGATAAGATTTGTTTCTTTCCCATCAGAGAATGAAGATTTTACTTCTGTCCTCTCGGGGATCATGATGTATATTCTCCTGGCTTTCCTCACCTTATGGCTCCTGATAGAGGTCATTTATTGCTACAGGAAGATCTCCAAGGCTGAAGAAGTTGCCCAGGAGAGTGTGTAAGTGTCACCTCCTATACATTCTGTTTGATTAATCTAGTTGGTAGGTACTATGGGGTAGATGTTAGTACATCACAACGCTAGTTGTGATCAGTGAGTGTATAATACATCTTGGTTGCCAGGGCAGGGAAGTGAAAACCCAAAACATCGAAGAGTCTTTGCCGTGTGGAAATGGGAGTCCGTCTGAGACAGGGTGGAAGTGCTCAGCGCTGACATCACAGACCCTCCCTGAAAACACCTGGGCACGCCCAGAAGATACCATGTTTACGCCCCCACACCCCGCCTTCCGGCAGACAAACTGCGTTTTCATTGCTATTGCCGTGTTTGCGTTTTTAGTCGCTATTTGCAGCCGCACACGCGCACAATGCAAACGCTGCACATTTGCGATTGTTTGATAATCTCTCGATTTGTAAACTCCCGCCATAGTGATCTATGCAGAAGTAGGTCCCTAGTCTTACAGAGAAATGCGTCTGGCCATAGTGATAGGGATAGAATTGCGCTGAATCTACAGGGATTGCGTTTACATACAAAAGAGGTAAAATGTGAAAAAAACTGCACAATAAATGTTATATACGGCGGCGAGATGTATTATTATGAATCTCACGCGCTCTGTCTTCCCGCAGCACTGATTACTTAGCGATACCATCCGAGAACAAGGAGAACTGCTCCGTACCAGTGGAGGAGTAATGACGGCAGAACACACAGGTCTGTGTCATGTAGGTTACAGTGTACTGCGCCACCTTATGGTGATGAAGGGAAGGGACGCTATATGACAGTATTGACACTTACCTGATCAGTCGCCATGCGGAAGCGATTCCTATGTGATATCTCCAAGCTTGGCTCGGCCACACGGCAACTTACCTCACTGTGTTACCCTGACGCGCTCCATCCAAGTCTACGTATCATTGTAGTCTGCAAGGGGCTGTCAGTAAAGAATGTTCTTAATTGGCTTATAACTGCACAGTGTAATATGTGGCAGAATGCAAGTGGATACATGCAGCCTTGTCCTCAGTGACACATCACATCTCCTGATATACTCTGTGCTGCTGGGGACCCTGCTCCTCCCACTATATAACTCTCAGTCTGTGGCTTCCTGCTGCCCCCATTCCCCTCCTCACATCATGTCACTGCCCCTGTCACATGTAGCCCTGTCCTCACTGACATATCCCTCATCTCCTGATATACTCTGTGCTGCTGGGGTCCCTGCTCCTCCCACTATATAACTCTCAGTCTGTGGCTTCCTGCTGCCACCATTCTCCTCCTCACATCATGTCACTGCCCCTGTCACATGCAGCCCTGTCCTCACTGACACATCACTCATCTCCTGATATACTCTGTGCTGCTGGGGACCCTGCTCCTCCCACTATATAACTCTCAGTCTGTGGCTTCCTGCTGCCCCCATTCCCCTCCTCACATCATGTCACTGCTCCTGTCACATGCAGCTCTGTCCTCACTGACACATCACTCATCTCCTGATATACTCTGTGCTGCTGGGGACCCTGCTCCTCCCACTATATAACTCTCAGTCTGTGGCGTCCTGCTGCCCCCATTCCCCTCCTTACATCATGTCACTGCTCCTGTCACATGCAGCTCTGTCCTCACTGACACATCACTCATCTCCTGATATACTCTGTGCTGCTGTGGACCCTGCTTCCCCCACTATATAACTCTCAGTCTGTGGCTTCCTGCTGCCTCCATTCCCCACCTCAAATCATGTTACTACCCCTGTCACATGCAGCCCTGACCTCACTGACACATCACTCATCTCCTGATATACTCTGTGCTGCTGGGGACCCTGCTCCTCCCACTATATAACTCTCAGTCTGTGACTTCCTGCTGCCTCCATTCCCCCCTCACATCATGTCACTGCCCCTGTCACATGCAGCCCTGTCCTCACTGACACATCACTCATCTCCTGATATACTCTGTGCTGCTGGGGACCGTGCTCATCCCACTATATAACTCTCAGTCTGTGGCTTCCTGCTGCCCCCATTCCCCTCCTCACATCATGTCACTGCCCCTGTCACATGCAGCCCTGTCCTCACTGACACATCACTCCTCCTGATATACTCTGTGCTGCTGGGGGGGGGGGTCCTGCTCCTCTCACTATATAACTGTCAGTCTGTGGCTTCCTGCTGCCTCCATTCTCCTCCTCACATCATGTCACTGCCCCTGTCACATGCAGCCCTGTCCTCACTGACACATCACTCATCTCCTCATATACTCTGTGCTGCTGGGGACCCTGCTCCTCCCACTATATAACTCTCAGTCTGTGGCTTTCTGCTGCCTCCATTCCCCTCCTCACATCATGTCACTGCCCCTGTCACATACAGTCCTGTCCTCACTGACACATCACTCATCTCCTGATATACTCTGTGCTGCTGGGGACCGTGCTCCTCCCACTATATAACTCTCAGTCTGTCTTGTCTCCATTCCCCAGGTGGCCACAGAGGCTTAGAGGATAACAAACACTGTCCTACCATAGCAGCAGGAGCTGGCCTCGTAGATCCCCCTCCCCCTGTATAATACCTGATATGCACCCTTACCTGTAGAACGTCTCATCTGTGTCCCTCATATTGGAGGAGAAACCCCATGAAGATCTGGAAGTTGGAATCTCTCATATCGGAGGCAGAACAGATGAGCAGCCAAGTATCGGGCAATGTATAGTGTCTCTTGCTGCCATGGATTTGTGCGTCCAGATCCCCCTCCCCTCCCCTCGTCCCCAATCACACAGACTGGGGTGTCGACATATATCTGGTCTTGTAACCGACAGAACTCTGCTAGTAACACTGCCAACCACGCCGCCTTCCTGATCCCCCTATATAGTATACACAGTGATGTCATAGTCTCTGTTCCAGTGGTGCGCTGCGATATTACGACACAGGCCACATCCGCCACTTTATTTGTCTCACTTTGTAGATTGTCACAGTAGCGCAGAGCCCGTAGCCGGCGGCAGGTTGATGATCTTTCCTGTCTAGTTACAAAGTAACAACTTCTGTACAAGTAGCCTCACAGAGGTGTCACCACGGCACCCAGCAGAAGATATCGGAGGGAACGGACATGACAGTTACATTTGTAGGATGGGGGGTCACAACGCTTGGGGGCGATGTCTTCCAGACACGAGTCACCACCTACCCGAGCCTCCTTATAGGATGAATAAAAATGTGGCTTTGCTTTTTCTTTACCAATAAAATGTGTGTGCACCGAAACGCAGATGTGTAATCTCTGGACGCAGGTGTGTATAATATATAATGGGTGGGGAACACTTTATCTCTGGACGCAGGTGTGTATAGTGTATAACGGGTGGGGAACACTTTATCTCTGGACGCAGGTGTGTATAGTGTATAATGGGTGGGGGGACGCTATCTCTGGATGCAGGTGTGTATAGTGTATGACAGATGGGGAACACTTTATCTTTGGACGCAGGTGTGTATAGTGTATAACGGGTGGGGAACACTTTATCTCTGGACGCAGGTGTGTATAATGTATAATGGGTGGGGGGACGCTATCTCTGGACGCAGGTGTGTATAGTGTATGACAGATGGGGAACACTTTTTCTCTGGACGCAGGTGTGTATAGTGTATAACGGGTGGGGAACACTTTATCTCTGGACGCAGGTGTGTATAGTGTATAACGGGTGGGGAATACTTTATCTCTGGACGCAGGTGTGTATAGTGTATAACGGGTGGGGAACACTTTATCTCTGGACGCAGGTGTGTATAGTGTATAACGGGTGGGGAACAGTTTATCTCTGGACCCAGGTGTGTATAGTGTATAACGGGTGGGGAACACTTTATCTCTGGACGCAGGTGTGTATAGTGTATAACGGGTGGGGAACACTTTATCTCTGGACGCTGGTGTGTATAGTGTATAACGGGTGGGGAACACTTTATCTCTGGACGCAGGTGCGTATAGTGTATAACGGGTGGGGAACACTTTATCTCTGGACGCAGGTGTGTATAGTGTATAACGGGTGGGCAACACTTTATCTCTGGACGCAGGTGTGTATAGTGTATAACGGGTGGGGAACACTTTATCTCTGGATGCAGGTGTGTATAGTGTATAACGGGTGGGCAACACTTTATCTCTGGACGCAGGTGTGTATAGTGTATAACGGGTGGGGAACACTTTATCTCTGGACGCAGGTGTGTATAGTGTATAACGGGTGGGGAACACTTTATCTCTGGACGCAGGTGTGTATAGTGTATAACGGGTGGGGAACACTTTATCTCTGGACGCTGGTGTGTATAGTGTATAACGGGTGGGGAACACTTTATCTCTGGACGCAGGTGTGTATAGTGTATAACGGGTGGGGGACACTTTATCTCTGGACGCAGGTGTGTATAATGTATAATGGGTGGGGAACACTTTATCTCTGGACGCAGGTGTGTATAGTGTATAACGGGTGGGGAACACTTTATCTCTGGACGCAGGTGTGTATAGTGTATAGCAGGTGGGGAACACTTTATCTCTGGACGCAGGTGTGTATAATGTATAACGGGTGGGGAACACTTTATCTCTGGACGCAGGTGTGTATAATGTATAACGGGTGGGGAACACTTTATCTCTGGACGCAGGTGTGTATAATGTATAACGGGTGGGGAACACTTTATCTCTGGACGCAGGTGTGTATAATGTATAATGGGTGGGGAACACTTTATCTCTGGACGCAGGTTTGTATAATGTATAATGGGTGGGGAACACTTTATCTCTGGACGCAGGTGTGTATAGTGTATAACGGGTGGGGAACACTTTATCTCTGGACGCAGGTGTGTATAGTGTATAGCAGGTGGGGAACACTATCTCTGGACGCAGGTGTGTATAACAGGTGGGGAACACTTTATCTCTAGACGCAGGTGTGTATAGTGTATAGCAGGTGGGGAACACTATCTCTGGACGCAGGTTTGTATAACAGGTGGGGAACACTTTATCTCTAGACGCAGGTGTGTACAGTGTATAACGGGTGGGGAACACTTTATCTCTGGACGCAGGTGTGTATAATGTATAACAGGTGAGGAACACTTTATCTCTGGACACAGGTGTGTATAGTGTATAACAGGTGGGGGACACTTTATCTCTGGACGCAGGTGTGTATAATGTATAACAGGTGGGGGACACTTTATCTCTGGACGCAGGTGTGTATAGTGTATAACAGGTGGGGGACACTTTATCTCTGGACGCAGGTGTGTATAATGTAGAACGGGTGGGGAACACTTTATCTCTGGACGCAGGTGTGTATAGTGTATAATGGGTGGGGGGACGCTATCTCTGGACGCAGGTGTGTATAATGTATAACGGGTGGGGAACACTTTATCTCTGGACGCAGGTGTGTATAGTGTATAATGGGTGGGGAACACTATCTCTGGACGCAGGTGTGTATAGTGTATAACGGGTGGGGAACACTATCTCTGGACGCAGGTGTGTATAGTGTATAACGGGTGGGGAACACTTTATCTCTGGACGCAGGTGTGTATAATGTAGAACGGGTGGGGGACACTTTATCTCTGGACGCAGGTGTGTATAGTGTATAACGGGTGGGGAACACTATCTCTGGACGCAGGTGTGTATAGTGTATAACGGGTGGGGAACACTTTATCTCTGGACGTAGGTGTGTATAGTGTATAACGGGTGGGGAACACTTTATCTCTGGACGCAGGTGTTTATAGTGTATAGCAGGTGGGGAACACTTTATCTCTGGACGCAGGTGTGTATAGTGTATAACGGGTGGGGAACACTTTATCTCTGGACGCAGGTGTGTATAGTGTATAACGGGTGGTGAACACATAATCTCTGGACGCAGGTGTGTATAATGTATAACGGGTGGGGCACACTTTATCTCTGGACGCTGGTGTGTATAGTGTATAACGGGTGGGGATCACTTTATCTCTGGACGCAGGTGTGTATAATGGGTGGGGAACACTATCTCTGGACGCAGGTGTGTATAGTGTATAACGGGTGGGGAACACCTAATCTCTGGACGCAGGTGTGTATAGTGTATAACGGGTGGGGGACACTATCTCTGGACGCAGGTGTGTATAGTGTATAACGGGTGGGGAACACTTTATCTCTGGACGCAGGTGTGTATAATGTATAATGGGTGGAGAACACTTTATCTCTGGACGCAGGTGTGTATTATGTATAACGGGTGGGGAACACTTTATCTCGACGCAGGTGTGTATAGTGTATAACGGGTGGGGAACACTTTATCTCTGGACGCAGGTGTGTATAATGTATAACGGGTGGGGAACACTTTATCTCTGGATGCAGGTGTGTATAACGGGTGGGGAACACTATCTCTGGACGCAGGTGTGTATAGTGTATAACGGGTGGGGAACACTTTATCTCTGGACACAGGTGTGTATAGTGTATAATGGGTGGGGAACACTTTATCTCTGGACGCAGGTGTGTATAGTGTATAACGGGTGGGGAACACTTTATCTCTGGACGCAGGTGTGTATAGTGTATGACGGGTGGGGGGACGCTATCTCTGGACGCAGGTGTGTATAGTGTATGATGGGTGGGGAACACTTTATCTCTGGCCACAGGTGTGTATAGTGTATAACGGGTGGGGAACACTTTATCTCTGGCCACAGGTGTGTATAGTGTATAACGGGTGGGGAACACTTTATCTCTGGACGCAGGTGTGTATAGTGTATGATGGGTGGGGAACACTTTATCTCTGGACGCAGGTGTGTATAGTGTATAACGGGTGGGGAACACGTTATCTCTGGACGCAGGTGTGTATAGTGTATAATGGGTGGGGAACACTTTATCTCTGGATGCAGGTGTGTAGTATAACGGGTGGGGGGACGCTATCTCTGGAAGCAGGTGTGTATAGTGTATAACGGGTGGGGGGACGCTATCTCTGGACGCAGGTGTGTATAATGTATAACGGGTGGGGGAACGCTATCTCTGGACGCAGGTGTGTATAATGTATAATGGGTGGGGGGACGCTATCTCTGGACGCAGGTGTGTATAATGTATAATGGGTGGGGGGACGCTATCTCTGGACGCAGGTGTGTATAGTGTATAACGGGTGGGGAACACTTTATCTCTGGACGCAGGTGTGTATAGTGTATAACGGGTTGGGAACACTTTATCTCTGGACGCAGGTGTGTATATTGTATAACGGGTGGGGAACACTTTATCTCTGGACGCAGGTTTGTATAGTGTATAACGGGTGGGGAACACGTTATCTCTGGACGCAGGTGTGTATAGTGTATAACGGGTGGGGGGACGCTATCTCTGGACGCAGGTGTGTATAATGTATAATGGGTGGGGGGACGCTATCTCTGGACGCAGGTGTGTATAATGTATAATGGGTGGGGGGACGCTATCTCTGGACGCAGGTGTGTATAATGGGTGGGGAACACTTTATCTCTGGACGCAGGTGTGTGTAGTGTATAACGGGTGGGGAACACTTTATCTCTGGACACAGGTGTGTATAGTGTATAACAGGTGGGGGACACTTTATCTCTGGACGCAGGTGTGTATAGTGTATAATGGGTGGGGAACACTTTATCTCTGGACGCAGGTGTGTATAGTGTATAACGGGTGGGGAACACTTTATCTCTGGACGCAGGTGTGTATAATGTATAACAGGTGGGGAACACTTTATCTCTGGACGCAGGTGTGTATAATGTATAACGGGTGGGGAACACTTTATCTCTGGACGCAGGTGTGTATAGTGTATAACAGGTGGGGAACACTTTATCTCTGGACACAGGTGTGTATAGTGTATAACGGGTGGGAAACACTTTATCTCTGGACGCAGGTGTGTATAGTGTATAACGGGTGGGGAACACTTTATCTCTGGACGCAGGTGTGTATAGTGTATAACGGGTGGGGAACACTTTATCTCTGGACGCAGGTGTGTATAGTGTATAACGGGTGGGGAACACTTTATCTCTGGACGCAGGTGTGTATAGTGTATAACGGGTGGGGAACACATTTTCTCTGGACGCAGGTGTGTATAGTGTATAACGGGTGGGGAACACTTTATCTCTGGGACGCAGGTGTGTATAGTGTATAACGGGTGGGGAACACTTTTTCTCTGGACACAGGTGTGTATAGTGTATAACGGGTGGGGAACACTTTTTCTCTGGACACAGGTGTGTATAACGGGTGGGGAACACTTTATCTCTGGACGCAGGTGTGTATAGTGTATAACGGGTGGGGAACACTTTATCTCTGGACGCAGGTGTGTATAACGGGTGGGGAACACTTTATCTCTGGACACAGGTGTGTATAGTGTATAACGGGTGGGGAACACTTTATCTCTGGACGCAGGTGTGTATAGTGTATAACGGGTGGGGAACACTTTATCTCTGGACGCAGGTGTGTATAATGGGTGGGGAACACTTTATCTCTGGACGCAGGTGTGTATAATGTAGAACGGGTGGGGGACACTTTATCTCTGGACGCAGGTGTGTATAGTGTATAACGGGTGGGGAACACTATCTCTGGACGCAGGTGTGTATAGTGTATAACGGGTGGGGAACACTTTATCTCTGGACGTAGGTGTGTATAGTGTATAACGGGTGGGGAACACTTTATCTCTGGACGCAGGTGTTTATAGTGTATAGCAGGTGGGGAACACTTTATCTCTGGACGCAGGTGTGTATAGTGTATAACGGGTGGGGAACACTTTATCTCTCGACGCAGGTGTGTATAGTGTATAACGGGTGGTGAACACATAATCTCTGGACGCAGGTGTGTATAATGTATAACGGGTGGGGCACACTTTATCTCTGGACGCTGGTGTGTATAGTGTATAACGGGTGGGGATCACTTTATCTCTGGACGCAGGTGTGTATAATGGGTGGGGAACACTATCTCTGGACGCAGGTGTGTATAGTGTATAACGGGTGGGGAACACCTAATCTCTGGACGCAGGTGTGTATAGTGTATAACGGGTGGGGGACACTATCTCTGGACGCAGGTGTGTATAGTGTATAACGGGTGGGGAACACTTTATCTCTGGACGCAGGTGTGTATAATGTATAATGGGTGGAGAACACTTTATCTCTGGACGCAGGTGTGTATTATGTATAACGGGTGGGGAACACTTTATCTCGACGCAGGTGTGTATAGTGTATAACGGGTGGGGAACACTTTATCTCTGGACGCAGGTGTGTATAATGTATAACGGGTGGGGATCACTTTATCTCTGGATGCAGGTGTGTATAACGGGTGGGGAACACTATCTCTGGACGCAGGTGTGTATAGTGTATAACGGGTGGGGAACACTTTATCTCTGGACACAGGTGTGTATAGTGTATAATGGGTGGGGAACACTTTATCTCTGGACGCAGCTGTGTATAGTGTATAACGGGTGGGGAACACTTTATCTCTGGACGCAGGTGTGTATAGTGTATGACGGGTGGGGGGACGCTATCTCTGGACGCAGGTGTGTATAGTGTATGATGGGTGGGGAACACTTTATCTCTGGCCACAGGTGTGTATAGTGTATAACGGGTGGGGAACACTTTATCTCTGGCCACAGGTGTGTATAGTGTATAACGGGTGGGGAACACTTTATCTCTGGACGCAGGTGTGTATAGTGTATGATGGGTGGGGAACACTTTATCTCTGGACGCAGGTGTGTATAGTGTATAACGGGTGGGGAACACGTTATCTCTGGACGCAGGTGTGTATAGTGTATAATGGGTGGGGAACACTTTATCTCTGGATGCAGGTGTGTAGTATAACGGGTGGGGGGACGCTATCTCTGGAAGCAGGTGTGTATAGTGTATAACGGGTGGGGGGACGCTATCTCTGGACGCAGGTGTGTATAATGTATAACGGGTGGGGGAACGCTATCTCTGGACGCAGGTGTGTATAATGTATAATGGGTGGGGGGACGCTATCTCTGGACGCAGGTGTGTATAATGTATAATGGGTGGGGGGACGCTATCTCTGGACGCAGGTGTGTATAGTGTATAACGGGTGGGGAACACTTTATCTCTGGACGCAGGTGTGTATAGTGTATAACGGGTTGGGAACACTTTATCTCTGGACGCAGGTGTGTATATTGTATAACGGGTGGGGAACACTTTATCTCTGGACGCAGGTTTGTATAGTGTATAACGGGTGGGGAACACGTTATCTCTGGACGCAGGTGTGTATAGTGTATAACGGGTGGGGGGACGCTATCTCTGGACGCAGGTGTGTATAATGTATAATGGGTGGGGGGACGCTATCTCTGGACGCAGGTGTGTATAATGTATAATGGGTGGGGGGACGCTATCTCTGGACGCAGGTGTGTATAATGGGTGGCGAACACTTTATCTCTGGACGCAGGTGTGTGTAGTGTATAACGGGTGGGGAACACTTTATCTCTGGACACAGGTGTGTATAGTGTATAACAGGTGGGGGACACTTTATCTCTGGACGCAGGTGTGTATAGTGTATAATGGGTGGGGAACACTTTATCTCTGGACGCAGGTGTGTATAGTGTATAACGGGTGGGGAACACTTTATCTCTGGACGCAGGTGTGTATAATGTATAACAGGTGGGGAACACTTTATCTCTGGACGCAGGTGTGTATAATGTATAACGGGTGGGGAACACTTTATCTCTGGACGCAGGTGTGTATAGTGTATAACAGGTGGGGAACACTTTATCTCTGGACACAGGTGTGTATAGTGTATAACGGGTGGGAAACACTTTATCTCTGGACGCAGGTGTGTATAGTGTATAACGGGTGGGGAACACTTTATCTCTGGACGCAGGTGTGTATAGTGTATAACGGGTGGGGAACACTTTATCTCTGGACGCAGGTGTGTATAGTGTATAACGGGTGGGGAACACTTTATCTCTGGACGCAGGTGTGTATAGTGTATAACGGGTGGGGAACACATTTTCTCTGGACGCAGGTGTGTATAGTGTATAACGGGTGGGGAACACTTTATCTCTGGGACGCAGGTGTGTATAGTGTATAACGGGTGGGGAACACTTTTTCTCTGGACACAGGTGTGTATAGTGTATAACGGGTGGGGAACACTTTTTCTCTGGACACAGGTGTGTATAACGGGTGGGGAACACTTTATCTCTGGACGCAGGTGTGTATAGTGTATAACGGGTGGGGAACACTTTATCTCTGGACGCAGGTGTGTATAACGGGTGGGGAACACTTTATCTCTGGACACAGGTGTGTATAGTGTATAACGGGTGGGGAACACTTTATCTCTGGACGCAGGTGTGTATAACGGGTGGGGAACACTTTATCTCTGGACGCAGGTGTGTATAGTGTATAACGGGTGGGGAACACTTTATCTCTGGACGCAGGTGTGTATAACGGGTGGGGAACACTTTATCTCTGGACACAGGTGTGTATAGTGTATAACGGGTGGGGAACACTTTATCTCTGGACGCAGGTGTGTATAGTGTATAACGGGTGGGGAACACTTTATCTCTGGACGCAGGTGTGTATAGTGTATAACGGGTGGGGAACACTTTATCTCTGGACGCAGGTGTGTATAGTGTATAACGGGTGGGGAACACATTTTCTCTGGACGCAGGTGTGTATAGTGTATAACGGGTGGGGAACACTTTATCTCTGGGACGCAGGTGTGTATAGTGTATAACGGGTGGGGAACACTTTTTCTCTGGACACAGGTGTGTATAGTGTATAACGGGTGGGGAACACTTTTTCTCTGGACACAGGTGTGTATAACGGGTGGGGAACACTTTATCTCTGGACGCAGGTGTGTATAGTGTATAACGGGTGGGGAACACTTTATCTCTGGACGCAGGTGTGTATAACGGGTGGGGAACACTTTATCTCTGGACACAGGTGTGTATAGTGTATAACGGGTGGGGAACACTTTATCTCTGGACGCAGGTGTGTGTATAGTGTATAACGGGTGGGGAACACTTTATCTCTGGACGCAGGTGTGTATAATGTATAACGGGTGGGGAACACTTTATCTCTGGACGCAGGTGTGTATAGTGTATAACGGGTGGGGGGACGCTATCTCTGGACCCAGGTGTGTATAGTGTATAACGGGTGGGGAACACTTTATCTCTGGACGCAGGTGTGTATAATGTATAACGGGTGGGGAACACTTTATCTATGGACGCAGGTGTGTATAGTGTATAACGGGTGGGGAACACTTTATCTCTGGACGCAGGTGTGTATAGTGTATAACGGGTGGGGAACACTTTATCTCTGGACGCAGGTGTGTATAGTGTATAACGGGTGGGGAACACTTTATCTCTGGACGCAGGTGTGTATAATGTATAACGGGTGGGGAACACTTTATCTCTGGACGCAGGTGTGTATAATGTATAACGGGTGGGGAACACTTTATCTCTGGACGCAGGTGTGTATAATGTATAACGGGTGGGGAACACTTTATCTCTGGACGCAGGTGTGTATAGTGTATAACGGGTGGGGAACACTTTATCTCTGGACGCAGGTGTGTATAACGGGTGGGGAACACTTTATCTCTGGACGCAGGTGTGTATAGTGTATAACGGGTGGGGAACACTTTATCTCTGGACGCAGGTGTGTGTATAGTGTATAACGGGTGGGGATCACTTTATCTCTGGATGCAGGTGTGTATAACGGGTGGGGAACACTTTATCTCTGGACACAGGTGTGTATAGTGTATAACGGGTGGGGAACACTTTATCTCTGGACGCAGGTGTGTATAGTGTATAACGGGTGGGGATCACTTTATCTCTGGACGCAGGTGTGTATAATGTATAACGGGTGGGGAACACTTTATCTCTGGACGCAGGTGTGTATAATGTATAACGGGTGGGGAACACTTTATCTCTGGACGCAGGTGTGTATAGTGTATAACGGGTGGGGAACACTTTATCTCTGGACGCAGGTGTGTATAACGGGTGGGGAACACTTTATCTCTGGACGCAGGTGTGTATAGTGTATAACGGGTGGGGAACACTTTATCTCTGGACGCAGGTGTGTGTATAGTGTATAACGGGTGGGGATCACTTTATCTCTGGACGCAGGTGTGTATAACGGGTGGGGAACACTTTATCTCTGGACACAGGTGTGTATAGTGTATAACGGGTGGGGAACACTTTATCTCTGGACGCAGGTGTGTATAGTGTATAACGGGTGGGGAACACAATCTCTGGACGCAGGTGTGTATAGTGTATAACGGGTGGGGAACACTTTATCTCTGGACGCAGGTGTGTATAGTGTATAACGGGTGGGGATCACTTTATCTCTGGACGCAGGTGTGTATAATGGGTGGGGAACACTTTATCTCAGGACGGCCCGGATGGTGACCGCCACATTAAGCACAATTGCGGAGAATGATAAATACCGGCCACACCGTACCTCATGCCTCATCTCTTTATGATGTCATCAAGTAGGCGGTCCTGGTGTACAATGGCACTAATGACACCATCAAGCCATATCCATTCAGTGTTGGTCATAGGACGGGTGCACGGGCATTCTGCTCACCGAGGATGCACCAGGAGACTAAAGGTGCCCATACACTGAGGCGATTTGCTCAGATTGTGGCCGATTACGTCAAATTTCGGCTGTTAAATCGGACCAGATCGTCTCTCCCTGACATGCAGTCAGGTCCTATGCGTGGTCCCGTGCGCATTGGACCCGACCAGGTGGTGGGACCGGCTGCCCGTTCTGGGGCCTCCCTCCTGGCAGGGAGACGGGCGGGAATCAGGGACGCATGCAATCCATCACAACAGATGGCATGCGTCGCGGCGGCTCGCAGAGTGCTACAATGTAACAGCTGCAGTGTATGGGCACCCTGAGTCTCTGATCTGTGCACAGAGTGCTACAATGTAACAGCTGCAGTGTATGGGCACCCTGAGTCTCTGATCTGTGCGCAGAGTGCTACAATGTAACAGCTGCAGTGTATGGGCACCCTGAGTCTCTGATCTGTGCGCAGAGTGCTACAATGTAACAGCTGCAGTGTATGGGCACCCTGAGTCTCTGACCTGTGCGCAGAGTGCTACAATGTAACAGCTGCAGTGTATGGACACCCTGAGTCTCTGATCTGTGCGCAGAGTGCTACAATGTAACAGCTGCAGTGTATGGGCACCGAGTCTCTGATCTGTACACAGAGTGCTACAATGTAGGAGTCTCTGACCTGTGCGCAGAGTGCTACAATGTAACAGCTGCAGTGTATGGACACCCTGAGTCTCTGATCTGTGCGCAGAGTGCTACAATGTAACAGCTGCAGCCTCACTAGCCTCTACAGTATATACTGGAGAGAGATAAAGCAGGTCTATTTACTAAGCCTTGGCCAGAGATAATGTGGACAGAGATAAAGTACCAGTCAACAAGATCCTAACTGACATTTTTTTTCAAACCCAGTATGCAATATGGCAGTTGGGGGCATATTGGCTGTACTTTATTTCTCCCCAGTGTCTCTCTTCAGGGCTTGGTAAATAGATCTCACTGTCCTCACCAATGATCTCCTAACCTTTACGGGCTGTGTGGAAAATGACAGGAGCTGATTGGCTGGTTCTTTACCTCTGTCCAAGTCTTAGTACATCTGCCCCTCAGCCACACAAACCCCTCCGCACAGTCCCCTGGTGCCTCCTGGTGCAGTGGAGGACACAACTGTACCGTTCTCGGGAGGATAACGCGTAGTCACACTGCACAAAAGACAACAGTCACGTCCCGCATTGCAATACTTGTTTTTTATTCATAGTTGAGTCCTAGCTATTTCACATTGAGATTTGGCAGAGTAGCCATTATATACTTATATCACCGGGCCCCAGGAAACGACTCCCCCTGCGCACAGCGCAAAAGGTTTTATTCTTTTATTTTACAGTTAAAGTTCTCGAATTCCAGAGGCCGGTAACCAAGTACCCGGTAGCACAACCCGCACCCCCCAGATCTCTAAGGCTGCACACGTGTAATATACCTGACGCAATAGAATGGTCTGCTGCCCTGCACCATCAGTGGGTTGGTTGCTACACTCCACACCCCGAAACGCAAGAAGGGGGCTGTCAGACTGTATAAAAGATCCCAGCAGTACAGGAGGGGAGCTGTCAGACTAACAGATCCTAGCTGTACGGGGGGGGGGGGGGGTGGGGTGGGTGTCAAACTGTCTAATGGATCCCAGCAGTACAGGAGGGGGGGGGGGGGGGGTCAGACTGTCTACAGATCCCAGCTGTACGGGGGGGGTCAAACTGTCTAATGGATCCCAGCAGTACAGGGGGGGGGGGGGGGGGGGGAGAGCTGTCAGACTGTCTAACAGATCCCAGCAGTACAGGAGGGGGGGGGGGTCAGACTGTGTAATGGATCCCAGCAGTACAGGGGGGGGGGGGTCAGACTGTGTAATGGATCCCAGCAGTACAGGAGGGGGGGGGGTGTCAGACTGTGTAATGGATCCCGGCAGTACAGGTGTGTGTATGGGGGGGGGTGGGTCAGACTGTGTAATGGATCCCAGCAGTACATGTGTGTGTATGGGGGGGGGCTTTCAGACATGTCCAACGTTGGCCCTCCAGATGTTTTGAAACTACACATCCCAGCATGCTTTGCAATAGTTCTAGCATTCTCTAATAGCAAAACCGTGGCAAAGCATGCTGGGATCTGTAGTTTCATAACATCTGGAGGGCCAACGTTGGAATGGATCCCGGCAGTACAGGAGGGACTGATCCCAGCAGTACGGAAGGGGGGGCTGTCAGACTGTCTAATGGATCCCAGCAGTATAGGAGGGGGAGGGGCAGGGTACCCCCACCCCCCTCCATGCGGCACCAGGAAAGGATCCGTGTGGGTCAGCAAGCAGCAGGCGCCGTGATTCTTGCAATATAACTAAATGAACATTTGCAGGCAGCACCAATTAGTAATTACCCTCCTACATCTTGTAAACAGAATTAACATTCAGCCACTATGGGGTCTGGCCATTCCCATGCATTGACCTGTATGAGGCGCAGAACAATTATAGTCCCTTCACAATTCATAAAAATATAGAGATTTCAGCAATAGCACAATAAGTAATAATATAGATTCCGATCTCACGCCCGCACGACCTCCTCTCTCACATAAAACAAAAAACAATTAATGCCCAGACGACTGTAGCAATGGCGTTATCATCACGCAGTATGGCGGCACCATCCGCATCGCTCAGCTAAGCACCAGGCGGCGCACAGCAGACCCCACGCCAAGAGGCCGGCAGGATAACACACATAACCACTGCGAATGGCGGGGACGCTTATCGCTGCCAAACCAAGGCGATGCTTGGCCTGGGGAGGGGGAATGGCGCTAGGCTGATCCAGTCCCAGTGAGAGTATACAGGATATGTCAGCCTCCGTTACTGGGGACACTGGAAGCACTGGTTCCACCCTGAGCTGTGCTGTCAGTCGGACGCCCGAGCCTGCTGGATATTATTATTGTGGCTGGGGATCATAGGGTGTCTAGCTTGACTTGCACACAGTCAACATGAGAATACGGTCGGCACTGAAATAGTTGACATGAGTTTTCATGGTTTTTGGTGTCAATTTGTAGACTGACCCCAAATTAGCATAGCACAATGTTTCGCTCCCCAGGACTTGGGCTACTTCACTGTTCCCATACGTGGTCCACGTGGATAGTAGTATGGAAACAACTCACGTGTTAACCATTACTGGATGTCGACCAATAGCAGTCAACCTAAATTGCTACTTTGGATCTAGGGGACGTATTGAGGCTCCAAATCTGCACCCAGCTCATCTCTGATCCCAGCACAGAAGCCAGACAAACCCAATTATCACATACACAGAAGTCAGGTTCTAAGTAAAGAACCGAACCTGGTGCAAGTCCCCCTCCCCACCTGCCAGGCCCCGCGGACCCCAGGATCCATATAAAATATCCGAGTGTGTAGCAGCGGCCTCTTGGCGTATGGGTGGTATATACAGTATACAGGTGCGCTGAGGTCACTGGTTCCGAACCAGCGATGACACAATCCAAATGACATACTGGGAAAGCAGATGCTTCTGTTCTACAAAACACTGGACCCACTAATGAGACCCACATTCTGCAGACGCTTTCTATCATTGGAACTTAGACGGTGTCACCTTTAACCTAACTTTAGTCGCCCCCCCCCCCCCCATCATTTTAGCTTCTTAAAAAGGGAACATTGACTTAGAAGATGTGGGAGAGAAAGCGGCGGCCCACAGAGAAACCGCAGGCGTCCGCCATGATGTGATTTGCATATTTATAATGTACTCCGTTGCTGGGGTGATTCTCTCGGGGCCCCTGGGGTTATCCACCACAGAGCACAACATGCTTTCGGTACAGTGGCTGCACTTATCCTGCGCACCTTGTGCCATCAGGACCAGCCCGACACACAGAGAACATCACATGTCCAAGAGCTATATCATGTACACACAACATGCAAATAAGTGCCGTAATACTAATCATCGGAGACAGACCTCCGCCTAGGACTGGGGGTCCACTCTGAAACACAAACTCCTATCCCTAAGACAGGGGTCGTTACGTGTGTCGGCATGCAGCATCCTCTAATAAGAAGTCCTCTCACCCAGACATGTCAACACCATCCCCCACCCCAAATAAACAAACGATGTGGAAAGCAAATCTGGGTACACAGCCAAGTACAGCGAGCGTTCAGATTGTGCTGCCACAAAAGCAAACCCAAAAATAGCAGCATGGTTATAAGCACGGGACAAATGCAAGGTCACATTCGTAGCCCCCACACGCACACACACACACACACACCCGGGGGGGGGGGGGGGGGATTCTGTACCACATTCCACAACAAGGTAAAGCAAACGGAAGAGAGGCAAAAGTGCAATATTAGCCGGGGCAGGGGTACGCCGATCGCTTAACCGGTCACGTTGTGCTCGTGGCGCAATGACATGGGGGCAGGGTCCGCAGGGTCTCACGCCAGGCGGGGAATGAACAAAGTTCAAGGTGCAAAATAGAATAAAGGAGATATAGAATTATCAGTGGGGGTATATCAGGGACAAATTAGTGCTCAAAGAGGGACAGTGACCAAATTGCAGCATTGTACAAGTGGAAATTATACCCACGGCAACTACTCGTACTGTACTTGGTATCCGAACGATAGGTCGACCCCATACGGTCACCAGGCACTAAGTCGACTTTGACAAAAGGTCGATATGGTTGTCGGCCTGAATCGGGCACTAATTGTGGGCCCATGCTGACAGGTGTCGACAATAGCACCAATTTTTTTTTTTTTTCAATTTCATACGCCTACACTTCCCTGTCACCCTTTGCTTGCATCGGAATTTTGTTAATGTCGACCTGTCGAAAATGTCAACATTTTTCCTTCTGCCTGTTAACCCTTTGGGGTCAACCTACTGAATATCGACCTAGACACTGTTGACACTAAGGTCCACACCCTTCTGCTCATCATTTATCCAGCACTTACTAGAAGATAATAGCTGAAATCTAGTTGCTAGGGGCAACATCTCCACTTGTAAAAATCTGCACCTTAGCAATTACACCCCTAGATCCTCGGCAGAACTGCGATGGTATATATATATATATATATATATATATATATATATATACACATACATACATACATATACTCGTGCCGGGGGGCTGGATCTCGCATCTAGAAGGTTCCATCTCGTATAGAACAGAAGATATTTCTACGTTGCAATAATAACTGAATGGGGAGATGACGTCTGTAGATCTACAATTCAGAGGTCTGATCTCTTTGGAATATTCTACAGGGTCAGAAACATAACGATTCCCAACATTGATTGGAAATCTGACAAACAATAAAGGTGAAAGCTTCAGCGCAATGTACAAGGTGCCGACGGCGCGGGGCGACACGGGGGCGGGGCTTGGACGGGGGGAAGTGTTGATTGTTAATAAATAAATCATGATAAATACACTAGTCGATCTGTGGATCTGCGTAAATCGCCAGCGCCGACCAGGGCTACCTTCGGTCTGGGACAGCGCATACGGGTGTCACCCTGTGACTACAGACCAGGCGGGCGAGGGAGCAACGGGGCGGCACCTCCTCACCCAATCTTTGGAATCGCAGGACTACCTGTTGGAAGAACATGTGCGATGATACAACTAACCTGGCCGTCTACAGCTGGGTACAGGCTATCGATGTAATGGGCGACGCGTGTCGCAATGATAAATCGTTCACATCACATAGTGCATATGCGCTGTATGCGGGCTCAAGCAGATCAGCGACGACATCCTGTGTCGTCCGTCCAGGGATATCGTCATTAACGGCTGACTCCTGCACTGACGATATATCGCTGGAAGATGGCACAGTGTGTATGCATTATATCGTATAGCATGTACCCAGCTTAGCAGACACAGAGATTGTGCCAATACTGGAAAGCAGAGCTACGCCCCCACACTATGCACCCAGTCCCCCACCACACGGTACAGGCAGCCAGCTACCCTAGCGTCATCTACATGGCAGAACTGTCCAACCATCATCTCCACTAAGCAGATATATGGCAATGTCAACCAAAGCCGGCTGGTTAACCAAAAGCCCTTTCTAAAGGAGCTGGCGTTGGGCATAGCGATGGGTCACCTGCGCTCGCAGCTTATCTACATCATAGTCTAGAGGACCTCTTAGTATCTAGCAGCATTCCCTTATATACTTAGAGATTTGTTTCTATCTAAACAGACACATTCATAGTTTGACAAACAGTCATTCATACTAACTTGCAGCAACAGCTCCTGGAATAATCGCCCAGAACACCAAATGCAATGAGGGACAAGCGAAACGCGCCATGTTACAGCCCTCTCTATGGTACCAGCTTTCATCAGGGTACTGGTCACACCAGCAGAATCATTGATTTACACTAACCCATTTTAGTCAGGCATTCAAAAGAATTTAACAATTGCCGTGATGATTAGGGAACCTTAGTCCCAAATTTGGGTGTTAATTTGGCACCGAGTCGTAATCGTGTCATCAGTCTAACAGTATCCTATAGTAAACATTGGCGCTGTCCTCTCACGTTTGTCCCGCATTGTATTTGGGAGGAACCACCATTGATTAAACTCATTGGGGTTCGGAAAAAGACAGAAAATAAATAATATAATCACTAGTCCTTAGCACCAAACATTGGTGTGACCAGGTTCCGCAGAGACGGCCTACAGCCGCTGCTTAGGGAAGAATAGCTGCAGGGACCGCAGCGAATTCCACACAAGGAACTGACATTCAAAAAGTAAGACAAATAAATGCCTAATATTCAAGCTTTAAATTACTCAAGAAAAAAAAAGTTATAAAAACGATGGTCTCCCACATATTGCTCCGCACAGGAGGAAGCGCACTGCGCGGATACTGCGCTTCCCGGGTTGGTAGGACTATTGCTCGGTGGCAGTTAGTAAGTCCGCACAGAGCTATTGTGCCTTGTGCTCCATGCTCTCCTAGTTCTGGGGGTGCCTCCGTTTGTCATCTCAGCACCTATCCATTTGGGGGGCACCATTGTAGATCTCAGGGGTGCGTCAGAGCTGACATCAGCAAGGTTTGCAGGTGTCGGAGGTAGAGCAACGGCGCAGAATAATACCACGGACCGCGTGAAAGCTGCGCTCTTCTTTCTTCAGAGCAATAACGCTGAGAAAGCCGTCAGGAACACCACTCCCAGTATCTCCGAGCCAAAGGTCTCTAGCAGCTGGGGACGGACCCCTCTGTACAGCTGCTTCGTAAAAGTCATTTTAGAATATAAATTTGTATTCATAGTATACATATATATATGTATCTACATAGAAATCTTCTCTATACACATATTGCACGCTATCTCCCGCCGGCCCCTGTGGGGATGGTCACTGGTAGGGTTTGTCCTCCGACTCCGAGGCCAGATCTCGTGAAGCAATCCCATTCTGAAGGTTTATCAAGGAGTCTTTCATCTGGGGAAGGGAAGAGAGACACGTGTTACAGGAAGGGACAGTCACGTATGATTGTATGTGCAACCCTATACAGGGACAGGCAGAGACCCAGCAACACGCAATTAACATGTATGATCACATGTACTGCAACCCTACACAGGGACAGGCAGAGACATGGCAACACGCAATCCACACGTATGATCACATGTACTGCAACCCTACACAGGGACAGGCAGAGACATGGCAACACGCAATCCACACCTATGATCACATGTACTGCAACCCTACACAGGGACAGCCAGAGACCCAGCAACACGCAATCCACACGTATGATCGCACATGCTGCAACCCTACACAGGGACAGGCAGAGACCCAGCAACACGCAATCCACACATATGATCACATGTACTGCAACCCGACACAGGGACAGGCAGAGACACAGCACTTTACAACCAACACATATGATCACATGTGCTGTAACCCTACATATGATGTCACTACAGGCTGCCGCATAGTAAGTCAGTTATGCCTGGTGTGACATCACTGGTAACTCTCCTACATATGATGTCACTACAGGCTGCTGCACAGTAAGTCGGTTATGCCTGGTGTGACATCACTGGTAACTCTCCTACATATGATGTCACTACAGGCTGCTGCACAGTAAGTCGTTTATGCCTGGTGTGACATCACTGGTAACTCTCCTACATATGATGTCACTACAGGCTGCTGCACAGTAAGTCGGTTATGCCTGGTGTGACATCACTGGTAACTCTCCCACATATGATGTCACTACAGGCTGCCGCACAGTAAGTCGTTTATGCCTGGTGTGACATCACTGGTAACTCTCCTACATATGATGTCACTACAGGCTGCTGCACAGTAAGTCGGTTATGCCTGGTGTGACATCACTGGTAACTCTCCTACATATGATGTCACTACAGGCTGCTGCACAGTACAGTGTAAGTCGGTTATGCCTGGTGTGACATCACTGGTAACTCTCCTACATGTGATGTCACTACAGGCTGCTGCACAGTAAGTCGATTATGCCTGGTGTGACATCACTGGTAACTCTTCCTACATATGATGTCACTGCAGGCTGCCGCACAGTAAGTCAGTTATGCCTGGTGTGACATCACTGGTAACTCTCCGACATATGATGTCACTACAGGCTGCCGCACAGTAAGTCAGTTATGCCTGGTGTGACATCACTGGTAACTCTCCCACATATGATGTCACTACAGGCTGCTGCACATTAAGTTGGTTATGCCTGGTGTGACATCACTGGGAACTCTCCTACATATGATGTCACTACAGGCTGTCGCATAGTAAGTCAGTTATGCCTGGTGTGACATCACTGGTAACTCTCCTACATATGATGTCACTACAGGCTGCTGCACAGTAAGTCGGTTATGCCTGGTGTGACATCACTGGTAACTCTCCCACATATGATGTCACTACAGGCTGCCGCACAGTAAGTCGGTTATGCCTGGTGTGACATCACTGGTAACTCTCCGACATATGATGTCACTACAGGCTGCTGCACAGTAAGTCGGTTATGCCTGGTGTGACATCACTGGTAACTCTCCCACATATGATGTCACTACAGGCTGCTGCACAGTAAGTCGATTATGCCTGGTGTGACATCACTGGTAACTCTCCTACATATGATGTCACTGCAGGCTGCCGCACAGTACAGTGTAAGTCGGTTATGCCTGGTGTGACATCACTGGTAACTCTCCCACATATGATGTCACTACAGGCTGCTGCACAGTAAGTCGATTATGCCTGGTGTGACATCACTGGTAACTCTCCTACATATGATGTCACTGCAGGCTGCTGCACAGTAAGTCAGTTATGCCTGGTGTGACATCACTGGTAACTCTCCGACATATGATGTCACTACAGGCTGCCGCACAGTAAGTAGGTATGCCTGGTGTGACATCACTAGTAACTCTCCTACATATGATGTCACTACAGGCTGCTGCACAGTAAGTCAGTTATGCCTGGTGTGACATCACTGGTAACTCTCCGACATATGATGTCACTACAGGCTGCTGCACAGTAAGTCAGTTATGCCTGGTGTGACATCACTGGGAACTCTCCCACATATCATGTCACTACAGGCTGCCGCACAGTAAGTCAGTTATGCCTGGTGTGACATCACTGGTAACTCTCCGACATATGATGTCACTACAGGCTGCCGCACAGTACAGTGTAAGTCGGTTATGCCTGGTGTGACATCACTGGTAACTCTCCTACATATGATGTCACTACAGGCTGCTGCACAGTAAGTCGGTTATGCCTGGTGTGACATCACTGGTAACTCTCCTACATATGATGTCACTACAGGCTGCTGCACAGTAAGTCGGTTATGCCTGGTGTGACATCACTGGTAACTCTCCTACATATGATGTCACTACAGGCTGCTGCACAGTAAGTTGGTTATGCCTGGTGTGACATCACTGGTAACTCTCCTACATATGATGTCACTGCAGGCTGCCGCACAGTAAGTCAGTTATGCCTGGTGTGACATCACTGGTAACTCTCCTACATATGATGTCACTACAGGCTGCCGCACAGTAAGTAGGTATGCCTGGTGTGACATCACTAGTAACTCTCCTACATATGATGTCACTACAGGCTGCTGCACAGTAAGTCAGTTATGCCTGGTGTGACATCACTGGTAACTCTCCGACATTTGATGTCACTACAGGCTGCTGCACAGTAAGTCAGTTATGCCTGGTGTGACATCACTGGGAACTCTCCTACATATGATGTCACTACAGGCTGCCGCACAGTAAGTCAGTTATGCCTGGTGTGACATCACTGGTAACTCTCCTACATATGATGTCACTACAGGCTGCTGCACAGTAAGTCGGTTATGCCTGGTGTGACATCACTGGTAACTCTCCAACATATGAGGTCACTACAGGCTGCCGCACAGTACAGTGTAAGTCGGTTATGCCTGGTGTGACATCACTGGTAACTCTCCGACATTTGATGTCACTACAGGCTGCTGCACAGTAAGTCAGTTATGCCTGGTGTGACATCACTGGAAACTCTCCTACATATGATGTCACTACAGGCTGCCGCACAGTAAGTCGGTTATGCCTGGTGTGACATCACTGGTAACTCTCCTACATATGATGTCACTACAGGCTGCTGCACAGTAAGTCGGTTATGCCTGGTGTGACATCACTGGTAACTCTCCAACATATGATGTCACTACAGGCTGCCGCACAGTACAGTGTAAGTCGGTTATGCCTGGTGTGACATCACTGGTAACTCTCCCACATATGATGTCACTACAGGCTGCTGCACAGTACAGTGTAAGTCAGTTATGCCTGGTGTGACATCACTGGTAACTCTCCTACATATGATGTCACTACAGGCTGCCGCACAGTAAGTCAGTTATGCCTGGTTTGACATCACTGGTAACTCTCCCACATATGATGTCACTACAGGCTGCTGCACAGTACAGTGTAAGTAGGTTATGCCTGGTGTGACATCACTGGTAACTCTCTGACTTATGATGTCACTACAGGCTGCCGCACAGTACAGTGTAAGTCGGTTACGCCTGGTGTGACATCACTGGTAACTCTCCCACATATGATGTCACTACAGGCTGCCGCACAGTAAGTAGGTATGCCTGGTGTGACATCACTGGTAACTCTTCTACATATGATGTCACTACAGGCTGCCGCACAGTAAGCCAATTATGCCTGGTGTGACATCACTGGTAATTCTCTTACATATGATGTCACTACAGGCTGCTGCACAGTAAGTAGGTATGCCTGGTGTGACATCACTGGTAACTCTCCTACATATGATGTCACTACAGGCTGCCGCACAGTAAGTCAGTTATGCCTGGTGTGACATCACTGGTAACTCTCCTACACATGATGTCACTACAGGCTGCCGCACAATAAGTCAGTTATGCCTGGTGTGACATCACTGGTAATTCTCCTACATATGATGTCACTACAGGCTGCCACACAGTAAGTCAGTTATGCCTGGTGTGACATCACTGGTAATTCTCCTACAGATGATGTCACTACAGGCTGCTGCACAGTAAGTAGGTATGCCTGGTGTGACATCACTGGTAACTCTCCTACATATGATGTCACTACAGGCTGCCGCACAGTAAGCCAATTATGCCTGGTGTGACATCACTGGTAACTCTCCTACATATGATGTCACTACAGGCTGCCGCACAGTAAGTCAGTTATGCCTGGTGTGACATCACTGGTAATTCTCCTACACATGATGTCACTACAGGCTGCCGCACAGTAAGTCAGTTATGCCTGGTGTGACATCACTGGTAACTCTCCTACACATGATGTCACTACAGGCTGCCGCACAGTAAGTCAGTTATGCCTGGTGTGACATCACTGGTAACTCTCCCACATATCCCACAGTAAGTCAGAGCTGCATCACCCTTATTAGCAATGTCTGCCCTCTCTACAGAGCCCTAGGGGCAGAATGTTGGGCAGATGTATGGCGGTGTTGCTTGCACTAATGTATATGACTATCTGTGGGTGCAGCGTGGAGTTAGAGAACATTACGGCCTGCTATTCGGACGGTATTTCCACATATCACTGGACTGTAGACTGTTCTTTGGCACTGTTTGGGGACACTGCGCATACGTTGTGTGACAGTGGTTGCCATGTGCGGTCTCCCATGAAATAGCATTAGAGGTCCTCCCAGCACCTCAGAACCCCCTCCGGCTGTACCTGGTCCAGCAGCATCACGGATGACTTGATAATCTGCCTCCACTTCTGCAGCTCTGTGTCGTGGTGTTTCTGCTGAGACTCCAGTAGCTGGGTCCATTCTTCTTCTGACTGTGGTAGGGGGCTGGACGGGAGAGAGCGAGGTTAGTGCCCGGTGGGCCGTGGGATGGTACCCTCTGCCAGGATCTCCCCCCTGGGTTTATACCTCTCCTGTAGTCGGAGTCCCTGCCACGTGGTTAGCACTTGGGTGCTGTACTCCAGCATCCACAGCTTGTAGAAGAGCATCATGTTCAGAATGACCAGTAGCAAGAGTCTGTAAGGACAGAGAGAACATGTGAGCGGTGCCCGGCGTCTACAGAACACGGAACATGGAGAACGTTCCCACGCGTGACTGATACATCTACAGGAATATCATAAATACTGGGCCAGGTAACAGTTTCAGCTTCCTAAGGTTCATCTCTGCTGGTGCTGGCATGTGGGCACAGCTGGCATGACACTGGACACAGCTGCTAATCATCCATCATTCTCCGGACCGAACATATGGCACACGTGTCCCATGCCTGGCATTCCTTATATACTGTACATAACTGTGCCCTGGTGAATATGAGGCATCATAGCATTGCTCAGGGCGATGGTGTAACATGTAGTACCAGTGCACATCCACTGGGGGGCAGCGTGTGTAGAGTTTGCATTCATATGATGATTCGGCTGCCATGTTACATGGTAAATATTAGCACTCAGTCCCCGGTAGTACATCCCGGGGAGACTGCAGTCAGCTGCTGCCAGGATTACACAGTAACGGTGTCATACAGCCCGGAACCCATTGCAGCAATCCCATAATAACACTGGATAATCCCTGACAAACCCGTCCAGACAACAAGTGTCCTGATGGACAGCCATTGCTCCCAGCACAGGTGTACTATGTGAACCCTGATACAATATCAGCTTGGCTTTAGAATGTAAGCGCTTACGAGCAGGGCATAATTATAATGCGTGCAGTGTGCGCAGTGCACACGGGCCCCTGAGTCCCCCCTGAGATCACCCGAGTCCTGCGAAATCAGTGGAAGAATGGCAGCTGCACCAATTTTCCAGAACTCCGCACAGGTGCAGTAGGGTCATGTGCTCAGGCTGTACGGCGTTGGGCGGCTGCCAGCAGAGAGGAGGAGGCCGCGCTGTACATGGGCAGGGCCCGACTCCATCACGTGATTCTCCTACTCTTCTTGTGCTCCATGCTCCCGCTGATGGCATTAAATCCCTCGGTTCTGGTGCCATTGCTGTCTGACTCCCGCGGCAGGTCTCTGGGACGGCTTCCATGCGAGGGAGCTGCCGGGGGTACATTACAGGGCCACAAAGTACCTAACATGCGCCGCTGATGGCTGCACATCCGATTTATCGCACGTCCGACCTACAACCCGATGCGAGCATGACCGCGATTCGGATCGGATGTCAAACATGTGAATTCCCCCGATCTGACGGCGTATGGGGCCTTTCCTCTGCAGACATTGTGTGTGTACTGGTAGATAGAGGTTCCTCTATTATACAGCAGAATTCAGGAGCGATGGGAAAAGGCCTCGTACTGACTACAGACAGGCGGCCCAGCTGGTCAGCACGCGGAGCCCGGGTGGAGGCCCACATGGCCAGGGCCTCGCTCGCGGTGTCTGATTCTGTTACTTATGTCTAGACCAGCGACACGTGACCCTGTGCCCCCAGCCAATCCGCTTACACGCAGGAGAGCATGACCTAGTACCAGTACACTGGCACACACACACACATGTAACACTAGTGGAACGTACACGCAGCTGATCACCAGGAGGAGCTTGGAGATGCTCTGCAGGTGACTGTGTCTGTCCTCAGGAACGTGTCTGGTCTGAGTGGAGCCTGGGAACAAACAGAGAAACCTTAGGCAGTGACAAAAGAGACACAACAACAACAACAATCACACATGTGACGGCCTCCGCACACAGGAAACGGCAGCAGGTTGCTCAGTGGAGAGCAATGCACCGCAAGGAAATACAGCAGCGCTGCAGCGTATGTGGCAGATCCCAAGCTGTTGGCAGGATCACTGTAGCCGATGTGGTCCCATAGGAATATACAGGATTAGGGATCATCTACAGTCCGTTATACCCCAGCTAATATCATTAACGGTGTCCAGTGTATACAATCAACATCAATGCAAGCGGCCATTAACGACACTCACCCCCCCCCCCCCCCACATCTGTACATGCAATCTTAAAATGGCCCTTATTCTGGATCCCCCGTAAAGGCAAATGGACAAAACCATGTGCACTGCAGGGGGGCAGATGTTACTTGTGCAGAGAGAGTTAGATTTGGGTGGGGATTTAATTCAAACTGAAATCTAAATTGAAGTGTAAGAATAATGCAGCCAGTATTTACTCTGCACAGAAACAAAATAACTCACCCAAATCTAACTCTCTCTGCACCTGTTACATCTGCCCCCCTGCAGTGCAGCATGGTTTTGTCCATTTGAGAATTAATTTGCGAGTGAACCAATATCACCATCGGCATGAACAGAGCAGGGGGGCGGATGACGTTAACTGTATCGGTGGCCGCTGGAATCTATTAGTGTGTACCCCGCATTACTCTGTCTGCACTTGTTACATCTGCCCCACCTGCAGTACAGTATGGTCTGGCTTTTTTGCTTTGTTAACAGACTTGAATCAGGCCCATAACGCGTCTTTTTCCGAACTCAGCCTGATCCCAGCACCATCAAAGCACTAAAACTGGCCCCATGTCGGTCACCATGTGCCGACATCCTAAACATAACACGTGTCGTCAGGAACGTAGTATTAGATCAGCACCAGCGGCTTCTGGCACCGGACACATGACAGCTCCTGACCTGCTACATGTCGGATGCGGTGGTGCCGCTCCTCGTCTGTGGGCGTGGTCACCGGGCTGAGGACTTCCTGTAAATGTGGAATGCGCAGGTGAGTGTGCGGCCGCTTCCTGCGCCGCGTAGAGGTGATCTTGGTGATCTTGTCTTTGGGGGACTGCCGGTGGAGATCAGACAGGTACGACGTCTCTGCTTTGGTCAGTTCATTCTCTGAAAGCACAATGTGACAGCACCAGTTACGCGCCCATCCGCGGCATTGTACCCACCTGGCACAGCTTACCCGTGTATAACGCACAATGTAACAGCACCAGGTACGCGCCCATCCGCGGCATTGTACCCACCTGGCACAGCTTACCCATATATAACGCACAATGTGACAGCACCAGTTACGCGCCCATCCGCGGCATTGTACCCACCTGGCACAGCTTACCCGTGTATAACGCACAATGTGACAGCACCAGTTACGTGCCCATCAGCTGCATTGTACCCACGCGGCACAGCTTACCCGTGTATAACGCACAATGTGACAGCACCAGTTACGCGCCCATCCGCGGCATTGTACCCACCTGGCACAGCTTACCCGTGTAAAACGCACAATGTGACAGCACCAGTTACGTGCCCATCAGCTGCATTGTACCCACGTGGCACAGCTTACCCCTGTATAACGCACAATGTGACAGCACCAGTTACGCGCCCATCCGCGGCATTGTACCCACCTGGCACAGCTTACCCGTGTATAACGCACAATGTGACAGCACCAGTTACGTGCCCATCCGCGGCATTGTACCCACCTGGCACAGCTTACCCGTGTATAACGCACAATGTGACATCACCAGTTACGTGCCCATCAGCTGCATTGTACCCACGCGGCACAGCTTACCCGTGTATAACGCACAATGTGACATTACCAGTTACGCGCCCATCCGTGGCATTGTACCCACCTGGCACAGCTTACCCGTGTATAACGCACAATGTGACATCCCCAGTAACGCGCCCATCCGCCGCATTGTACCCACGCGGCACAGCTTACCCGTGTATAACGCACAATGTGACATCACCAGTTACGTGCCCATCAGCGGCATTGTACCCACGCGGCACAGCTTACCCGGTATAATGCACAATGTGACATCACCAGTTACGTGCCCATCAGCGGCATTGTACCCACGCGGCACAGCTTACCCGGTATAATACACAATGTGACATCACCAGTTACGCGCCCATCAGCGGCATTGTACCCACGCGGCACAGCTTACCCGGGTGTAACGCACAATGTGACATCACCAGTTACATCACCACAAGGGGTGTAGTAGACATGAGGTAAGGAGTGTAGGAGAGGGAAGGACAGGAGGCAAGGAGTGTAGGAGACAGAATGTTGGGAGGGAAGGGGTGTAGGAGACACAAGGACAGGAGGGAAGAGGTGTAGGAGACGGGAGGGAATGGGTGTAGGAGAGGGAAGGATGGGAGGGAAGGGGTGTAGGAGAAGGAAGGACGGGAGGGAAAGGGTGTAGGAGACGGAAGGCTGGGAGGAAAGGGTTGCAAGAGAGGGAAGGCTGGGAGGGAAGGGTTGCAGGAGAGGGAAGGAGGGAAGGGGTGTAGGAGACAGAAGGACGGGGGGGGGGGGTGTAGGAGAGGGAAGGGGTGTAGGTGAGGGAAGGACTGGAGGGAAAAAGTGTAGGAGAAAAAAGGAGGGGAGGGAAGGGGTGTAGGAGAGGGAAGGACGGGAGGGAAGGGGTGTAGGAGAGGGAAGGACGGGAGGGAAGGGGTGTAGGAGAGGGAAGGATGGGAGGGAAGGGGTGTAGGAGAGGGAAGGACGGGAGGGAAGGGGTGTAGGAGAGGGAAGGACGGGAGGGAAGGGGTGTAGGAGAGGGAAGGACGGGAGGGAAGGGGTGTAGGAGAGGGAAAGACTGGAGGGAAGGGGTGTAGGAGAGGGAAGGACTGGAGGGAAGGGGTGTAGGAGAGGGAAGGACAGGAGGGAAGGGGAGAAGGAGAGGGAAGGACAGGAGGGAAGGGGAGAAGGAGAGGGAAGGACGGGAGGGAAAGGGTGTAGGAGAGGGAAGGACGGGAGGGAAGGGGTGTAGGAGAGGGAAGGACGGGAGGGAAGGGGTGAAGGAGACGGAATGTTGGGAGGGAAGGGGTGTAGGAGACACAAGGACAGGAGGGAAGAGGTGTAGGAGACGGAAGGACGGGAGGGAAGGGGTGTAGGAGACTGAAGGACGGGAGGGAAGGGGTGTAGGAGAGGGATGGATGGGAGGGAAGGGGTGTAGGAGACGGAAGGACGGGAGGGAAGGGGTGTAGGAGACGGAAGGCTGGGAGGAAAGGGTTGCAAGAGAGGGAAGGCTGGGCGGGAAGGGTTGCAGGAGAGGGAAGGACGGGAGGGAAGGGGTGTAGGAGACAGAAGGACGGGGGGGGGGGGGAATGGGTGTAGCTGAGGGAAGGACTGGAGGGAAAAAGTGTAGGAGAAAAAAGGAGGGGAGGGAAGGGGTGTAGGAGAGGAAAGTACAGGAGTGAAGGGTGTAGGAGAGGGAAGGACGGGAGGGAAGGGGTGTAGGAGAGGGAAGGACGGGAGGGAAGGGGTGTAGGAGAGGGAAGGACGGGAGGGAAGGGGTGTAGGAGAGGGAAGGACGGGAGGGAAGGGGTGTAGGAGAGGGAAGGACGGGAGGGAAGGGGTGTAGGAGAGGGAAGGACTGGAGGGAAGGGGTGTAGGAGAGGGAAGGACGGGAGGGAAGGGGTGTAGGAGAGGGAAGGATGGGAGGGAAGGGGTGTAGGAGACGGAAGGACGGGAGGGAAGGGGTGTAGGAGAGGGAAGGACTGGAGGGAAGGGCGGGAGGGAAGGGGTGTAGGAGAGGGAAGGATGGGAGGGAAGGGGTGTAGGAGACGGAAGGACGGGAGGGAAGGGGTGTAGGAGAGGGAAGGACGGGAGGGAAGGGGTGTAGGAGACGGAAGGCTGGGAGGAAAGGGTTGCAAGAGAGGGAAGGCTGGGAGGGAAGGGTTGCAGGAGAGGGAAGGACGGGATCGAAGGGGTGTAGGAGACAGAAGGACGGGGGGGGGGGGGGGGGGAATGGGTGTAGCTGAGGGAAGGACTGGAGGGAAAAAGTGTAGGAGAAAAAAGGAGGGGAGGGAAGGGGTGTAGGAGAGGGAAGGACGGGAGTGAAGGGGTGTAGGAGAGGGAAGGACGGGAGGGAAGGGGTGTAGGAGAGGGAAGGACGGGAGGGAAGGGGTGTAGGAGAGGGAAGGGGTGTAGGAGAGGGAAGGATAGGAGGGAAGGGGTGTAGGAGACGGGTGTAGGAGAGGGAAGGGGTGTAGGAGAGGGAAGGATGGGAAGGAAGGGGTGTAGGAGACGGAAGGGAAGGGGTGTAGGAGAGGGAAGGACTGGAGGGAAGGGGTGTAGGAGAGGGAAGGACGGGAGGGAAGGGGTGTAGGAGAGGGAAGGACGGGAGGGAAGGGGTGTAGGAGAGGGAAGGACGGGAGGGAAGGGGTGTAGGAGAGGGAAGGACGGGAGGGAAGGGGTGTAGGAGAGGGAAGGACGGGAGGGAAGGGGTGTAGGAGAGGGAAGGACGGGAGGGAAAGGGTGTAGGAGAGGGAAGGACGGGAGGGAAAGGGTGTAGGAGAGGGAAGGACGGGAGGGAAGGGGTGTAGGAGAGGGAAGGACGGGAGGGAAGGGGTGTAGGAGAGGGAAGGACGGGAGGGAAGGGGTGTAGGAGAGGGAAGGACGGGAGGGAAGGGGTGTAGGAGAGGGAAGGACGGGAGGGAAGGGGTGTAGGAGACGGAAGGACGGGAGGGAAGGGGTGTAGGAGAGGGTAGGACGGGAGGGAAGGGGTGTAGGAGAGGGAAGGACAAGAGGGAAGGGGTGTAGGAGAGGGAAGGACTGGAGGGAAGGGGTGTAGGAGAGGGAAGGACGGGAGGGAAGGGGTGTAGGAGAGGGAAGGACTGGAGGGAAGGGGTGTAGGAGACAGAAGGACGGGAGGGAAGGGGTGTAGGAGAGGGAAGGACTGGAGGGAAGGGGTGTAGGAGAGGGAAGGACGGGAGGGAAGGGGTGTAGGAGAGGGAAGGATGGGAGGGAAGGGGTGTAGGAGACGGAAGGACGGGAGGGAAGGGGTGTAGGAGAGGGAAGGACTGGAGGGAAGGGGTGTAGGAGAGGGAAGGACGGGAGGGAAGGGGTGTAGGAGAGGGAAGGACGGGAGGGAAGGGGTGTAGGAGACGGAAGGACGGGAGGGACGGGGTGTAGGAGAGGGAAGGACGGGAGGGAAGGGGTGTAGGAGACTGAAGGACGGGAGGGAAGGGGTGTAGGAGACTGAAGGACGGGAGGGAAGGGGTGTAGGAGACAGAAGGACGGGAGGGAAGGGGTGTAGGAGACAGAAGGACGGGAGGGAAGGGGTGTAGGAGACAGAAGGACGGGAGGGAAGGGGTGTAGGAGACAGAAGGACGGGAGGGAAGGGGTGTAGGAGACAGAAGGCTGGGAGGGAAGGGGTGTAGGAGAGGGAAGGACGGGAGGGAAGGGGTGTAGGAGAGGGAAGGACGGGAGGGACGGGGTGTAGGAGACTGAAGGACGGGGGGGGGGGGAATGGGTGTAGCTGAGGGAAGGACTGGAGGGAAAAAGTGTAGGAGAAAAAAGGAGGGGAGGGAAGGGGTGTAGGAGAGGGAAGGACGGGAGTGAAGGGGTGTAGGAGAGGGAAGGACGGGAGGGAAGGGGTGTAGGAGAGGGAAGGACGGGAGGGAAGGGGTGTAGGAGAGGGAAGGGGTGTAGGAGAGGGAAGGACGGGAGGGAAGGGGTGTAGGAGAGGGAAGGACGGGAGGGAAGGGGTGTAGGAGAGGGAAGGACGGGAGGGAAGGACGGGAGGGAAGGGGTGTAGGAGAGGGAAGGACGGGAGGGAAGGGGTGTAGGAGAGGGAAGGACGGGAGGGAAAGGGTGTAGGAGAGGGAAGGACGGGAGGGAAGGGGTGTAGGAGAGGGAAGGACGGGAGGGAAGGGGTGTAGGAGAGGGAAGGACGGGAGGGAAGGGGTGTAGGAGAGGGAAGGACGGGAGGGAAGGGGTGTAGGAGAGGGAAGGACGGGAGGGAAGGGGTGTAGGAGAGGGAAGGACGGGAGGGAAGGGGTGTAGGAGACGGAAGGACGGGAGGGAAGGGGTGTAGGAGAGGGTAGGACGGGAGGGAAGGGGTGTAGGAGAGGGAAGGACAAGAGGGAAGGGGTGTAGGAGACGGAAGGATGGGAGGGAAGGGGTGTAGGAGACGGAAGGACGGGAGGGAAGGGGTGTAGGAGAGGGAAGGACTGGAGGGAAGGGGTGTAGGAGAGGGAAGGACTGGAGGGAAGGGGTGTAGGAGAGGGAAGGACGGGAGGGAAGGGGTGTAGGAGAGGGAAGGACGGGAGGGACGGGGTGTAGGAGAGGGAAGGACGGGAGGGAAGGGGTGTAGGAGAGGGAAGGGGTGTAGGAGAGGGAAGGACGGGAGGGAAGAGGTGTAGGAGAGGGAAGGACGGGAGGGAAGGGGTGTAGGAGAGGGAAGGACGGGAGGGAAGGGGTGTAGGAGACGGAAGGACGGGAGGGAAGGGGTGTAGGAGAGGGTAGGACGGGAGGGAAGGGGTGTAGGAGAGGGAAGGACGGGAGGGAAGGGGTGTAGGAGAGGGAAGGACGGGAGGGAAGGGGTGTAGGAGAGGGAAGGACGGGAGGGAAGGGGTGTAGGAGAGGGAAGGACGGGAGGGAAGGGGTGTAGGAGAGGGAAGGACGGGAGGGAAGGGGTGTAGGAGACGGAAGGACGGGAGGGAAGGGGTGTAGGAGAGGGAAGGACGGGAGGGAAGGGGTGTAGGAGAGGGAAGGACGAGAGGGAAGGGGTGTAGGAGAGGGAAGGACTGGAGGGAAGGGGTGTAGGAGACGGAAGGACGGGAGGGAAGGGGTGTAGGAGAGGGAAGGACTGGAGGGAAGGGGTGTAGGAGAGGGAAGGACTGGAGGGAAGGGGTGTAGGAGAGGGAAGGACTGGAGGGAAGGGGTGTAGGAGAGGGAAGGACTGGAGGGAAGGGGTGTAGGAGAGGGAAGGACGGGAGGGAAGGGGTGTAGGAGAGGGAAGGACGGGAGGGAAGGGGTGTAGGAGACGGAAGGACGGGAGGGAAGGGGTGTAGGAGACGGAAGGACGGGAGGGACGGGGTGTAGGAGAGGGAAGGACGGGAGGGAAGGGGTGTAGGAGAGGGAAAGATGGGAGCGAAGGGGTGTAGGAGAGGGAAGGACGGGAGGGAAGGGGTGTAGGAGACGGAAGGACGGGAGGGAAGGGGTGTAGGAGACGGAAGGACGGGAGGGACGGGGTGTAGGAGAGGGAAGGACGGGAGGGAAGGGGTGTAGGAGAGGGAAGGACGGGAGGGACGGGGTGTAGGAGAGGGAAGGACGGGAGGGACGGGGTGTAGGAGACTGAAGGACGGGAGGGAAGGGATGTAGGAGACAGAAGGACGGGAGGGAAGGGGTGTAGGAGACAGAAGGACGGGAGGGAAGGGGTGTAGGAGACAGAAGGACGGGAGGGAAGGGGTGTAGGAGACAGAAGGCTGGGAGGGAAGGGGTGTAGGAGAGGGAAGGACGGGAGGGAAGGGGTGTAGGAGAGGGAAGGACGGGAGGGACGGGGTGTAGGAGACTGAAGGACGGGAGGGAAGGGGTGTAGGAGACAGAAGGACGGGAGGGAAGGGGTGTAGGAGACAGAAGGATGGGAGGGAAGGGGTGTAGGAGACAGAAGGACGGGAGGGAAGGGGTGTAGGAGACAGAAGGACGGGAGGGAAGGGGTGTAGGAGACGGAAGGCTGGGAGGGAAGGGGTGTAGGAGAGGGAAGGACGGGAGGGAAAGGGTGTAGGAGAGGGAAGGACGGGAGGGAAGGGGTGTAGGAGAGGGAAGGACGGGAGGGAAGGGGTGTAGGAGAGGGAAGGACGGGAGGGAAGGGGTGTAGGAGAGGGAAGGACGGGAGGGAAGGGGTGTAGGAGAGGGAAGGACGGGAGGGAAGGGGTGTAGGAGAGGGAAGGACGGGAGGGAAGGGGTGTAGGAGACGGAAGGACGGGAGGGAAGGGGTGTAGGAGAGGGTAGGACGGGAGGGAAGGGGTGTAGGAGAGGGAAGGACGGGAGGGAAGGGGTGTAGGAGACGGAAGGACGGGAGGGAAGGGGTGTAGGAGAGGGAAGGACGGGAGGGAAGGGGTGTAGGAGAGGGAAGGACGGGAGGGAAGGGGTGTAGGAGAGGGAAGGACGGGAGGGAAGGGGTGTAGGAGAGGGAAGGGGTGTAGGAGAGGGAAGGACGGGAGGGAAGGGGTGTAGGAGAGGGAAGGACGTAAGGGACGGGGTGTAGGAGAGGGAAGGACGGAAGGGACGGGGTGTAGGAGAGGGAAGGACGGGAGGGAAGGGGTGTAGGAGAGGGAAGGACGGGAGGGACGGGGTGTAGGAGACTGAAGGACGGGAGGGAAGGGGTGTAGGAGACTGAAGGACGGGAGGGAAGGGGTGTAGGAGACAGAAGGATGGGAGGGAAGGGGTGTAGGAGACAGAAGGACGGGAGGGAAGGGGTGTAGGAGACAGAAGGACGGGAGGGAAGGGGTGTAGGAGACAGAAGGAGGGGAGGGAAGGGGTGTAGGAGAGGGAAGGACGGGGGGGAAGGGGTGTAGGAGACAGAAGGACGGGAGGGAAGGGGTGTAGGAGAGGGAAGGACGGGAGGGAAGGGGTGTAGGAGAGGGAAGGACGGGAGGGAAGGGGTGTAGGAGAGGGAAGGACGGGAGGGAAGGGGTGTAGGAGAGGGAAGGACGGGAGGGACGGGGTGTAGGAGACTGAAGGACGGGAGGGAAGGGGTGTAGGAGACTGAAGGACGGGAGGGAAGGGGTGTAGGAGACAGAAGGACGGGAGGGAAGGGGTGTAGGAGACAGAAGGACGGGAGGGAAGGGGTGTAGGAGACAGAAGGACGGGAGGGAAGGGGTGTAGGAGACAAAAGGCTTGGAGGGAAGGGGTGTAGGAGAGGGAAGGACGGGGGGGGAAGGGGTGTAGGAGACAGAAGGACGGGAGGGAAGGGGTGTAGGAGAGGTAAGGACGGGGGGAAGGGGTGTAGGAGAGGGAAGGACGGGAGGGAAGGGGTGTAGGAGAGGGAAGGACGGGAGGGAAGGGGTGTAGGAGAGGGAAGGACGGGAGGGAAGGGGTGTAGGAGAGGGAAGGACGGGAGGGAAGGGGTGTAGGAGAGGGAAGGACGGAAGGGAAGGGGTGCAGGAGACAGAAGGACAGGGGAAGAGGTGCAGGAGACAGAAGGATGGGAGGGAAGGGGTGTAGGTGAGGGAAGGACAGGAGGGAAGGGCTGTAGGAGAAAAGAGGACGGGAGGGAAGGGGTGTAGGAGAGGGAAGGACAGGAGGGAAGGGGTGTAGGAGACAGAAGGATGGGAGGGAAGGGGTGTAGGAGACAGAAGGACGGGAGGGAAGGGGTGTAGGAGAGGGAAGGACGGGAGGGAAGGGGTGTAGGAGACAGAAGGACGGGAGGGAAGGGGTGTAGGAGAGGGAAGGACGGGAGGGAAGGGGTGTAGGAGACAGAAGGCTGTGAGGGAAGGGGTGTAGGAGAGGGAAGGGGTGTAGGAGACAGAAGGACGGGAGGGAAGGGTTGCAGGAGAGGGAAGGACGGGGGAAGGGGTGTAGGAGAGGGAAGGACGGGGCAAGGGGTGTAGGAGAGGGAAGGACAGGGGAAGAGGTGCAGGAGACAGAAGGACGGGAGGGAAGGGGTGTAGGAGACAGAAGGACGGGAGGGAAGGGGTGTAGGAGACAGAAGGCTGGGAGGGAAGGGGTGTAGGAGAGAGAAGGACGGGGGGGGGGAAGGGGAGGAAGGGTTGCAGGAGAGGGAAGGACGGGGGAAGGGGTGCAGGAGACAGAAGGACAGGGGAAGAGGTGCAGGAGACAGAAGGACGGGAGGGAAGGGATGTAGGAGACAGAAGGACGGGAGGGAAGGGGTGTAGGAGAGGGAAGGACGGGAGGGAAGGGGTGTAGGAGACAGAAGGCTGGGAGGGAAGGGGTGTAGGAGAGGGAAGGACGGGGGGGAAAGGGGTGTAGGAGACAGAAGGACGGGAGGGAAGGGGTGTAGGAGAGGGAAGGACGGGAGGGAAGGGGTGTAGGAGAGGGAAGGACGGGAGGGAAGGGGTGTAGGAGACAGAAGGACGGGAGGGAAGGGGTGTAGGAGAGGGAAGGACAGGAGGGAAGGGTTGCAGGAGACAGAAGGACGGGAGGGAAGGGGTGTAGGAGACAGAAGGACAGGAGGGAAGGGTTGCAGGAGACAGAAGGACGGGAGGGAAGGGGTGTAGGAGACAGAAGGACAGGAGGGAAGGGTTGCAGGAGACAGAAGGACGGGAGGGAAGGGGTGTAGGAGAGGGAAGGACGGGAGGGAAGGACGGGGGAAGGGGTGCAGGAGACAGAAGGACGGGAGGGAAGGGGTGTACATGCGGGGGGGGGGGGGGGTACTGATTGCAGCTAACCCCCGAACAGGTGTTTTCAGGAAATAAGCCACAAGTGATAAATGAGCCGACACAGTGATGTATTATTACAGGCCGCGGAACGACAGATAACAAAGTCTGGGCAAACAGAAACATGCAGCTGGTATAAGGCGGGCGGGGCCGGGCGTCAGCCTAATATTACAGATAAAGGACTGACCCAAATGGTGGAAATATTCGTCCAGACCACTCCAGAAGTTTTTCTCGATGAAGGTTTTGACGAGCCCCCAGGGCTGCTTGCGGTACCGGAGCTCGGTGGAGATCCTATGGAGTCAGCAATGAGAGGTGGTTACAGTATACATGTAGCCGATATCTAGTCACCGATACACATCGCCGGTCTGCCCGTACCTTAGCCGGCTCTTGTTCCGGGCCACTCTGGTGAGCGTGTAGCGGTTTATGGTGTAGAAGTAATCGTGGTAAGGTATATCGTGTGTGAGCACCTCGGCATCGATGACGTAGCACTCGCTCTCCTGGCTGGCCTTGTAGAGAGTCTGCAACACAGAAGCGCGGAGGAGGGTCAGGCAACGGGCGACAGGTGCTGACGTCGCTCCCATCTGTATATCATACCCGCTGACCTGAGTCTCTGTCACTGTGGCGGATTTGGGGGCCAGAGGATTAGTCAGTGCAATGGTGTATAGAATAACCCGGGTCTGGTTTCCATTTTCCTCCTTCTTCCATGGGTGGAATATAACTTCTGGCGGTAAGAAGAGAAAAGTGTCAGGCTCTGGGACCATGCGGGACGCTGGGACACAGACCGGGCAGAGACATGGAAGCTACACACAGGAGACACACACACTACGCCAGTGTCAGGCTCCGGGACTATGCGGGACGCTGGGACACAGACCGGCCAGAGACATGGATGCCACACACAGGTAAGACACACACTCCACCAGTGTTAGTCTCCAGGACCATGCGAGACGCTGGGACACAGACCGGCCAGAGACATGGATGCTACACACAGGAGACACACACTCCGCCAGTGCCAGGCTCCGGGACCATGCGGGACGCTGGGACAAAGACCGGGCAGAGACATGGAAGCTACACACAGGAGACACACACTACGCCAGTGTCAGGCTCCGGGACCATGCGGGAAACTGGGACACAGACCGGCCAGAGACATGGATGCTACACACAGGAGACACACACACTCCGCCAGTGTCAGGCTCCGGGACCATGCGGGACGCTGGGCCACAGACCGGGCAGAGACATGGAAGCTACACACAGGAGACACACACTACGACAGTGTCAGGCTCCGGGACCATGCGGGACGCTGGGCCACAGACCGGGCAGAGACATGGAAGCTACACACAGGAGACACACACTCCGCCAGTGTCAGGCTCCAGGACCATGCGGGACGCTGGGACACAGACCGGCCAGAGACATGGATGCTACACACAGGAGACACACACTCCGCCAGTGCCAGGCTCCGGGACCATGCGGGACGCTGGGACACAGACCGGGCAGAGACATGGAAGCTACACACAGGAGACACACACTACGCCAGTGTCAGGCTCCGGGACTATGCGAGACGCTGGGACACAGACCGGCCAGAGACATGGATGCCACACACAGGTAAGACACACACTCCGCCAGTGTCAGGCTCCAGGACCATGCGGGACGCTGGGACACAGACCGGCCAGAGACATGGATGCTACACACAGGAGACACACGCTCCGCCAGTGCCAGGCTCCGGGAACATGCGGGACGCTGGGACACAGACCGGGCAGAGACATGGAAGCTACACACAGGAGACACACACTCCGCCAGTGCCAGGCTCCGGGACCATGCGGGACGCTGGGACACAGACCGGCCAGAGACATGGATGCTACACACAGGTAAGACACACACACCGCCAGTGTCAGGCTCCGGGAACATGCGGGACGCTGGGACACAGACCGGACAGAGACATGGAAGCTACACACAGGAGACACACACTCTGCCAGTGTCAGGCTCCGGGACTATGCGGGACGCTGGGACACAGACCGGCCAGAGACATGGATGCTACACACAGGAGACACACACTCCGCCAGTGCCAGGCTCCGGGAACATGCGGGACACAGACCGGACAGAGACATGGATGCTACACACAGGTAAGACACACACACACTCCGCCAGTGTCAGGCTCCGGGACCATGCGGGACGCTGGGACACAGACCGGACAGAGACATGGAAACTACACACAGGAGACACACACTCCGCCAGTGTCAGGCTCCGGGATCATGCGGGACGCTGGGACACAGACCGGCCAGAGACATGGAAACTACACACAGGAGACACACACTCCGTCAGTGCCAGGCTCCGGGAACATGCGGGACACAGACTGGACAGAGACATGGATGCTACACACAGGTAAGACACACACACACTCCGCCAGTGCCAGGCTCCGGGAACATGCGGGACACAGACCGGACAGAGACATGGATGCTACACACAGGTAAGACACACACACACTCCGCCAGTGCCAGGCTCCGGGAACATGCGGGACGCTGGGACACAGACCGGACAGAGACATGGAAGCTACACACAGGTAAGACACACACTCCGCCAGTGCCAGGCTCCGGGACAATGCGGGACGCTGGGACACAGACCGGCCAGAGACATGGATGCTACACACAGGAGACACACACTCCGCCAGTGCCAGGATCCGGGACCATGCGGGACGCTGGGACACAGACCGGCCAGAGACATTGATGCTACACACAGGTAAGACACACACTACGCCAGTGCCAGGATCCGGGACCATGCGGGACGCTGGGACACAGACCGGCCAGAGACATTGATGCTACACACAGGAGATACACACACACTCCGCCAGTGCCATGCTCCGGAACATGCGGGACGCTGGGACACAGACCGGGCGGAGACATGGATGCTACACACAGGTAGGACACACACACACTCTGCCAGTGTCAGGCTCCAGGACCATGCGGGACACAGACCGGACAGAGACATGGATGCTACACACAGGTAAGACACACACACACTCCGCCAGTGCCAGGCTCCAGGAACATGCGGGACACAGACCGGACAGAGACATGGATGCTACACACAGGTAAGACACACACTCCGCCAGTGTCAGGCTCCGGGACCATGCGGGACGCTGGGACACAGACCGGCCAGAGACATGGATGCTACACACAGGTAAGACACACACACACTCCGCCAGAGTCAGGCTCCGGGACCATGCGGGATGCTGGGACACAGACCGGCCAGAGACATGGATGCTACACACAGGTAAGACACACACTCCGCCAGTGTCAGGCTCCGGGAACATGCGGGACGCTGGGACACAGACCGGACAGAGACATGGATGCTACACACAGGTAGGACACACACACACTCGGCCAGTGCCAGGCTCCGGGAACATGCGGGACGCTGGGCCACAGACCGGGCAGAGACATGGAAGCTACACACAGGAGACACACACTCCGCCAGTGTCAGGCTCCAGGACCATGCGGGACGCTGGGACACAGACCGGCCAGAGACATGGATGCTACACACAGGAGACACACACTCCGCCAGTGCCAGGCTCCGGGACCATGCGGGACGCTGGGACACAGACCGGGCAGAGACATGGAAGCTACACACAGGAGACACACACTACGCCAGTGTCAGGCTCCGGGACTATGCGAGACGCTGGGACACAGACCGGCCAGAGACATGGATGCCACACACAGGTAAGACACACACTCCGCCAGTGTCAGGCTTCAGGACCATGCGAGACGCTGGGACACAGACCGGCCAGAGACATGGATGCTACACACAGGAGACACACGCTCCGCCAGTGCCAGGCTCCGGGAACATGCGGGACGCTGGGACACAGACCGGGCAGAGACATGGAAGCTACACACAGGAGACACACACTCCGCCAGTGCCAGGCTCCGGGACCATGCGGGACGCTGGGACACAGACCGGCCAGAGACATGGATGCTACACACAGGTAAGACACACACACCGCCAGTGTCAGGCTCCGGGAACATGCGGGACGCTGGGACACAGACCGGACAGAGACATGGAAGCTACACACAGGAGACACACACTCTGCCAGTGTCAGGCTCCGGGACTATGCGGGACGCTGGGACACAGACCGGCCAGAGACATGGATGCTACACACAGGAGACACACACTCCGCCAGTGCCAGGCTCCGGGAACATGCGGGACACAGACCGGACAGAGACATGGATGCTACACACAGGTAAGACACACACACACTCCGCCAGTGTCAGGCTCCGGGACCATGCGGGACGCTGGGACACAGACCGGACAGAGACATGGAAACTACACACAGGAGACACACACTCCGCCAGTGTCAGGCTCCGGGATCATGCGGGACGCTGGGACACAGACCGGCCAGAGACATGGAAACTACACACAGGAGACACACACTCCGTCAGTGCCAGGCTCCGGGAACATGCGGGACACAGACTGGACAGAGACATGGATGCTACACACAGGTAAGACACACACACACTCCGCCAGTGCCAGGCTCCGGGAACATGCGGGACACAGACCGGACAGAGACATGGATGCTACACACAGGTAAGACACACACACACTCCGCCAGTGCCAGGCTCCGGGAACATGCGGGACGCTGGGCCACAGACCGGGCAGAGACATGGAAGCTACACACAGGAGACACACACTCCGCCAGTGTCAGGCTCCAGGACCATGCGGGACGCTGGGACACAGACCGGCCAGAGACATGGAAACTACACACAGGAGACACACACTCCGCCAGTGTCAGGCTCCGGGATCATGCGGGACGCTGGGACACAGACCGGCCAGAGACATGGAAACTACACACAGGAGACACACACTCCGTCAGTGCCAGGCTCCGGGAACATGCGGGACACAGACTGGACAGAGACATGGATGCTACACACAGGTAAGACACACACACACTCCGCCAGTGCCAGGCTCCGGGAACATGCGGGACACAGACCGGACAGAGACATGGATGCTACACACAGGTAAGACACACACACACTCCGCCAGTGCCAGGCTCCGGGAACATGCGGGACGCTGGGACACAGACCGGACAGAGACATGGAAGCTACACACAGGTAAGACACACACTCCGCCAGTGCCAGGCTCCGGGACAATGCGGGACGCTGGGACACAGACCGGCCAGAGACATGGATGCTACACACAGGAGACACACACTCCGCCAGTGCCAGGATCCGGGACCATGCGGGACGCTGGGACACAGACTGGCCAGAGACATTGATGCTACACACAGGAGATACACACACACTCCGCCAGTGCCATGCTCCGGAACATGCGGGACGCTGGGACACAGACCGGGCGGAGACATGGATGCTACACACAGGTAGGACACACACACACTCTGCCAGTGTCAGGCTCCAGGACCATGCGGGACACAGACCGGACAGAGACATGGATGCTACACACAGGTAAGACACACACACACTCCGCCAGTGCCAGGCTCCAGGAACATGCGGGACACAGACCGGACAGAGACATGGATGCTACACACAGGTAAGACACACACTCCGCCAGTGTCAGGCTCCGGGACCATGCGGGACGCTGGGACACAGACCGGCCAGAGACATGGATGCTACACACAGGTAAGACACACACACACTCCGCCAGAGTCAGGCTCCGGGACCATGCGGGATGCTGGGACACAGACCGGCCAGAGACATGGATGCTACACACAGGTAAGACACACACTCCGCCAGTGTCAGGCTCCGGGAACATGCGGGACGCTGGGACACAGACCGGACAGAGACATGGATGCTACACACAGGTAGGACACACACACACTCGGCCAGTGCCAGGCTCCGGGAACATGCGGGACACAGACCGGACAGAGACATGGATGCTACACACAGGTAAGACACACACACACTCCGCCAGTGCCAGGCTCCAGGACCATGCGGGACGCTGGGACACAGACCGGACAGAGACATGGATGCTACACACAGGTAGGACACACACACACTCAGCCAGTGTCAGGCTCCGGGAACATGCGGGACACAGACCGGACAGAGACATGGATGCTACACACACTCGGCCAGCGACGGGCTCACCCGAGAACCGCCGCTGCTCCATGAAGTCCCTTTGGAACTGAGATTCGCTAAAAAGGAGGCTGAAGAGCTTGTCCACGCTGAAGCTGAACACTTCATTGATGTACTGGCGGCCGTTCAAGTCTTCGTAGAAGGCTTGGACCTCACCTAGGGCAGTAATGCAGTCCTTTGTTACTGGCCGCCCCACACACCTCATACCAGCTGCCTGTGTACCTAATACCCCCCCTCGTACACCATCTGCCCCATGCACCTAATACCTCCTGCTCTTGCACCTTCTACCGGCTGCTCCACGCACCTACTGGCTGTCCCACGCACCATCTTCCGGTTGCCCCACACACCTTCTACCGGCTGCTTCATGCACCTCAAACCACCTGCCCCATGCACCTTATACCACCTTCCCCATGCACCTTCTACCGGCTGCCCCACATACCTCAAACCATCTGACCCATGCACCTTCTACCACCTGCCCCACATACCTCATACCCCCTGCACCTCAAACCCCCTGCTCCATGCACCTCAAACCATCTGACCCATGCACCTTCTACCACCTGCCCCACATACCTCATACCCCCTGCACCTCAAACCCCCTGCTCCATGCACCTCAAACCATCTGACCCATGCACCTTCTACCACCTGTCCCATGCCCCTTACGACACCTGCCCCATGCACATTCCCACCACCTGGTTGCATAGCACCAATCTACCGCGGGGTCTGAAATGCTCTCTCTCTGCGCTCATGTGTGTTCCGATCCTACACCCCACTCCGTCCCCCCACCCCTCAGTCTGCTCACCTTCGTCGTGGGTCTCCGAGGAGTCACTGATCTCGGTCGGTAAATCCTCATTGTCATTGAAGTCCAGCGAAGGAGATGTGACGGGAGGAAGTAGCTCCAACTTCTGCTCCTCCAGGTTTGCAAACAGCAACTCCCTCTCTAACGAGCTGTCCAGGTCGTCCAGGATTCCTGCGTCAAACTGTTGGGAGAGACGGTATTACGCTAAGATCTGACCGCCATTAGCCAATGCAAAATCAGTAAAAGTAACACAGTAGTCATACAGCGTAATACAGTAAAATACGGGTGCATTTAGCGCACAGAGACTAAAATGGCGTCCGGACCATTCGTCAACAAGCTTCGCAAAACTCTATAACCAACGGCTTGAAATGTCAACGCATCAGCTTGTGCAACGGATAATGCCCTAGATACAGCTCTACGTATCCCATGGCAACTCCTTCCGTAACGGTTCTGCCCAGTGTCATTTCTGGAGCATCGACCGCATGTCTTCTGTGTGTCGGCACACGTGTCGGTAAGCAGGACAGGGACGTACCGCAGGGGCCTCGCTGCTGGTGGTGGACGGCAGGTTACTGCTGGTCAGAGATGGGTCCTGCAGGTTGCAGTTGGTCTCCGGTTTGAGCTCGCTGCTACTTTTAGATGAATTGTCGTTTACTTCCACGTCTTCCACCGGAATCTCCTCACAGTAACTAAGGAGCAAACAAAGTGACACAAATACAGAGTTGGTGGCTCTATATTAGCCTTTCCCGGAGCATCGTAAACCACAGGAGCCGCAGCTGAGACCGCACCTTCCTGCAGCGCACCTAACCCTTCGTTAACCACAGGAGCCGCAGCTGAGACCGCACCATCCTGCAGCGCACCTACCCCATCGTAAACCACAGGAGCCGCAGCTTAGACCGCACCTTCCTGCAGCGCAATAAACCACAGGAGCCGCAGCTGAGACCGCACCCTCCTGCAGCGCACCTACCCCATCATAAACCACAGGAGCCGCAGCTGAGACCGCACCTTCCTGCAGCGCAATAAACCACAGGAGCCGCAGCTGAGACCGCACCTTCCTGCAGCGCACCTACCCCATCATAATCCACAGGAGCCGCAGCTGAGACCGCACTATCCTGCAGCGCACCTACCCCATCCTAAACCACAGGAGCCGCAGCTGAGACCGCACCATCCTGCAGCGCACCTACCCCATCATAAACCACAGGAGCCGCAGCTGAGACCGCACCTTCCTGCAGCGCACCTACCCCATCATAAACCACAGGAGCCGCAGCTGAGACCGCACCTTACTGCAGCGCACCTACCCCATCATAAACTACAGGAGCCGCAGCTGAGACCGCACCATCCTGCAGCGCACCTACCCCATCCTAAACCACAGGAGCCGCAGCTGAGACCGCACCTTACTGCAGCGCACCTACCCCATCATAAACTACAGGAGCCGCAGCTGAGACCGCACCATCCTGCAGCGCACCTACCCCATCATAAACTACAGGAGCCACACCTGAGACCGCACCTTCCTGCAGCGGACCTACCCCATCGTATTGAAGTCGTCGTCCGGAGGTACATAGTCCTCATCGTCACTCGTGAGGCCCAGCTCATTTCCATAGCACTGGTGGACAAAATGCCAGAGTTCCTTCGGACACAGCGGCTGCGGAGAGCAGAGAACCCCAAGTGCAGGTGTAAGAGTCAGGATAAAGGAGTTGGGGGGCTCCTACAGAAAGATGGATGAGTGGGGGCCACAATAAGAAGGCTACCTTTTCCAGTAAGGCATTCTGCCACAGCCGGAACATCATCATGTAAGTCCGATCTCGAGCCCCGAATGAGGTGAAGAAGTGCTGTGAAGAGAACAGAGCCGTCATCAGTCCAGACCTCCACCAATTTCACCAGGTCCCACACCCCATCAATCATTGGTGCAGAGCGGATTCCCTGAAGCCCATGGAATAAGGGGGTGTAATAAAGCCCTATGTACTGTATGAGCAGATAGCCTCTCGTTGTGACATCACCAGTGGCTCTATGACCTGCAGGACACCGAGGGGACACACTTCCCCCCAGCTCACCTTCTCATTGTCAGTGCAAAGCTGGATGGCATTTGGGATGAGTCTGGCTGTCTTCTCTTTAGTCATCGAGCAGATGTCCTTCAATCGCACCGTCAGCTGCAAAAGCCAAAGCACGGATTCGTTACTGGGCGCAATGGGCGGATCGGAGACCGCGGCAACCGTTGCTGAAACTCACCATCGCCGCGTAACCACTACTGCAAACTACAAACACTGATAAATACAGAAAACTAAATATATGCAGCATCGTTATTTGCTTTGTGCATGTGACAGGAAACGAGAAGCTATTTACTAAGAGTCACTTATTTCTATCGGAGTATTGCCATCTAGTTGATGGCCTGCGCATCTTACCGGGCCGCGTCCTAGTCAGGGGCAGATGCTATCTCACATACTGTACACCCCTTCTCCACTAGATTAAATATCCTGCACGGAAACGCGCATTATGCCGGGTGGGGCGATAGTGGAAAAGGGTTCAATAGCCAGGCCGCACGTGGGTTGGAGCCGGGTACAAAATCCCAGGTGCGACCTGGCTTGTAAAAAGAAAAGGGCTATTACTGTAACATGGGAGACAGATAACTTATTCATTCATGCCAGTGACTGGAGACACCTATCACAGAATTATGGCAGCATGCAGCAAGCAACTTGCAGCATAATACAGATCAGCAACTACAAACGCCTGCGGTAATGCTCCAGCTCCATTGGCTACAGACATTTGTGGAGCATCTGTCTATAAACCTGTAATAGAGATGTAGAAGGGGCACTGACCAGGGTCTCCCAGCGAAAGATGTTACTGTAGAAACAAATCCAGTTCTCAGATAAGTAGAGGCGTCCCTGCAGTAATATGTCCCTCTGCAGTGCACAGGAGTAATCTGCGGGTACAAAGCACAGAGCATCCTGATAATATACACACGGTACACAGAGCATCCTGATAATATACACACGGTACACGAGCATCCTGATAATATACACACGGTACACGAGCATCCTGATAATATACACACGGTACACAAGCATCCTGATAATATACACAAGGTACACAGAGCATCCTGATAATATACACACGGTACACAAGCATCCTGATAATATACACAAGGTACACAGAGCATCCTGATAATATACACAAGGTACACGAGCATCCTGATAATATACACAAGGTACACAGAGCATTCTGATAATATACACAAGGTACACAGAGCATCCTGATAATATACACAAGGTACACAAAGCATCCTGATAATATACACAAGGTACATGAGCATCCTGATAATATACACACGGTACACAGAGCATCCTGATAATATACACAAGGTACACGAGCATCCTGATAATATACACAAGGTACACAGAGCATCCTGATAATATACACAAGGTACACGAGCGTCCTGATAATATACACAATGTACACAGAGCATCCTGATAATATACACAAGATACACAGAGCGTCCTGATAATATACACAAGATACACAGAGCGTCCTGATAATATACACAAGGTACACGAGCGTCCTGATAATATACACAATGTACACAGAGCATCCTGATAATATACACAAGGTACACGAGCATCCTGATAATATACACACGGTACACGAGCATCCTGATAATATACACAAGGTACACAGAGCATCCATATAATATACACAAGGTACACGAGCATCCTGACAATATGCACAAGGTATACAGAGCATCCTGACAATATACACAAGGTACACAGAGCGTCCTGATAATATACACAAGGTACACAGAGCATCCTGATAATATACACAAGGTACACAGAAAATCCTGATAATATACACAAGGTACACAGAGCATCCTGATAATATACACACGGTACACAGAGCGTCCTGATAATATACACAAGGTACACAGAGCATCCTGATAATATACACAAGGTACACAGAGCATCCTGATAATATACACACGGTACACGAGCATCCTGATAATATACACACGGTACACGAGCATCCGGTTAATATACACAAGGTACACGAGCATCCTGATAATATACACAAGGTACACACAGCATCCTGATAATATACACAAGGTACACGAGCATCCTGACAATATGCACAAGGTACACGAGCATCCTGATAATATACACACGGTACACAGAGCATCCTGATAATATACACACGGTACACGAGCATCCTGATAATATACACAAGGTACACAAGCATCCTGATAATATACACACGGTACACGACCATCCTGATAATATACACACGGTACACAGAGCATCCTGATAATATACACACGGTACACGAGCGTCCTTATAATATACACAAGGTACACGAGCATCCGGTTAATATACACAAGGTACACGAGCATCCTGATAATATACACAAGGTACACACAGCATCCTGATAATATACACAAGGTACACGAGCATCCTGACAATATGCACAAGGTACACGAGCATCCTGATAATATACACACGGTACACAGAGCATCCTGATAATATACACACGGTACACGAGCATCCTGATAATATACACAAGGTACACGAGCATCCTGATAATATACACACGGTACACGACCATCCTGATAATATACACACGGTACACAGAGCATCCTGATAATATACACACGGTACACGAGCGTCCTTATAATATACACAAGGTACACACAGCATCCTGATAATATACACAAGGTACACACAGCATTCTGATAATATACACAAGGTACACGAGCATCCTGACAATATGCACAATGTACACACAGCATCCTGATAATATACACAAGGTACACAGAGCATCCTGATAATATACACAAGGTACACAGAGCATCCTGATAATATACACAAGGTACACGAGCATCCTGACAATATGCACAAGGTACACACAGCATCCTGATAATATGCACAAGGTACACAGAGCATCCTGATAATATACACAAGGTACACGAGCATCCTGACAATATGCACAAGGTACACACAGCATCCTGATAATATACACAAGGTACACAGAGCATCCTGATAATATACACAAGGTACACCGCATCCTGATAATATACACAATGTACACAGAGCATCCTGATAATATACACACGGTACACAGAGCATCCTGATAATATACACAAGGTACACAGAGCATCCTGATAATATACACAAGGTACACAGAGCATCCTGATAATATACACAAGGTACACGAGCATCCTGATAATATACACAAGGTACACGAGCATCCTGACAATATGCACAAGGTACACAGAGCATCCTGATAATATACACAAGGTACACAGAGCATCCTGATAATATACACAAGGTACACAGAGCATCCTGATAATATACACAAGGTACACAGAGCATCCTGATAATAGACACAAGGTACACAGAGCATCCTGATAATATACACAAGGTACACAGAGCATCCTGATAATATACACACGGTACACAGAGCATCCTGATAATATACACAAGGTACACAGAGCATCCTGATAATATACACACGGTACACAGAGCATCCTGATAATATACACAAGGTACACGAGCATCCTGATAATATACACAAGATACACAGAGCATCCTGATAATATACACAAGGTAAACAGAGCATCCTGATAATATACACAATGTACACAGAGCATCGTGATAATATACACAAGGTACACAGAGCATCCTGATAATATACACAAGGTACACAGAGCATCCTGATAATATACACACGGTACACGAGCATCCTGATAATATACACACGGTACACAAGCATCCTGATAATATACACACGGTACACAGAGCATCCTGATAATATACACAAGGTATACGACCATCCTGATAATATACACAAGGTACACAGAGCATCCTGATAATATACACAAGGTACACGAGCATCCTGATAATTTACACATGGTACACGAGCATCCTGATAATATACACAAGGTACACAGAGCATCCTGATAATATACACAATGTACACAGAGCATCCTGATAATATACACAAGGTACACAGAGCATCCTGATAATATACACAAGGTACACAGAGCATCCTGATAATATACACACGGTACACGAGCATCCTGATAATATACACACGGTACACAAGCATCCTGATAATATACACACGGTACACAGAGCATCCTGATAATATACACAAGGTATACGACCATCCTGATAATATACACAAGGTACACAGAGCTTCCTGATAATATACACAAGGTACACGACCATCCTGATAATATACACACAGTACACGACCATCCTGATAATATACACAAGGTACACGAGCACAGAGCATCCTGATAATATACACAAGGTACACGAGCACAGAGCATCCTGATAATATACACACGGTACACAGAGCATCCTGATAATATACACAAGGTACACGAGCATCCTGATAATATACACAAGGTACACGAGCGTCCTGATAATATACACAAGGTACACGACCGTCCTGATAATATACACACAGTACACGACCATCCTGATAATATACACAAGGTACACAGAGCATCCTGACAATATACACAAGGTATACGAGCATCCTGATAATATACACAAGGTACACAGAGCATCCTGATAATATACACAAGATACACAGAGCGTCCTGATAATATACACACGGTACACAGAGCATCCTGATAATATACACAAGGTACACGAGCATCCTGATAATATACACACGGTACACGAGCATCCTGATAATATACACAAGGTACACAAGCATCCTGATAATTGTGTGAGTGAGGACCGGGTTGACCCGGAGCTCACCCACTACTCCCGGCTGACCCGGTCCTCACTCACTACTCCCTTCTGACCCGGTCCTCACTCACTACTCCCGGCTGACCCGGCCCTCACTCACTACTCCCGGCTGACCCGGCCCTCACTCACTACTCCCGGCTGACCCGGCCCTCACTCACTACTCCCGGCTGACCCGGCCCTCACTCACTACTCCCGGCTGACCCGGCCCTCACTCACTACTCCCGGCTGACCCGGCCCTCACTCACTACTCCCGGCTGACCCGGCCCTCACTCACTACTCCCGGCTGACCCGGTCCTCACTCATTACTCCCGGCTGACCCGGTCCTCACTCACTACTCCCGGCTGACCCGGTCCTCACTCACTACTCCCGTCTGACCCGGCCCTCACTCACTACTCCCGGCTGACCCGGCCCTCACTCACTACTCCCGTCTGACCCGGCCCTCACTCACTACTCCCGGCTGGCCCGGCCCTCACTCACTACTCCCTGTTGACCCGGAGCTCTCTCACTACTCCCGGCTGACCCGGTCCTCACTCACTACTCCCGGCTGACCCGGTCCTCACTCACTACTCCCTGCTGACCCGGAGCTCACTCACTACTCCCGGCTGACCCTTTTCTCACTCACTACTCCCGGCTGACCCGGCCCTCACTCACTACTCCCGACTGACCCGGTCCTCACTCACTACTCCCTGCTGACCCGGTCCTCACTCACTACTCCCTGTTGACCCGGTCCTCACTCACTACTCCCGGCTGACCCGGTCCTCACTCACTACTCCCGGCTGACCCGGTCCTCACTCACTACTCCCGGCTGACCCGGTCCTCACTCACTACTCCCGGCTGACCCGGTCCTCACTCACTACTCCCGGCTGACCCGGTCCTCACTCACTACTCCCGGCTGACCCGGTCCTCACTCACTACTCCCGGCTGACCCGGTCCTCACTCACTACTCCCGGCTGACCCGGTCCTCACTCACTACTCCCTGTTGACCCGGTCCTCACTCACTACTCCCGGCTGACCCGGTCCTCACTCACTACTCCCGGCTGACCCGGTCCTCACTCACTACTCCCGGCTGACCCGGTCCTCACTCACTACTCCCGGCTGACCCGGTCCTCACTCACTACTCCCGGCTGACCCGGTCCTCACTCACTACTCCCGGCTGACCCGGTCCTCACTCACTACTCCCGGCTGACCCGGTCCTCACTCACTACTCCCGGCTGACCCGGTCCTCACTCACTACTCCCGGCTGACCCGGTCCTCACTCACTACTCCCGGCTGACCCGGTCCTCACTCACTACTCCCGGCTGACCCGGTCCTCACTCACTACTCCCGGCTGACCCGGTCCTCACTCACTACTCCCGGCTGACCCGGTCCTCACTCACTACTCCCGGCTGACCCGGTCCTCACTCACTACTCCCCGTTGACCCGGAGCTCACTCACTACTCCCGGCTGACCCGGAGCTCACTCACTACTCCCGGCTGACCCGGTCCTTACTCACTACTCCCGGCTGACCCGGTCCTTACTCACTACTCCCGGCTGACCCGGTCCTCACTCACTACTCCCGGCTGACCCGGTCCTCACTCACTACTCCCGGCTGACCCGGTCCTCACTCACTACTCCCGGCTGACCCGGCCCTCACTCACTACTCCCGGCTGACCCGTTCCTCTCTAACTACTCCCGGCTGGCCCGGCCCTCACTCACTACTCCCTGTTGACCCGGAGCTCTCTCACTACTCCCGGCTGACCCGGTCCTCACTCACTACTCCCGGCTGACCCGGTCCTCACTCACTACTCCCTGCTGACCCGGAGCTCACTCACTACTCCCGGCTGACCCTTTTCTCACTCACTACTCCCGGCTGACCCGGCCCTCACTCACTACTCCCGGCTGACCCGATCCTCACTCACTACTCCCTGCTGACCCGGTCCTCACTCACTACTCCCTGCTGACCCGGTCCTCACTCACTACTCCCTGTTGACCCGGTCCTCACTCACTACTCCCGGCTGACCCGGTCCTCACTCACTACTCCCGGCTGACCCGGTCCTCACTCACTACTCCCGGCTGACCCGGTCCTCACTCACTACTCCCGGCTGACCCGGTCCTCACTCACTACTCCCCGTTGACCCGGAGCTCACTCACTACTCCCGGCTGACCCGGAGCTCACTCACTACTCCCGGCTGACCCGGTCCTCACTCACTACTCCCGGCTGACCCGGTCCTCACTCACTACTCCCGGCTGACCCGGTCCACACTCACTACTCCCAGCTGACCCGGCCCTCACTCACTACTCCCGGCTGACCCGTTCCTCTCTAACTACTCCCGGCTGACCCGGAGCTCACTCACTACTCCCGGCTGACCCGGTCCTCACTCACTACTCCCGGCTGACCCGGTCCTCACTCACTACTCCCAGCTGACCCGGCCCTCACTCACTACTCCCGGCTGACCCGTTCCTCTCTAACTACTCCCGGCTGGCCCGGCCCTCACTCACTACTCCCTGTTGACCCGGAGCTCTCTCACTACTCCCGGCTGACCCGGTCCTCACTCACTACTCCCGGCTGACCCGGTCCTCACTCACTACTCCCTGCTGACCCGGAGCTCACTCACTACTCCCGGCTGACCCTTTTCTCACTCACTACTCCTGGCTGACCCGGCCCTCACTCACTACTCCCGGCTGACCTGGTCCTCACTCACTACTCCCTGCTGACCCGGTCCTCACTCACTACTCCCTGCTGACCCGGTCCTCACTCACTACTCCCGGCTGACCCGGTCCTCACTCACTACTCCCGGCTGACCCGGTCCTCACTCACTACTCCCGGCTGACCCGGTCCTCACTCACTACTCCCGGCTGACCCGGTCCTCACTCACTACTCCCGGCTGACCCGGTCCTCACTCACTACTCCCGGCTGACCCGGTCCTCACTCACTACTCCCGGCTGACCCGGCCCTCACTCACTACTCCCGGCTGACCCGGTCCTCACTCATTACTCCCGGCTGACCCGGTCCTCACTCACTACTCCCGGCTGACCCGGTCCTCACTCACTACTCCCGTCTGACCCGGCCCTCACTCACTACTCCCGGCTGACCCGGCCCTCACTCACTACTCCCGTCTGACCCGGCCCTCACTCACTACTCCCGGCTGGCCCGGCCCTCACTCACTACTCCCTGTTGACCCGGAGCTCTCTCACTACTCCCGGCTGACCCGGTCCTCACTCACTACTCCCGGCTGACCCGGTCCTCACTCACTACTCCCTGCTGACCCGGAGCTCACTCACTACTCCCGGCTGACCCTTTTCTCACTCACTACTCCCGGCTGACCCGGCCCTCACTCACTACTCCCGACTGACCCGGTCCTCACTCACTACTCCCTGCTGACCCGGTCCTCACTCACTACTCCCTGTTGACCTGGTCCTCACTCACTACTCCCGGCTGACCCGGTCCTCACTCACTACTCCCGGCTGACCCGGTCCTCACTCACTACTCCCGGCTGACCCGGTCCTCACTCACTACTCCCGGCTGACCCGGTCCTCACTCACTACTCCCGGCTGACCCGGTCCTCACTCACTACTCCCGGCTGACCCGGTCCTCACTCACTACTCCCGGCTGACCCGGTCCTCACTCACTACTCCCGGCTGACCCGGTCCTCACTCACTACTCCCTGTTGACCCGGTCCTCACTCACTACTCCCGGCTGACCCGGTCCTCACTCACTACTCCCGGCTGACCCGGTCCTCACTCACTACTCCCGGCTGACCCGGTCCTCACTCACTACTCCCGGCTGACCCGGTCCTCACTCACTACTCCCGGCTGACCCGGTCCTCACTCACTACTCCCGGCTGACCCGGTCCTCACTCACTACTCCCGGCTGACCCGGTCCTCACTCACTACTCCCGGCTGACCCGGTCCTCACTCACTACTCCCGGCTGACCCGGTCCTCACTCACTACTCCCGGCTGACCCGGTCCTCACTCACTACTCCCGGCTGACCCGGTCCTCACTCACTACTCCCGGCTGACCCGGTCCTCACTCACTACTCCCGGCTGACCCGGTCCTCACTCACTACTCCCGGCTGACCCGGTCCTCACTCACTACTCCCGGCTGACCCGGTCCTCACTCACTACTCCCCGTTGACCCGGAGCTCACTCACTACTCCCGGCTGACCCGGAGCTCACTCACTACTCCCGGCTGACCCGGTCCTTACTCACTACTCCCGGCTGACCCGGTCCTTACTCACTACTCCCGGCTGACCCGGTCCTCACTCACTACTCCCGGCTGACCCGGTCCTCACTCACTACTCCCGGCTGACCCGGCCCTCACTCACTACTCCCGGCTGACCCGTTCCTCTCTAACTACTCCCGGCTGGCCCGGCCCTCACTCACTACTCCCTGTTGACCCGGAGCTCTCTCACTACTCCCGGCTGACCCGGTCCTCACTCACTACTCCCGGCTGACCCGGTCCTCACTCACTACTCCCTGCTGACCCGGAGCTCACTCACTACTCCCGGCTGACCCTTTTCTCACTCACTACTCCCGGCTGACCCGGCCCTCACTCACTACTCCCGGCTGACCCGATCCTCACTCACTACTCCCTGCTGACCCGGTCCTCACTCACTACTCCCTGCTGACCCGGTCCTCACTCACTACTCCCTGTTGACCCGGTCCTCACTCACTACTCCCGGCTGACCCGGTCCTCACTCACTACTCCCGGCTGACCCGGTCCTCACTCACTACTCCCGGCTGACCCGGTCCTCACTCACTACTCCCGGCTGACCCGGTCCTCACTCACTACTCCCCGTTGACCCGGAGCTCACTCACTACTCCCGGCTGACCCGGTCCTCACTCACTACTCCCCGTTGACCCGGAGCTCACTCACTACTCCCGGCTGACCCGGAGCTCACTCACTACTCCCGGCTGACCCGGTCCTCACTCCCTACTCCCGGCTGACCCGGTCCACACTCACTACTCCCAGCTGACCCGGCCCTCACTCACTACTCCCGGCTGACCCGTTCCTCTCTAACTACTCCCGGCTGACCCGGAGCTCACTCACTACTCCCTCTCTATCTGGCTGCCGATATGCGCTTACACAGGAGCGTGCATCGGCAGCGCATTGGGCTCGGAAGCCCTAAAAAAAGCATGCGATTTGGCTTCCGATGTTCCCTATATCGGGAACATCGGAAGCCAAATCTAACCGTGTGTGCACACTATAAGTCACTATCGCCCCTTCCCCCCTGTATGTACATAAGTGATTCTCTCACCTACAATGAGTCGCTCAGAGTCCGGCAGCTGTTTGAAGAGTTTCCGGAAATCTTCATTTCTCTGTTTATAGGTCGGACTCAGGACCTGGAAGCAGAAACTCTGAACACTTAGACAGAGGAAGAGCTGATGAGGCAGGAGGCACAGAGAGCAACAACTAGTGGAGGGAGACACAGCGGGCAGGCAGACACAGGGCGAGCGGTTATTGTATGGGAGCCAATCGGCAAGCTGCGAGTCTTCTCTGCGCTAATAAGTGAATGTACCCAGACACGTACAGAGTTACAGGATGCCCCCAGTTATCTATCTGGCTGTCCCAGCAACAGGTCACTGAGTTATACTATCATATACAAGAGATGCAGCCTGGGAACACTGGGAACAAAGCTTCTCTGTGTGCTATAATGACTGTCACAGTCACTCACCACTTCCCTATTATCATATAGCGCAGGACACTGTCACAGCAGCACAGAGACAGCGGCTGGCAGGAGTGTACCAGTATCACAGGGGAAAAACCATATAGCGCAGGACACTGTCACAGCACCACAGAGGTAGGGGTTGGCAGGAGTGTACCAGTATCACAGGGGAATAACCATATAGCGCAGGACACTGTCACAGCAGCAAAGAGGCAGCAGCTGGCAGTAGTGTGTCAGTATCACTGGGGAATAACCATATAGCGCAGGACACTGTCACAGCAGCACAGAGGTAGGGGCTGGCAGGAGTGTATCAGTATCACAGGGGAATAACCATATAGTGCAGGACACTGTCACAGCAGCACATAGGTAGGGGATGGCAGGAGTGTACCAGTATCACAGGGGAATAACCATATAGCGCAGGACACTGACAGCAGCACAGAGGTAGGGGATGGCAGGAATGTACCAGTATCACAGGGGAATAACCATATAGCGCAGGACACTGTCACAGCAACACAGAGGCAGCAGCTGGCAGGAGTGTACCAGTATCACAGGGGAATAACCATATAGTGCAGGACACTATTACAGCAGCACAGAGGTAGGGGCTGGCAGGAGTGTACCAGTATCACAGGGGAATAACCATATAGCGCAGGACACTGTCACAGCAGCACAGAGGTAGGGGTTGGCAGGAGTGTACCAGTATCACACGAGAATAACCATATAGCGCAGGACACTGTCACAGCAGCACAGAGGTAGGGGCTGGCAGGAGTGTACCAGTATCACAGGGGAATAACCATATAGCGCAGGACACTGTCACAGCAGCACAGAGGTCGGGGCTGGCAGGATTGTACCAGTATCACAGGGGAATAACCATATAGCGCAGGACACTGTCACAGCAGCACAGAGGTAGGGGCTGGCAGGAATGTACCAGTATCACAGGGGAATAACCATATGGCGCAGGACACTGTCACAGCAGCACAGAGGTAGGGGCTGGCAGGAATGTACCAGTATCACAGGGGAATAACCATATAGCGCAGGACACTGTCACAGCAGCACAGAGGTAGGGGCTGGCAGGAATGTACCAGTATCACAGGGGAATAACCATATAGCGCAGGACACTGTCACAGCAGCACAGAGGCAGCAGCTGGCAGGAATGTACCAGTATCGACGAGACAGCGTTGAATTAGCAGGACTTTCCTGCTTAATATGGGGACAGTTGGGAGGTATGCATAGTTACCACCAGACAGATTGGACAGATAAATCTCTGTGTGTATACCGTGTAGGAGCTGATTGGCTGGCACTTTTAGTTAAGCCAAATTCCCCTTGTAGGATTTCCGCAGGCAGCCCGCTCCATATCTCTTCCCACTTGATCTTTATGTGAAGCAGGGTACACACCAGAACGGCATTACTGCCTCTGTAGCTGTCTCTCTCCCCCGTGCAGCGCACAGAAGCATCCCATGTGCCCATATCTACAATGGGGAAGGTGCAGCACACATGTGTAGTCAGCAGACAGCACATACATGGCAGCATTGTGGGGGCACAGAGTGATGGGAGGAGTCCGATATACCATAACCCATCACACGTGTAGTCAGCAGACAGCACATACATGGCAGCATTGTGGAGGCACAGAGTGATGGGAGGAGTCTAATATACCATAACCCATCACATCACATGTGTAGTCAGCAGACAGCACATACATGGCAGCATTGTGGAGGCACAGAGTGATAGGAGGAGTCTGATATACCATGACCCATCACATCACATGTGTAGTCAGCAGACAGTACATACATGGCAGCACTGTGGGGGCACAGAGTGATGGGAGGAGTCTGATATACCATAACCCATCACATCACACGTGTAGTCAGCAGACAGCATATACATGGCAGCATTGTGGGGGCACAGAGTGATGGGAGGAGTCTAATATACCATAACCCATCACATCACACGTGTAGTCAGCAGACAGCACATACATGGCAGCATTGTGGAGGCACAGAGTGATAGGAGGAGTCTGATATACCATAACCCATCACATCACACGTGTAGTCAGCAGACAGCACATACATGGCAGCATTGTGGAGGCACAGAGTGATGGGAGGAGTCTGATATACTATAACCCATCACATCACACGTGTAGTCAGCAGACAGCACATACGTGGCAGCATTGTGGAGGCACAGAGTGATGGGAGGAGTCTGATATACCATAACCCATCACATCACATGTGTAGTCAGCAGACAGCACAAACACGGCAGCATTGTGGAGGCACAGAGTGATGGGAGGAGTCCGATATACCATAACCCATCACATCACATGTGTAGTCAGCAGACAGCACATACTGTACATGGCAGCATTGTGGGGGCACAGAGTGATGGGAGGAGTCTAACATACCATAACCCATCACATCACACGTGTAGTCAGCAGACAGCACATACATGGCAGCATTGTGGAGGCACAGAGTGATAGGAGGAGTCTGATATACCATGACCCATCACATCACATGTGTAGTCAGCAGACAGCACATACATGGCAGCATTGTGGAGGCACAGAGTGATGGGAGGAGTCTAATATACCATAACCCATCACATCACACGTGTAGTCAGCAGACAGCACATACATGGCAGCATTGTGGGGGCACAGAGTGATGGGAGGAGTCTGATATACCATAACCCATCACATCACACATGTAGTCAGCAGACAGCACATGCATGGCAGCATTGTGGAGGCACAGAGTGATAGGAGGAGTCTGATATACCATAACCCATCACATCACACGTGTAGTCAGCAGACAGCACATGCATGGCAGCATTGTGGGGGCACAGAGTGATGGGAGGAGTCTGATATACCATAACCCATCACATCACACGTGTAGTCAGCAGATAGCACATACATGGCAGCATTGTGGAGGCACAGAGTGATGGGAGGAGTCTGATACACCATAACCCATCACATCACACGTGTAGTCAGCAGATAGCACATACATGGCAGCATTGTGGGGGCACAGAGTGATGGGAGGAGTCTAATATACCATAACCAGGCTTGCCTACCCTCCCGGAATGGCCGGGAGCCTCCCGGAAATCGGGTCCTTCTCCCGGCCCCCCGGAAAGGTGGGCAAGTCTCCCGCATTCTGGGATTTGCCCCGCTCCAGCCTTGCCCGCTGGGTAAAATTACATGAAATCGCGGGGAGGGGGCGGGGCTTAAATGACGCGATCGCGTCATTTCGCGGCATTTAAGCCACGCCCCCTCCCTCGGCCCGCGAATCACGGAGGTTTTCGTCATGGGGGGCGGGGCCAAGTGATGTCAGCCTTGCTCCCGCCCCCCTGATGTGTTGCCTCTCCGGGCTTCTCCCGGAAAGGTGAAGATAAAAGTAGGCAAGTATGACCATAACCCATCACATCATCACATGTGTAGTCAGCAGACAGCACATACATGGCAGCACTGTGGGGGCACAGAGTGATGGGAGGAGTCTGATATACCATAACACATCACATCACACGTGTAGTCAGCAGACAGCACATACATGGCAGCATTGTGGAGGCACAGAGTGATGGGAGGAGTCTAATATACCAAAACTCATCACATCACACGTGTAGTCAGCAGACAGCACATACATGGCAGCATTGTGGAGGCACAGAGTGATGGGAGGAGTCTGATATACCATAACCCATCACACGTGTAGTCAGCAGACAGCACATACATGGCAGCATTGTGGGGGCACAAAGTGATGGGAGGAGTCTGATATACCATAACCCATCACATCACACGTGTAGTCAGCAGACAGAACACACATGGCAGCATTGAGGGGGCACAGAGTGATGGGAGGAGTCTAATATACCATAACCCATCACATCACACGTGTAGTCAGCAGACAGCACATACATGGCAGCATTGTGGGGGCACAGAGTGATGGGAGGAGTGTAATATACCATAACCCATTACATCACACATGTAGTGAGCAGACAGCAAATACATGGCAGCATTGTGGAGGCACAGAGTGATGGGAGGAGTCTAATATACCATAACCCATCACATCACACATGTAATCAGCAGACAGCACATACACGGCAGCACTGTTGAGGCACAGAGTGATGGGAGGAGTCTGATATACCATAACCCATCACATCACAAGTGTAGTCAGCAGACAGCACATACATGGCAGCATTGTGAGGGCACAAAGTGATGGGAGGAGTCTGATATACCATAACCCATCACATCACACGTGTAGTCAGCAGACAGCACACACATGGCAGCACTGTGGGGGCACAGAGTGATGGGAGGAGTGTAATATACCATAACCCATCACATCACACGTGTAGTCAGCAGACAGCACATACATGGCAGCATTGTGGAGGCACAGAGTGATGGGAGGAGTCTAATATACCATAACCCATCACATCATCACATGTGTAGTCAGCAGACAGCACATACATGGCAGCATTGTGGAGGCACACAGTGATGGGAGGAGTCTGATATACCATAACCCATCACATCACATGTGTAGTCAGCAGACAGCACATACATGGCAGCACTGTGGGGGCACAGAGTGATGGGAGGAGTCTGATATACCATAACCCATCACATCACATGTGTAGTCAGCAGACAGCACATACATGGCAGCATTGTGGGGGCACAGAGTGATGGGAGGAGTGTAATATACCATAACCCATCACATCACACGTGTAGTCAGCAGACAGCACATACATGGCAGCATTGTGGAGGCACAGAGTGATGGGAGGAGTCTAATATACCATAACCCATCACATCACACATGTAGTCAGCAGACAGCACATACATGGCAGCATTGTGGAGGCACAGAGTGATGGGAGGAGTCTAATATACCATAACCCATCACATCACACATGTAATCAGCAGACAGCACATACATGGCAGCATTGTGGGGGCACAGAGTGATGGGAGGAGTCTAATATACCATAACCCATCACATCACACATGTAATCAGCAGACAGCACATACATGGCAGCATTGTGGAGGCACAGAGTGATGGGAGGAGTCTAATATACCATAACCCATCACATCACACATGTAATCAGCAGACAGCACATACATGGCAGCATTGTGGAGGCACAGAGTGATGGGAGGAGTCTAATATACCATAACCCATCACATCACACATGTAATCAGCAGACAGCACATACATGGCAGCATTGTGGAGGCACAGAGTGATGGGAGGAGTCTAATATACCATAACCCATCACATCACACATGTAATCAGCAGACAGCACATACATGGCAGCATTGTGGAGGCACAGAGTGATGGGAGGAGTCTGATATACCATAACCCATCACATCACACGTGTAGTCAGCAGACAGCACATACATGGCAGCATTGTGGGGGCACAGAGTGATGGGAGGAGTCTAATATACCATAACCCATCACATCACACATGTAGTCAGCAGACAGCACATACATGGCAGCATTGTGGAGGCACAGAGTGATGGGAGGAGTCTAATATACCATAACCCATCACATCACACATGTAATCAGCAGACAGCACATACATGGCAGCATTGTGGGGGCACAGAGTGATGGGAGGAGTCTAATATACCATAACCCATCACATCACACATGTAATCAGCAGACAGCACATACATGGCAGCATTGTGGAGGCACAGAGTGATGGGAGGAGTCTAATATACCATAACCCATCACATCACACATGTAATCAGCAGACAGCACATACATGGCAGCATTGTGGAGGCACAGAGTGATGGGAGGAGTCTAATATACCATAACCCATCACATCACACGTGTAGGCAGCAGACAGCACATACATGGCAGCATTGTGGAGGCACAGAGTGACGGGAGGAGTCTAATATACCATAACCCATCACATCACACATGTAGTCAGCAGACAGCACATACATGGCAGCATTGTGGAGGCACAGAGTGATGGGAGGAGTCTGATATACCATAACCCATCACATCACACATGTAATCAGCAGACAGCACATACATGGCAGCATTGTGGTGGCACAGAGTGATGGGAGGAGTCTGATATACCATAACCCATCACATCACACGTGTAGTCAGCAGACAGCACATACAGCATTGTGGAGGCACAGAGTGATGGGAGGAGTCTAATATACCATAACCCATCACATCACACATGTAATCAGCAGACAGCACATACATGGCAGCATTGTGGGGGCACAGAGTGATGGGAGGAGTCTGATATACCATAACCCATCACATCACACGTGTAGTCAGCAGACAGCACATACAGCATTGTGGAGGCACAGAGTGATGGGAGGAGTCTAATATACCATAACCCATCACATCACACATGTAATCAGCAGACAGCACATACATGGCAGCATTGTGAGGGCACAGAGTGATGGGAGGAGTCTGATATACCATAACCCATCACATCACATGTGTAGTCAGCAGACAGCACATACAGCATTGTGGAGGCACAGAGTGATGGGAGGAGTCTAATATACCATAACCCATCACATCACATGTGTAGTCAGCAGACAGCACATACATGGCAGCATTGTGGAGGCACAGAGTGATGGGAGGAGTCTAATATACCATAACCCATCACATCACATGTGTAATCAGCAAACAGCACGTACATGGCAGCATTGTGGAGGCACAGAGTGATGGGAGGAGTCTGATATACCATAACCCATCACATCACACATGTAATCAGCAGACAGCACATACATGGCAGCATTGTGGAGGCACAGAGTGATGGGAGGAGTCTAAGGTGACAGACAAGGAAACAGATTTTACAGACTCCTTGAATCACTGACTGAGAGATCAGGGAAGTTATCAGCCTGATGGTCAGTAACATGGAGTTGCGCCCCCATGCTGAGATGGTCGGGACCCACAATCTGAGAACCGCTGCTCAATATTTTTTTTTAACCTTACCTTTTTTTGGGTTGACCTTATGACCCTATACCATACATCTTGCCCTGAGACATTGCATTGGAGAATGATAAAGTGGGGGAGGTACCAGCCAAAATGCATTTTACAGGCTGTGTTTGAAAAATGACAGTTAGGGGCTGGTCTGGTTACTACTTTATCTCTCTCCATTGTATCAGTCTCCAATGCTTAGTACATGTGCCCCTGAGTGACTGAAGGGAACACCTGAGTGGAGAAGTGAACCAGTTAAGTAGTTGCCCATGGCAACCAATCAGCTTGTAACATGTAACATTTCTATAAAAATGATACGTAGCAGCTTATTGGTTGCCATAGGCAACTTCTCCACTTGCCCACTGCTTCATACATCTCCCCCCGGTGTGCTCCTGATGAGGTCAGATGTCGTTACCTGGTACACTGCGCCATGTTGCTGTAACCAGTAGTAACCGCTCCAGTTACAAGTCGCTGTCAGACATATGGAGGCCTATTCGCCACACTGACACGCATATGACATATGATCTCCAGATGTGAGCATCTGAGCTAAGCCACGACACGTATGTGTATGTTCCTTGCATCCTTGTTGTAAATCATTTATCTTATGTGGAAAACATGCGTTTGTGATTAAGTATAAATGAGAATGCAAACACCACCCTAACGCGTCAGCAGCAACAACACAACAATAACAGGCAACGGCTTAAACACTCTGCTCCTCAACACACAGAGCAACAGCCACTGGCAGCGCTCGCAAACGGCCAATCAGAAGCGTCTCTCGCCATCTGCCACTTGGCCCCGCCCCTTATCCACAACAATTATCGCTACCTTCTCAGGCGCTCCTTGTCCAGCAACTCCATACACAAATAGCTGTACTGATGTCCCCATTCTACCCCCCCATTACCAGCAGGCGTAATGCCAGACGTACAGTACCGTAAGATATGTGTGCCAGCTGGATCACCGCTCACTATGTCAGTCCTGCACATGCCAAGCCCATTCCAGAGGGTCGCAGGGACGCACGCCTACTACGGTGCACTATTCCTGGATGTCCCTGTAGCAGCCAATGCCTCCCATGTAATATGTGGGGTGCAGAATTACATGTTACATGTGACCTGCGTCCTGCGCAGCGGACACCCACCCACAGCGCATTACCTACAGGTGCATGCCCAACGCGGTGCTCAGAAACCGCAGCGTTACGGAATATGCTGGCGCTACAGAAGTAAATCATGCCCACATAAAGGCGCCACCGAGATCTCTGCCCATTCTGCAGCCGCAGAACTGATATATTCAATAGGATACGGAATACCATCTGACAGCCAGAGACATAGAGGGGTGTGCGCACATGTATGTAGCACATAGCCGGTCATATGTGCTATGTATGTATGTATGTAGGGCTGCGGGCGCGGACGTCATACTCACAGCTGGCACATCCTCCCATTCCGGGCTACTCTGTTCCTTATCCTCCTGCTGAAGACACTGGCACTGTTCCAGGTACCACAGCAGAGCTACCTCCTGCAGGGGGTCCCCATGCCAGTCTGCCAGGGACTCTTCTGCATCCGTCAGCTGCTCCTCGGCAGAGTCCTCACCCCGTGGCACGCTAAGTGCCCCATCCTCTGCCTCTTCCCTCATCTTACCACCAAGCCTCCCTCTGTGGGGGGTTATGATCTCCAGACTGCCTGGCACTACGCTCTCCTCACCACCAGCGGGGCACAGCTGCGTAATGACCAGAAATGTGCCACCCTAACTTCCAAACTCCACAGTAACTCCAGGGTCTGTCTCCTGCTCACACTAACTGTGTATCTCACACACACACAACCACTCCCCTCCTCCGAAACCACGTGGGGCTCTGCCCTACAGTAACCCTGGCTGTGTCAGCCCCCAGCAGATGTTATAAACAGCACAGCAGCAGGAAGAAGGAGGACGCACAGGCAATCCCAGCAAGAGTCACTACAGGGCAATGAACCCGCTGTACCACCCAGAGACCACACTCTGCCACTGCCCGCCACCATCCACCGAAACCTAAACTCATCTAATCATTAGTCACTCACAGGTTTCACTCACAATCAATAGCTGCCAGCAACCCGCAGCGGCTCACACGGAGCAAGGGGTAAACATTAACCTGCACCCAGACCGCAGGGAATACAGACACACACACATATATATATATATATATATATATATATATATATATATATATATATGTGTGTACAGGTACGCACCCGCACACTGCAACCAAAGAGGCACATTACGGCAATACCAGCGGGACCTGGCACCCCGAAAAGGCCTGTGAGGTGCAACTAATTTTGGGCTGTAGTGGGAATTAAACCCAAGACCTCAGTGCTGCGAGGTGGCCATTCTAACCAATCCCAGTAACAATCTGGGGAGACTCCAGAGGTGGTGGCTTCAGCATAGTTCAAAACTCAAACCGGGGAGCCACACCAACTGCCATTACAAACCGACTCCCTGGCAGCTGGTGAGGATCCCCATTTTGTGCTGCAGCCCCACCTCTGGAGCCGCCACTGTTACAACACGGTAAACTGATTGTCTTGTCCATAGCATTCCTGATTGCGGCTGATCACGGCCAGGATAACGTGTTACTGTGACGGAGGCCTGGGCCCCCACTAAGCGCTGATTGGGAAAGGAATGAATGAGCAGACGTGTATCACGGGGACATCGGAAGAGCAGTAAAGGTTATGACTGGCTCCCGCTCAGACAGAGATAAGCGCCTGCAGGAGATAGAACATTAACAGTATGTAAACACGCCGAGCGGGGACAGCCTGGTACCTCCTGGCAGACAGCACATGGGGTATCCTCACAGATGACAGATGGGGTTAGGCCATGGGGCGTTGGCTACTGCAGAGCAATATTGCACACTAATCAGCAGGGGGATAGGGGGATGGAAGCTGGCGGGGCTCAGAGAAGACATCAATGCCATATATAATGCATATACTGTATATGGAGAGAGGCTGGGATCAGCAGGATACATACTAATAGCCTGCGGGGAGGATGGGGGATCAGCTTGGGGAAGGGGGGGGGGTTGGGGACTCTTACTCTGCGTATATGTTGGCGCTCATGCTGGAGAAGAGAAAACAGGAGACATGACAACATGCAGTAACAGTGATGGCGGAACATTTCCAAAATCCCAGACACAGAACACAACAGAACACACGTATGGTGGGAGAGAGGGGTCCTCTCCAGACCATTGCTCCTCTGCTGCATTCTGGGTATATATGGTGCAGGGTACAGCAGGGCCGGATTAAGGCTGGTGGGGGCCCTGGGCAACAAATGTGTTTAAAAAAAATGCGGGTCCCCTTCCGGGGGCTGCCGGTTGGCGATCCGACCGCCAGACTCCCACTAGATGGAGTGTGGTCCATCTGTACACAGGGGGGAGGGGGGAGGGGGGGGGGGGGGGGATTAATTGACACTTCCCCAGCAGCTGCTATTGGATCAGCAATGATCCGCAGCAGGGCAAATGCTGGGAGAGAGAGCATGGGGAGGCAGAAGAGTGGGCTGCCTGTCCCTGGGGGTCCCCACACTGCTTTTTAAGAGACTGTTTTGGTTTATAAAGCAATCTGTGGGGGCCCAGGGACGACCGCCCCTGTCACCCCTTAAAAAATCCAGCCCTGGGGTTACACTACATAATGCACAGATACATGTAGCAATGTGTGACAGGAGGCAGAATTTGGGGCACTGTAAGGGAACTGCGGCCATTGTAGAGACTGGCAGAGAGGAGAAAACTCATTCCTTCTGCAGCAATGTGTGATGTGGGGCGCAGGAGGCCAGAGGTGGGGTACTGTAAGGGAAGTGCAGCCCTGGGGTACAGCACAATACACTACATAATGCAAAGATACGTGTAGCAATGTGTGAAAGGAGGCCAGAGGTGGGGTACTGTAAGGGAAGTGCGGCCATTGTGGAGACTGGCAGAGAGGAGAAAACGCAGTCCTTCTGCAGCAATGTGTGATGTGGGGCGCAGGAGGCCAGAGGTGGGGTACTGTAAGGGAAGTGTGGCCATTAAGGAGACTGGCAGAGAGGGGGGAACACAGTCCTTCTGCAGAACTGTGTGACGTGGGGTGTGGGGCGCAGGAGGCTGGAGGTGGGGTACTGTAAGGGAAGTGCGGCCATTAAGGAGACTGGCAGAGAGGGGGGAACACAGTCCATCTGCAGCAATGTGGGGTGTGGGGCGCAGGAGGACGGAGGTGGGGTACTTTAAGGAAAGTGTGGCCATTAAGGAGACTGGCAGAGAGGGGGGTACACAGTCCTTCTGCAGTAATGTGGGGTGTGGGGCGCAGGAGGCCAGAGGTGGGGTACTTTAAGGAAAGTGTGGCTATTAAGGAGACTGGCAGAGAGGGGGGAACACAGTCCTTCTGCAGTAATGTGGGGTGTGGGGCGCAGGAGGCCAGAGGTGGGGTACTTTAAGGAAAGTGTGGCCATTAAGGAGACTGGCAGAGAGGGGGGTACACAGTTCATATGCAGCAATGTGTGTTGTGGAATGTGGGGTGCCGGTGGCAGGAGGTGGGGTACTGTAATGGAAGTGCAGCCATTGTGGAGACTGGCAGAGAGGGAGAAAACACAGTCCTTCTGCAGCAATGTGTGACGTGGGGTGTGGGAGGCAGGAGGACGGAGGTGGGGTACTGTAAGGGAAGTGTGGCCATTGTAGAGACTAGCAGAGAGAGAGGAAACGTCTATATGCAGCAATGTGTGATGTGGTGTGCAGTAGGCCGGAGGTGGGGTACTGTAAGGGAAGTGCGGCCATTGTGGAGACTAGCAGAGAGGATGGAAACGCGGTCCATCTGCAGCAATGTGTGACGTGGGGTGTGGGGCGCAGGAGGGCGGAGGTGGGGTACTGTAAGGGAAGTGCAGCCATTGTAGAGACTAGCAGAGAGGGAGGAAAGTCTATATGCAGCAATGTGTGATGTGGGGAGCAGTAGGCCAGAGGTGGGGTACTGTAAGGGAAGTGCGGCCATCGTGGAGACTGGCAGAGAGGGTGGAAACGCAGTCCTTCTGCAGCAATGTGTGACGTGGGACGTGGGGCGCAGGAGGCGGGGTACTGTAAGGGAAGTGCGGCCATTGTAGAGACTGGCAAAGAGGAGGAAACACAGTCCTTCTGCAGCAATGTGTGACGTGGGGTGTGGGGCGCAGGAGGCCGGAGGTGGGGTACCGTAAGGGAAGTGCGGCCATTGTGGAGACTGGCAGAGAGGGTGGAACACAGTCCTTCTGCAGCATTGTGTGACATGGGGTGTGGGGCGCAGGAGGCCAGAGGTGGGTAAGGGAAGTGCGGCCATTGTGGAGACTGGCAGAGAGGAGGAAACACAGTCCTTCTGCAGCAATGTGTGACGTGGGGTGCAGGAGGCCGGAGGTGGTGTACTGTAAGGGAAGTGCGGCCATTGTGGAGACCGGCAGAGAGGGTGGAAATGCAGTCCTTCTGCAGCAATGTGTGTCGTGGGGTGTGGGGCGCAGGAGGCCGGAGGTGGGGTACTGTAAGGGAAGTGCGGCCATTGTGGAGACTGGCAGAGAGGAAGGAAACGCAGTCCTTCTGCAGCAATGTGTGTCGTGGGGCGCAGGAGGCCAGAGGTGGGGTACTGTAAGGGAAGTGCGGTCATTGTAGAGCAGGGCTGGGCAACACCGGCCCTCCAGATGTTAGTGAACTACACATCCCAGGATGCTTTGCATTAGTTTTGCTATGTGGCCATGCTGAAACTGATGCAAGGCATGCTGGGATGTGTAGTTCACTAACATCTGGAGGGCCGGTGATGCCCAGCCCTGTTGTAGAGCATGGTTGCCGACTTTCTGGCTGCTCTCTCCGGGAGAGAGCAGCCAGCTCAGTATGGCAGGGGGGCGGGCCCAAAGCCGGGAGGAAAAAGTGGCGGAGCCACAGCTGTGACGAGCCATTTAGGGGCGTGGCTAGAGCGAACGCATCGATTTAGCCGTGCAATGCTGGTATTTTATGCATTGCACTGCGGGGAGCGGGGTTTAAGGGACGCGATCGCGTCATTTCACCCACGGAACCCCCCACGGACCCCCTCTCCGCCGGAGAGGCAGGACAATGCGGGAAGGTTGCCGTCCGGGGGGCCGGGAGTGGGACCCGATTTCTGGGACCCTCCCGGACATTCCGGGAGGGTAGGCAACCCTGTTGTAGAGACTGGCAGAGAGGAGGAAACACAGTCCTTCTGCAGCAATGTGTGACGTGGGGCGCAGGAGGCCAGAGGTGGGGTACTGTAAGGGAAGTACGGCCATTGTGGAGACTGGCATAGAGGGAGGAACGCTGTCCTTCTGCAGCAATGTGTGACATGGGGTGTGGGGCGCAGGAGGTGGGGTACTGTAAGGGAAGTGCGGCCATTGTGGAGACTGGCAGAGGGGGAGGAAACGTCTATCTGCAGCAATGTGTGACGTGGGGTGTGGGGCGCAGAAGGCCAGAGGTGGGGTACTGTAAGGGAAGTGCGGCCATTGTGGAGACTGGCAGAGAGGAGGAAACACAGTCCATCTGCAGCAATGTGTGACGTGGGGCGCAGGAGGCCAGAGGTGGGGTACTGTAAGGGAAGTACGGCCATTGTAGAGACTGGAAGAGAGGGGGGAACACAGTCCTTCTGCAGCAATGTGTGTCGTGGGGTGTGGGGTGCAGGAGGACGGAGGTGGGGTACTGTAAGGGAAGTGCGGCCATTGTGGAGACTGGCAGAGAGGAGGAAACACAGTCCTTCTGCAGCAATGTGTGACGTGGGGCGCAGGAGGCCAGAGGTGGGGTACTGTAAGGGAAGTGCGGCCATTGTGGAGACTGGCAGAGAGGAGAAAACACACAGTTTTAGCATTTCCATATAGCAAACCTATGGCAGGTAGTTGGATGTGTATTGTTACAACATTATTGTGTACCTAGCATGTGCCCAATATGTGCCTAGCATGTACCTAGCATGTGCCTAGTATATACCTAGTATGTACCTATTGTGTACCTAGTATGTGCCTTGTATGTACCTAGCATGTGCCTAGCGTGTGCCTAGTATGTACCTATTGTGTACCTAGTATGCGCCTAGTGTGTACCTATTGTGTACCTAGTATTTACCTAGCGTGTGCCCAGCATGTGCCTAGTGTGTACCTAGTATGTACCTAGCATGTGCCTAGTAAAATAGCTACTGTATGCCTAGCATGTACCTAACGTGTGCCCAGTATGTACCTAGTGTGTGCCTAGTATGTACCTAGCGTGTACTTGGTATGTACATAGCATGTACCTAGTATATACCTATTGTGTACATAGCATGTGCCTAGTATATAGCTATTGTGTGCCCAGCATGTGCCTAGTACATAGCTACTGTATACCTAGCGTGTGCCTAGTATGTAGCTAGTGTATGTACCTGCACAGCTGCATATCATTCAGCAGCAGCCTACTGAGGTAACATTGGGAATTACCGGACTGATGAGCTATTTATGTGTGTAAAACGCGCACAGAGGACACAATGGTGACAGCGCTGTCCCTCCACGCACAGCTCCCCCATATCTTTATTATTTCTCTGATAAGGATAAGGGCGAGGGAAGTACCTGATACATCATGGGTACAGGAAGTGTGTGTGGGGGGGGGGGACTTTCATGGCCCAATCACAAACTAGGAATACTGAGAACAATAACACATTGTGTGTGTGTGTGTGTGTGTGTGTGTATACCAGCGGTTGTCTTCAGCATTTTAATTTCTCTCCTTCCCTCTTCCTCCTCTCTCTTTTTTCCTATACTCATGTAACCCAGGCACATATACTACTGCTTTCTCCTGGTGTAACCCAGGCACATATACTACTGCTCTCTCCTGCTGTAACCCAGGCACATATACTACTGCTCTCTCCTGCTGTAACCCAGGCACATATACTACTGCTCTCTCCCGGTGTAACTCAGGCACATATACTACTGCTCTCTCCTGCTGTAACCCAGGTACATTTACTACTGCTCTCTCCTGCTGTAACCCAGGCACATATACTACTGCTCTCTCCTGCTGTAACCCAGGCACATGTACTACTGCTCTCTCCTGCTGTAACCCAGGCACATATAATACTGCTCTCTCCTGCTGTAACCCAGGCACATATACTACTGCTCTCTACCGGTGTAACCCAGGCACATATACTACTGCTCTCTCCTGGTGTAACCCAGGCACATGTACTACTGCTCTCTCCCGGTGTAACCCAGGTACATATACTACTGCTCTCTCCCAATGTAACCCAGGCACATATACTACTGCTCTCTCCTGCTGTAACCCAGGCACATGTACTACTGCTCTCTCCTGCTATAACCCAGGCACATATACTACTGCTGTAACCGAGGCACATATACTACTGCTCTTTCCTGCTGTAACCCAGGCACATTTACTACTGCTCTTTCCCGGTGTAACCCAGGCACATATACTACTGCTCCCTCCTGGTGTAACCCAGGCACATGTACTACTGCTCTCTCCTGCTGTAACCCAGGCACATGTACTACTGCTCTCTCCCGCTGTAACCCAGGCACATATACTAATGCTCTCTCCCGGTGTAACCCAGGCACATATACTACCGCTCTCTCCTGGTGTAACCCAGGCACATATACTACTGCTCTCTCCTGCTGTAACCGAGGCACATATACTACTGCTCCCTCCTGGTGTAACCCAGGCACATGTACTACTGCTCTCTCCTGCTGTAACCCAGGCACATGTACTACTGCTCTCTCCTGCTGTAACCCAGGCACATTTACTACTGCTCTTTCCTGCTGTAACCCAGGCACATATACTACTGCTCTCTCCTGGTGTAACCCAGGCACATATACTACCGCTCACTCCTGGTGTAACCCAGGCACATATACTACTGCTCTCTCCTGCTGTAACCCAGGCACATATACTACCGCTCTCTCCTGCTGTAACCCAGGCACATATACTACTGCTCTCTCCTGCTGTAACCCAGGCACATGTACTACTGCTCTCTCCTGCTGTAACCCAGGCACATATACTACTGCTCCCTCCTGCTGTAACCCAGGCACATATACTACTGCTCTCTCCTGCTGTAACCCAGGCACATGTACTACTGCTCTCTCCTGCTGTAACCCAGGCACATTTACTACTGCTCTTTCCTGCTGTAACCCAGGCACATATACTACTGCTCTCTCCTGGTGTAACCCAGGCACATATACTACCGCTCACTCCTGGTGTAACCCAGGCACATATACTACTGCTCTCTCCTGCTGTAACCCAGGCACATATACTACCGCTCTCTCCTGCTGTAACCCAGGCACATATACTACTGCTCTCTCCTGCTGTAACCCAGGCACATGTACTACTGCTCTCTCCCGCTGTAACCCAGGCACATATACTACTGCACTCTCCCGGTGTAACCCAGGTACATATACTACTGCTCTCCCCCGGTGTAACCCAGGTACATATACTACTGCTCTCTCCCGGTGTAACCCAGGCACATATACTACCGCTCTCTCCTGGTGTAACCCAGGGACATATACTACTGCTCTCTCCTGGTGTAACCCAGGCACATATACTACTGCTCTCTCCCGGTGTAACCCAGGCACATATACTACCGCTCTCTCCCGATGTAACCCAGGCACATATACTACTGCTCTCTCCTGCTGTAACCCAGGCACATATACTACTGCTCTCTCCTGGTGTAACCCAAGCACATATACTACTGCTCTCTCCCGCTGTAACCCAGGCACATATACTAGTGCTCTCTCCCGGTATAACCCAGGCACATACACTACCGCTCTCTCCTGCTGTAACCCAGGAACATATACTACAGCTCTCTCCTGGTGTAACCCAGGCACATATACTACTGCTCTCTCCTGATGTAACCCAGGCACATATACTACCGCTCTCTCCTGCTGTAACCCAGGCACATGTACTACTGCTCTCTCCTGCTGTAACCCAGGCACATATACTACTGCTCTCTCCTGGTGTAACCCAGGCACATATACTACTGCTCTCTCCTGGTGTAACCCAGGCACATATTCTATTGCTCTCTCCTGCTGCAACCCAGGCACATATACTACTGCTCTCTCCTGCTGTAACCCAGGCGCATATACTACCGCTCTCTCCTGGTGTAACCCAGGCACATATTCTATTGCTCTCTCCCGCTGCAACCCAGGCACATATACTACTGCTCTCTCCTGCTGTAACCCAGGTACATATACTACCGCTCTCTCCGGATGTAACCCAGGCACATATACTACTGCTCTCTCCCGGTGTAACCCAGGCACATATACTACTGCTCTCTCCTGCTGTAACCCAGGCACATATACTACTGCTCTCTCCTGCTGTAACCCAGGTACATATACTACCGCTCTCTCCCGGTGTAACCCAGGTACATATACTACTGCTCTCTCCTGCTGTAACCCAGGCACATATACTACCGCTCTCTCCTGCTGTAACCCAAGCACATATACTACTGCTCTCTCCTGGTGTAACCCAGGCATATATACTACTGCTCTCTCTCGATGTAACCCAGGCACATATACTACTGCTCTCTCTCGATGTAACTCAGGTACATATACTACTGCTCTCTCCTGCTGTAACCCAGGCACATATACTACCGCTCTCTCCTGCTGTAACCCAGGCACATATACTACTGCTCTCTCCTGCTGTAACCCAGGCACATATACTACTGCTCTCTCTCGATGTAACCCAGGCACATATACTACCGCTCTCTCCTGCTGTAACCCAGGCACATATACTACCGCTCTCTCCTGCTGTAACCCAGGCACATATACTGCTGCTCTCTCCCGCTGTAACCCAGGCACATATACTACCGCTCTCTCCTGCTGTAACCCAGGCACATATACTACCGCTCTCTCCTGCTGTAACCCAGGCACATATACTACCGCTCTCTCTCGATGTAACCCAGGCACATATACTACCGCTCTCTCCTGCTGTAACCCAGGTACATATACTACTGCTCTCTCCTGCTGTAACCCAGGCACATATACTACCGCTCTCTCCCGATGTAACCCAGGTACATACACTACCGCTCTCTCCTGCTGTAACCCAGGCACATATACTACTGCTCTCTCCCGATGTAACCCAGGAACATATACTACTGCTCTCTCCTGCTGTAACCCAGGTACATATACTACTGCTATCTCCTGCTGTAACCCAGGCACATATACTACTGCTCTCTCCTGGTGTAACCCAGGCACATATACTACTGCTCTCTCCCGCTGTAACCCAGGCACATATACTACTGCTCTCCTGCTGTAACCCAGGTACATTTACTACCGCTCTCTCCTGCTGTAACCCAGGCACATGTACTACCGCTCTCTCCCGGTGTAACCCAGGCACATATACTACTGCTCAGGTACACCTGATTCTTCAGGGCTGGCGGAAGTTCCTTCTTGTAATTCACTTTTATTACTTGTTATGTGTTTATCGTAATACAATATCAGTTCACATAAAAGGTCATCTAACTTCCAGTACAGCAGAGAGGAGTAATACTGCACATTGGCCTGGAGAGGGCAGCACTTACCTGTCACTTTTATACAACTCATGCAGGAAGGGTGAGAAAGCCAATAGGACACAACATAAACATGCACATATATAACAAGATGGAACAGATAGCGGGATACTCACATTGTACCAGCTCTGGCTCTTCTGTAAAGAGAAAAGGAATATGTTAATATCAGATTCTGTGCAGAGTGTGACATCACAGAACAACATGAACAGGAAAACTAGGTCATTCAGAGACGCATCACATGACCCGATTCCCTCCCAGCAGTACGGTCCGTGGTGTGATCACAGTACAGAGTGTGTGCTGTATACTGGGAGATGCGGCACTGATTTACCGGCTATATACCCATCAGCTAAATTCAGTCGCACAATGAGGGGTGAAGCACACGGAGCCTCACGTCATATTCCTAATTTGTTACACATTTGTTACTCTACTGTGTGATCACCCTTCTATTCAGCATTTCAGAAGGGTGGTAAATGGGGGCATGGCCTGAGGAGGCATAATACCCTGAGGCCACGGCCGCGCGAGTGTCCTGTTTTCAAGATCAGGTTTGTTGGGAGGTATGCCTTGTTTCACGCTATATTTTGAATATGGTACGTATTGGGCTGCCTGACCTACACAACCCCCTGTTGGATAGGAGATAAAGAGGACATAAAATACAATACAGCGCCCCCTTGTGGAGATCTTGCAACCAACTAAGCTTACACATTTTATTTTCTCAGAAGCATAAAATAGAAGTCCGTAACAGTTTCCAAAATGTATTAAAAAGTCACTTTATCAAATATTGACCGTGGTGGGTGGTCTGTCCCTCCCCAATCTTAAATTTTATTACTGGGCATCCCAACTTGCTCATATAGCTGACTGGATCAGTGTAAACGATGAACCTAGAGGACTTAGGGGAATAATTGAGCTAATAGCCCCTGGCTACACACCACTGCAAATATTACTCAGACCTGATTGTGGGCGGGACATGCCACCGCTTATTATTCAAGCCTATAAAATTTGGAAGCAAGCTAATAAACTGGCATCCTTTGAGGGTCTAGATCCTGAAACCTCCGTTTATTCCTTTAGGGAAGCACGGGGCCTGGGAAAGGAACAAGGTTTTAAAGCTTGGAATCAAATAGGGTTAAATTCAATAGGTCAATTTATCGGGCATAATGGGATTAAGACGTTTGAACAGCTACAGGAGGAATATAGGTTGCCCAATAGCATGTCCTTCAGATACCTACAAATAGGAAGTGTATTGAGAGCGATAGTGGACAAAAGCAACGCCCAAATCCGTGAATCACCAATCAAAAGGTCCCTTAGAGACATCGGTAAAAATAAAAAGCTGTCTAAATTATATACTATGTTAATGGAGCTTCACCACACAGATTATCTTCCAGAGTTAAAAGACAAATGGGACCGGGAGATACCGGGAATAGGGGAGGAAAACTGGACAGTAGTATTAAAGCAGATTAAAAGAATAACTAACTCAAATAGAATTCAGCAGGTTCAGTTTAACCTTATTCATCGAATATATCTGACCCCTGACAAAATGACTAAATTTGTTGATAATTATATTGACAAATGCCCTAAATGTGAGGAACTTGGGTGCACTTTTTATCATTTAATCTGGCAATGTCAAAAGATAAATGCTTATTGGCGGTTGATCAGTAAAGATCTAGAGAAGTTGGGAATCCCTTGTGACTCGATCCAGCCTGCAAGCTGTATCTTGGGTATATGGTCAGGAGCAAGAATAAGTGTAAATATGAGGCAATTAGCCGTGAACCTCTGCGCCCTAGCAAAAGTAGTTATCGCAAGATCCTGGTTGGCGAAAGAGGGTCCGAAGTACAAGGAGTGGGTTAAATTGGTTAACACGACGATAGAACACGAGAGAGATATATATATAACTAGAAATAATGTCACTAAATTTTATGAGATTTGGGGTGAATGGTATAAATTGGGGTATGATTAAAGCACGTTTTTTCCCTTTCCTCTTTCTTTTTTTTTTTTTCTTTTAACCAGGGGAGGGCACGGAACAAATTAGAGAATTCACTGGAAAATTGAATATAAAGTAGATCTCAAAGATAATATAAAGCATGGGAGGTTGGGATTAGGAAATTCTAAATGGATAAGCATAAAACACCGTATCACTATTTTCATTAGGTTAGGGTTTCTTTTGCTGTATTTTTATTATTTTGTTTTATTGGGGTGAGGAAGAAAAATTTAATAAGGACCTCTCGGATAGAAACAGGATGCAAAAAGCGTTAATAGATGTGTTTGCTTGAGACTTGGGATTTGTATCTAATGCTACCTAATCTAGAGATAAATCTTTGACTGGCTATACACGAGTAGAAGTATATGTTTGTATGTAATGTTTTAGATGTACTTTGTATTTCTGTCCTTTATATGTATTTACATGTTTTTTTCTTTGAATTTTGAAAATGAATAAAAAGAATTTAAAAAAAAAAAAAAAATATTGACCGTGGTATTCCAGACAGTGTTGTTATTCCTTCTGGTACTTATTAGGGATGTGCACCGGCCACTTTTCGGGTTTTGGGTTCTGAGGGGCAGATTTATTGAGCTTGGAGAAGAGATAAACTGGAGATAAAGCGGGAAAAAAGGTAAAAGGAGATAAACCACAGCCAATCAGCTGTGTTTGAAAAAGACAGTTGGGAGCTGATTGGCTGGTGCTTTATCTCCTTTTACCTTTTCTCCGCTTTATCTCCAGTTTATCTCTTCTCCAAGCTTAATAAATCTGACCCTGATTACCTTGAGGTTTTGGGTTCTAATGGGTTTTGGCAAAACACCTCCTAAGTGTTTTGTGTTTGGATTTTTTGGGTTTTGGGTTCTGACTTTTTTGTTAAAAAAGCATAAAAACTGCTAAAATCGCAGAATTATTATTTTTTTTTGCTCCTACGCTATATTAACCTCAATAACATTCATTTCCACTCATTTCCAGTCTATTCTGAACACCTCACACCTCACAATATTGTTTTTAGGGCAAAATGTTGCACCGAGGTACCTGGATAACTATGCTAAGCCACACAAGTGTGCGGCACAAACACGTGGCTCATGTAAGAGTGGCACTGCAGCCGCAGATACGGCAGTACTAGGCACCAGACAGGTAGATACGGCAGTACTAGGCACCAGAAAGGTAGATAAGACAGTACTAGGCACAAGACAGGTAGATACGGCAGTACAAGGCACCAGACAGGTAGCTACGGCAGTACTAGGCACCAGGCAGGTAGATACGGCAGTACTAGGCACCAGACAGGTGAATACGGCAGTACTAGGCACCAGACAGGTAGAGACGGCAGTACTAGGCACTGCAGCGGCAGATAAGGTAGTACTAGGCACCAGACAGATAGATACGGCAGTACTAGGCACCAGACAGATAGATACGGCAGTACTAGGCACCAGACAGGTAGATAAGACAGTACTAGGCACAAGACAGGTAGATACGGCAGTACTAGGCACAAGACAGGTAGATACGGCAGTACTAGGCACAAGACAGGTAGATACGGCAGTACTAGGCACTAGACAGGTAGATACGGCAGTACTAGGCACCAGACAGGTAGATACGGCAGTACTAGGCACTGCAGCGGCAGATAAGGTAGTACTAGGCACCAGACAGATAGATACGGCAGTACTAGGCACCAGACAGATAGATACGGCAGTACTAGGCACCAGACAGGTAGATAAGACAGTACTAGGCACAAGACAGGTAGATACGGCAGTACTAGGCACAAGACAGGTAGATACGGCAGTACTAGGCACAAGACAGGTAGATACGGCAGTACTAGGCACTAGACAGGTAGATACGGCAGTACTAGGCACCAGACAGGAAGATACGGCAGTACTAGGCACTGCAGCGGCAGATAAGGCAGTACTAGGCACCAGACAGATAGATACGGCAGTACTAGGCACCAGACAGGTAGATAAGACAGTACTAGGCACAAGACAGGTAGATACGGCAGTACTAGGCACAAGACAGGTAGATACGGCAGTACTAGGCACAAGACAGGTAGATACGGCAGTACTAGGCACTAGACAGGTAGATACGGCAGTACTAGGCACCAGACAGGTAGATACGGCAGTACTAGGCACCAGACAGGTAGATACGGCAGTACTAGGCACAAGACAGGTAGATACGGCAGTACTAGGCACCAGACAGGTAGATAAGACAGTACTAGGCACAAGACAGGTAGATACGGCAGTACTAGGCACTGCAGCGGCAGATACGGCAGTACTAGGCACCAGACAGGTAGATACGGCAGTACTAGGCACCAGACAGGTAGATACGGCAGTACTAGGCACCAGACAGGTAGATACGGCAGTACTAGGCACCAGACAGGTAGATACGGCAGTACTAGGCACCAGACAGGTAGATACGGCAGTACTAGGCACCAGACAGGTAGATACGGCAGTACTAGGCACCAGACAGATAGATACGGCAGTACTAGGCACCAGACAGATAGATACGGCAGTACTAGGCACCAGACAGGTAGATAAGACAGTACTAGGCACAAGACAGGTAGATACGGCAGTACTAGGCACAAGACAGGTAGATACGGCAGTACTAGGCACTAGACAGGTAGATACGGCAGTACTAGGCACCAGACAGGTAGATACGGCAGTACTAGGCACCAGACAGGTAGATACGGCAGTACTAGGCACAAGACAGGTAGATACGGCAGTACTAGGCACAAGACAGGTAGATACGGCAGTACTAGGCACTAGACAGGTAGATACGGCAGTACTAGGCACCAGACAGGTAGATACGGCAGTACTAGGCACCAGAAGGTAGTTACGGCAGTACTAGGCACCAGACAGGTAGATAAGACAGTACTAGGCACCAGACAGGTAGATACGGCAGTACTAGGCACCAGACAGGTAGATAAGACAGTACTAGGCACAAGACAGGTAGTTACGGCAGTACTAGGCACCAGACAGGTAGTTACGGCAGTACTAGGCACAAGACAGGTAGCTACGGCAGTACTAGGCACCAGACAGGTAGATACGGCAGTACTAGGCACCAGACATGTAGATAAGGCAGTACTAGGCACCAGACAGGTAGATACGACAGTACTAGGCACCAGACAGGTAGATACGGCAGTACTAGGCACTGCAGTACTAGGCACCAGACAGGTAGATACGGCAGTACTAGGCACGGCAGTACTAGGCACCAGACAGGTAGATAAGACAGTAGTACTAGGCACCAGACAGGTAGATAAGACAGTACTAGGCACAAGACAGGTAGATACGGCAGTACTAGGCACCAGAAAGGTAGATAAGACAGTACTAGGCACAAGACAGTTAGATACGTCAGCAATACTAGTATGTGCACCAGCAGAATTTATAATAATTTATTTTATTACTAGGTACTGCTTGGCAGTGGCACTCAGTGGCACACGTCAGTGCACCAGCAGTATGCAATTATTTTTTACAGTCCCACACAGCACAAGTATTATTGTTTAATTAAATTAAATATAGCAGCCTAGTATGTACTAGGTAGGTACACTAGGTAGGCAGAAGCACTGCCAGTGGCAACAGTGGACTGAGTAATTAAATAATACTAGCAGATCCAGTGCAGTCAGCACCAGTGGACTATATATATATATATATATATATATATATATATATATATATATATATAATATAATTAATTATTAATATAATATATAATATTACAGCACAGCACCAGAGGTAGGCCCCAGCACAGAGGAGACAGTAGTACTACAGGTACACAGTTAGACTGTTCTCCTAAGCAGAGAGGAGAACAGAGTACACAGCAGCACTGAGGGAGACAGCCCCAGCGAATAAAATAATTACAGCACAGCACACCAGAGGTAGACCGCACAGAGGAGACAGTAGTACTACAAGTACACAGTTAGACTACACAGCAGCACTGAGAATATTGCATTCAAGGTCAAGCTCATGTTTAAGCCCCAGCAGCAGCACCAACATACCCTCTCCCAACCCACTACTAGACTGGAGTGAAGATGGCGGGCGCAGCAGACGATTTTAAAGCCTCGCGAAATCCGGCGCCGGGAGATGACGTTCTGACCACGCGGACGGACCCGAGTCAGACGGGAATCTCCGAGTGCTGCTCAGAACCGGGCTCGGAATGATGACGTCCGTGGGGGCTCGGATCTCTGGAATCCGAGTCTGCACATCTCTAGTATTTATACACGTAGAATGAGCACACGGAAGAACCCACGGCGTTTCGTACTTTTATTGGACTTCACCAGGGGTTTGCTATAAATTCATAACATATAAAAACATTGTTGGTATTACTGTCATAGTATCTATAAGGTATAGCAGCAAGCAGCACTAGATCCAGTATCAGTATGTTGTGATTAACCCCTTCCCGACATTTGACGTACATTTACGTCATGGCCGGGATGTACTTCCCGACACATGGCATAAATGTACGTCATGACTTTAAACTGTCACTGCGTCTCGAGACGCAGTGACAGAGGGACGATGTCTGCTGTCCCTGACAGCAGACATGTCCCTGCATGCCCAGGGGGGGCTGCGATGTCGCCCCCCCGTCGGCGATCGCTGTGATTGGCTGTTCAGTGTGAACAGCCATTCACAGCGTTTTCCTGTGTTACCAGCGAATCGGACGCTCGGTAACACAGGTGTCAATCACCGCCGGGCGTCAGGGGGCATGAGGGGGTCATCGGTGACGATGACACCTCACCCCACCCTCACCCCACCTGCCCCCAAGGCTGTGATTGGTCCGTGGGACCCACGGACCAATCACAGCCAAGGCGCGACATTTAAACTACCGGTGACTGCGCTGCAGACGCCATTCCGGTCTGGAATAGCGTGCAGAGCGGTCACCGTGCCTATCTGCCGTGATACTGACCTGATCCTTGCTAATACTTACCTGATCCTTGCAAATACCTTACCTGATCACTTGATCACTGCTTGTAGCGTGCTGGACGCTTCCTGGATCTGACTTCTTGGGACTTCCTGCTGCTGCTGCAGTGTGATAGAGAGATAGAGAGATAGAGAGAGAGATAGAGAGAGATAGAGAGATAGTGACAGAGAGAGCTATATTTTGTGTCTGCTACCCCCCCTTTTTGGGGGTGCAGGGTTTTTTTATATATAAATAACTGTCAGTGCTGCTGCTGCAGTGTCATAGAGTGATAGATAGTGATAGATAGTGATAGATAGTGATAGATAGTGAGAGATAGAGAGATTTGTGTCTGCTACCCCCCCTTTTTGGGGGTGCAGGTTTTTTTTTAATATATATAACTGTCAGTGCTGCTGCTGCAGTGTCATAGAGTGATAGATAGTGAGAGATAGTGAGAGATAGAGAGATAGAGAGAGATAGTGACAGAGAGTGATAGAGAGTGTATATTTTGTGTCTGCTACCCCCCCTTTTTGGGGGTGCAGTTTTTTTTTATACATATAACTGTCAGTGCTGCTGCTGCAGTGTCCTAGAGTGATAGATAGTGATAGATAGTGAGAGATAGTGAGAGATAGAGAGAGATAGAGAGAGATAGTGACAGAGAGTGATAGAGAGTGTATATTTTGTGTCTGCTACCCCCGCCTTTTGTGCTGATCACTATATCTGAGGTGATCAGCAACTTTTTGGGGGCGCAGAGGTTTTTTTTTTTTTATATATACCTGTCAGTTGCTGCCAGTTGCACTGTCAGTTGCACCAAAGGTTGTGCACCTGCTGCCCCTCACTGGTAATCAGTGTTGCATCACTGATCACCTTTTTTTTTTTTTTGAGGCTGCTGTGGGTCTTTTTTTAATTTTTTTTTTACACACACTGTGATTTTGTGGGTGTCCTGTGGCCACTGTGCGCTGATCAGTGACGTACATCACTGATCAGCTTTTTCGGCACAGGGTTGATCTATTTTTATATTTTTTTTATCAAATTCCTGTTGCCTTTGAGCGCTGTTCAGTGACGGACGTTACTGACCAACATCTGTGCTCAATTTTTGGCGCAGGACCTTTTTTTTTTTTTTTTTTAACCCCTTCAATTTTTTTTTTTTTAATTGGGTTCAAATTCCTGTATAAAGTATTTTTTTTTTTTCTGCACTACATACACACTACACACTACATACCCCCCGGGTTGAAATAAAGTTTGTACCCCCCCCTACACTATACACGTGTTGAAACATTTCACTACCAGTAACACAAAAATAAAAATGGCATCCCAAATGTCATCCCAGTCATCCAGAAGAATGTATTCAGCGGAGGAGGCATATGCCATGCTTGCCTCTGATTCTGACACAGCCAGTGAGGCAAGCGGGGAATTTGAAGGATTCATCTTAACCTCATCTTCCTCCTCTAGTGATGAGGGACCCCCTCAAAGACGCCCCCGTAGAGCAGCTGAGACCCCCCCCCCCAATAATTGATCTCGTATGGACCCCACCACCAGACAATTTTGAGCCCCAGGTTCCTGAGTTTTTGGCCATGCCAGGAATCCAATTTGATTCCACAGGTCTCAGAGAAATTGACTTTTTCAAATTATTTTTCTCTGATGATTTTATAAATTTAATTGTGGACCAAACTTATTTATATGCCCAGCAGTTTATTGCTCAAAACCCCACGTCATCATTTGCTAGGTGGACCCCTGTAGATGCAGTAGAGATGATGACGTTTTGGGGTCTGGTGTTTCATATGGGCATAGTAAAAAAGCCAGAAATTAGGCAATATTGGAGTACAGATGTTCTGTACAGCACCCCATTTTACCGTATGGCCATGCCCCGGGCTCGATTTGAGACGATCCTTAAATTTTTGCATTACAACGATAATGCACAGTGCCCACCCAGAGATGATCCCACCTTTGACCGGCTATTCAAAGTCAGGCCGGTCATTGATCATTTCAGTGCCAAATTTGAAGAGATGTACATCCCAGATAAATTCATTTGCATAGACGAGTCCCTTATACATTTTAAAGGAAGGGTTAAATTCCGCCAGTACCTTCCCAGTAAGAGGGCAAGGTATGGCATAAAAATGTATAAGCTGTGTGAAAGCACCTCAGGGTACACCCACAGGTTTAGGGTATATGAAGGGAAGGATTCAAGAATTGAACCGCCAGAATGCCCCCCCTCCCTCGTAGGTGTTAGTGGAAAAATTGTCTGGGATTTAGTGCACCCCTTCCTGGATAAAGGTTATCACCTCTATGTGGATAACTTTTACACCAGCATCCCCCTGTTTAAGGCCCTTGGTTCAAGAGGTACAGCAGCTTGCGGTACTGTGCGCAAGAACCAAAGAGGCCTCCCAAAAACGCACATTGCCCAAGTAATGAGAAGGGGTGAAAGCAGGGGAATATGCACCGAAAATATGTTGTTGGTCAAATATAAGGACAAGAGGGATGTCCTTATACTGACAACAATTCACGGAGACAGTACCACCTCCGTCCCTGTACGAGGTACCAGTACCCACACCTCCAAACCTAATTGTATCCTGGATTACAATAGGTACATGGGCGGAGTGGATCTTTCAGATCAGGTACTGAAGCCGTACAGTGCCCTGCGGAAAACAAAAATCTGGTACAAGAAGCTGGCCGTGTATATCATCCAGATGGCACTGTATAACGCTTACGTGCTATTCCGTTCTACCGGCCAGAGGGGGACATTTATGCACTTTCAAGAGGAAGTCATAAAGGGCCTAGTATTTGGGAACCAGCAGGCAGAGGGCCCCAGTACTTCTAGTACTGGCCCCCGTATTGTACCAGGGCAGCATTTTCCTGATGAAATCCCCTCCACTGGAAAAAAGGGCAGGACACAAAAAAGGTGCAAAGTTTGCTATAAAAAGGGAATAAGAAAGCAAACTATTTTCCAGTGTGACACTTGCCCCGACAAACCCGGCCTATGTATAAAGGAGTGTTTTAAAATATACCACACATCTATGGATTTTTAGGTTCATCATTTCACCGTGCTTCGGGGGTCTTGCTAATGCCACATAGCACCCACCATTCATTCCACCAGAATCTGAGCCGCAAAATCCAAAAATCACTCCTTCCCTTCTGAGTCCTGCCATGCACCCAACTGGTATTTTTTGGTCACATGTGAGGCATTGCCGTACTCGGGAGAAATTGGGGCACAGATTTTGGGGTGCTTTTTCTCCTTCATACCTTCTGAAAATGAAAAATTTTGAGCCAGAACTGCATTTTTGTGTAAAAAAATGTAATTTTTCATTTTCACTGCCCAGTTGTATCAAAATTGGTGAAACCCCTGGGGGTTTGAAATGTACACTATACCCCTAGATGAATTCCCTGAGGGGTGTAGTTTGCAAAATGGGGTCACTTGTGGGGGGGTTCCACTGTATTGGTGCTTTGGGGGTCTTGCTAATGCGACATAGCACCCACCAACATTCCACCAGAATTTGTGCTGCAAAATCCAAATATCACTCCTTCCCTTCTGAGTCCTGCCACTTTTTGGTCACACATGAGGCATTGCCGTACTCGGGAGAAATTGGGGCACAGATTTTGGGGTGCTTTTTCTCCTTCATACCTTCTGAAAATGAAAAATTTTGAGCCAGAACTGCATTTTTGTGTAAAAAAATGTAATTTTTCATTTTCACTCACCAGTTGTATCAAAATTGGTGAAACCCCTGGGGGTTTGAAATGTACACTATACCCCTAGATTAATTCCCTGAGGGGTGTAGTTTGCAAAATGGGGTCACTTGTGGGGGGGTTCCACTGTATTGGTGCTTTGGGGGTCTTGCTAATGCGACATAGCACCCACCAACATTCCACCAGAATTTGTGCTGCAAAATCCAAATATCACTCCTTTCCTTCTGAGTCCTGACACTTTTTGGTCACACATGAGGCATTGCCGTACTCGGGAGAAATTGGGGCACAGATTTTGGGGTGCTTTTTCTCCTTCATACCTTCTGAAAATGAAAAATTTTGAGCCAGAACTGCATTTTTGTGTAAAAAAATGTAATTTTTCATTTTCACTGCCCAGTTGTATCAAAATTGGTGAAACCCCTGGGGGTTTGAAATGTACACTATACCCCTAGATGAATTCCCTGAGGGGTGTAGTTTGCAAAATGGGGTCACTTGTGGGGGGGTTCCACTGTATTGGTGCTTTGGGGGTCTTGCTAATGCGACATAGCACCCACCAACATTCCACCACCAAAAATCACTCCTTCCCTTCTGAGTCCTGCCATGCACCCAACTGGTATTTTTTGGTCACATATGAGGCATTGCCATACTCGGGAGAAATTGGGGCACAGATTTTGGGGTGCTTTGTCTCCTTCATTCCTTGTGAAAATGAAAAATTTTGACCCAGAACTGCATTTTTGTGTAAAAAAATGTAATTTTTCATTTTCACTGCCCAGTTGTATCAAAATTGGTGAAACCCCTGGGGGTTTGAAATGTACACTATACCCCTAGATGAATTCCCTGAGGGGTGTAGTTTGCAAAATGGGGTCACTTGTGGGGGGGTTCCACTGTATTGGTGCTTGGGGGGTCTTGCTAATGCAACATAGCACCCACCAACATTCCACCAGAATCTGAGCTGCAAAATCCAAAAATCACTCCTTCCATTCTGAGTCCTGCCATGCACCCAAATGGTATTTTTTGGTCACATGTGAGGCATTGCCGTACTCGGGAGAAATTGGGGCACAGATTTTGGGGTGCTTTGTCTCCTTCATTCCTTGTGAAAATGAAAAATTTTGAGCCAGAACTGCATTTTTGTGTAAAAAATGTAATTTTTCATTTTCACTCACCAGTTGTATCAAAATTGGTGAAACCCCTGGGGGTTTGAAATGTACACTATACCCCTAGATGAATTCCCTGAGGGGTGTAGTTTGCAAAATGGGGTCACTTGTGGGGGGGTTCCACTGTATTGGTGCTTGGGGGGTCTTGCTAATGCGACATAGCACCCACCAAAATTCCACCAGAATCTGAGCTGCAAAATCCAAAAATCACTCCTTCCCTTCTGAGTCCTGCCATGCACCCAACTGGTATTTTTTGGTCACATGTGAGGCATTGCCGTACTCGGGAGAAATTGGGGCACAGATTTTGGGGTGCTTTTTCTCCTTCATACCTTCTGAAAATGAAAAATTTTGAGCCAGAACTGCATTTTTGTGTAAAAAAAAATGTAATTTTTCATTTTCACTGCCCAGTTGTATCAAAATTGGTGAAACCCCTGGGGGTTTGAAATGTACACTATACCCCTAGATGAATTCCCTGAGGGGTGTAGTTTGCAAAATGGGGTCACTTGTGGGGGGGTTCCACTGTATTGGTGCTTTGGGGGTCTTGCTAATGCGACATAGCACCCACCAACATTCCACCACCAAAAATCACTCCTTCCCTTCTGAGTCCTGCCATGCACCCAACTGGTATTTTTTGGTCACATATGAGGCATTGCCATACTCGGGAGAAATTGGGGCACAGATTTTGGGGTGCTTTGTCTCCTTCATTCCTTGTGAAAATGAAAAATTTTGAGCCAGAACTGCATTTTTGTGTAAAAAAATGTAATTTTGCATTTGCACAGCCCAGTTGTATCAAAATTGGTGAAACCCCTGGGGGTTTGAAATGTACACTATACCCCTAGATGAATTCCCTGAGGGGTGTAGTTTGCAAAATGGGGTCACTTGTGGGGGGGTTCCACTGTATTGGTGCTTGGGGGGTCTTGCTAATGCGACATAGCACCCACCAAAATTCCACCAGAATCTGAGCTGCAAAATCCAAAAATCACTCCTTCCCTTCTGAGTCCTGCCATGCGCCCAAATGGTATTTTTTGGTCACATGTGAGGCATTGCCGTACTCGGGAGAAATTGGGGCACAGATTTTGGGGTGCTTTTTCTCCTTCATACCTTCTGAAAATGAAAAATTTTGAGCCAGAACTGCATTTTTGTGTAAAAAAATGTAATTTTTCATTTTCACTGCCCAGTTGTATCAAAATTGGTGAAACCCCTGGGGGTTTGAAATGTACACTATACCCCTAGATGATGTCCCTGAGGGGTGTAGTTTGCAAAATGGGGTCACTTGTGGGGGGGTTCCACTGTATTGGTGCTTTGGGGGTCTTGCTAATGCGACATAGCACCCACCAACATTCCACCACCAAAAATCACTCCTTCCCTTCTGAGTCCTGCCATGCACCCAACTGGTATTTTTTGGTCACATATGAGGCATTGCCATACTCGGGAGAAATTGGGGCACAGATTTTGGGGTGCTTTGTCTCCTTCATTCCTTGTGAAAATGAAAAATTTTGAGCCAGAACTGCATTTTTGTGTAAAAAAATGTAATTTTTCATTTTCACTGCCCAGTTGTATCAAAATTGGTGAAACCCCTGGGGGTTTGAAATGTACACTATACCCCTAGATGAATTCCCTGAGGGGTGTAGTTTGCAAAATGGGGTCACTTGTGGGGGGTTCCACTGTATTGGTGCTTGGGGGGTCTTGCTAATGCAACATAGCACCCACCAACATTCCACCAGAATCTGAGCTGCAAAATCCAAAAATCACTCCTTCCTTTCTGAGTCCTGCCATGCACCCAAATGGTATTTTTTGGTCACATGTGAGGCATTGCCGTACTCGGGAGAAATTGGGGCACAGATTTTGGGGTGCTTTTTCTCCTTCATACCTTCTGAAAATGAAAAATTTTGAGCCAGAACTGCATTTTTGTGTAAAAAATTTAATTTTTCATTTTCACTGCCCAGTTGTACCACAATTGGTGAAACCCCTGGGGGTTTGAAATGTACACTATACCCCTAGATGAATTCCCTGAGGGGTGTAGTTTGCAAAATGGGGTCACTTGTGGGGGGGTTCCTAACTTTTAGCATCTTATGGTGCCTAGAAACCTACATGGTGCCTAAAAAATAATCTCATAAAAAGGAGGCTCCAAAATCAAGTAGGTGCTCCTTCTATTATGAAGCCTGTGGTTTGGTCAACGTGCACACTAGGGCCACATATAGGATATTTATGAAAACAAAAGAATTGGGGGAATCAATTTTTAGTCACATTTCTCTAGTAAAATGTACTGTGTTCCTTAGAAAAATGTATTAAAATTGCAAATCTGCAAAAAAAATGAAATTTTGAAATTTCACCTACACTTTGTTTTAATTCCTGTGAAACACCTAAAGGGTTAACAAACTTCCAAAATGCTGTTTTGAATACTGTGAGGGGTGCAGTTTTTGAAATGGTATCATTTATGGGGGTGTCTCACATACAAGTCCCTCAAAGTCACATCAGAACTGAACTGGTCCCTAAAAAAATCAGTGTTTGAAATTTTCTTGAAAATTTGAGAATTTGCTATTCATATTGTAAGCCTCCTAGTGTCCAAAAAAATGAAAAGGAAGTTGAAATAATGATGTCAACATAAAGTAGACATATGGTCTATGTTAGTTATTAACTATTTTGAGTGGTATGATTATTTGTCTCACAAGCAGAAAATTTAACATTTTGCAAATTGCTAAATTTTCCATTTTTTCACGACATTTTGGTATTTTTCACAAAAAAACACAGACTGTATCGACCCAAATTTACCACTAATTTGAAGTACAATGTGTCACGAAAAAACAATCTCAAAATCACTGGGATAAGTAAAAGCAAAAAAAAGTTATCCCCACTTAAGTGAGACATGTCAGATTTGAAAAAAAGGGCTCTGTCAGGAACGCAAAAACTGGCTCTGTCAGGAAGGGGTTAAAGAGTCCAGTAGAGGGTGCTATACAGAACAGTATAGTAATACAGAGCTCAGTGTGGTCCCCAATGCAACCTTCCCACACATGAAGAGCAGGAGATCTAGCAGGGTCGCTGCAAAGGGGAGAGGGTGAGGAGGAGCGGGAATAACGGGGAGAGCAAGAGGAGGAGCGGGAACAACGGGGAGAGCAAGAGGAGGAGCGGGAACAACGGAGAGAGCAAGAGGAGGAGCGGGAATAACGGGGAGAGCAAGAGGAGGAGCGGGAACAACGGGGAGAGCAAGAGGAGGAGCGGGAACAACGGGGAGAGCAAGAGGAGGAGCGGGAACAACGGGGAGAGCAAGAGGAGGAGCGGGAACAACGGGGAGAGCAAGAGGAGGAGCGGGAATAACCGGGAGAGTGCGAGGAGGAGCGGAAACAATGGGGAGAGTGCGAGGAGGAGTGAGAATAACGGGGAGAGCAAGAGGAGGAGCGGGAACAACGGGGAGAGCAAGAGGAGGAGCGGGAACAACGGGGAGAGCAAGAGGAGGAGCGGGAACAACGGAGAGAGCAAGATGAGGAGCGGGAATAACGGGGAGAGCAAGAGGAGGAGCGGGAACAACGGGGAGAGCAAGAGGAGCGGGAACAACGGGGAGAGCAAGAGGAGGAGCGGGAATAACCGGGAGAGTGCGAGGAGGAGCGGAAACAATGGGGAGAGTGCGAGGAGGAGTGAGAATAACGGGGAGAGCACGGGGGAACGAGAATAATGGGGAGAGCGCGGGGAGGAGAAGGAATAATGCGGAGAGCGCGAGGAGGAGCGGGAACAACGGGGAGAGTGCGAGGAGAAGCGGAAATAATGGGGAAAGTGCGAGGAGGAGTGAGAATAACGGGGAGAGCGCGGGGAGGAGCGGGAATAATGCGGAGAGCGTGAGGGGAAGCGGGAATAACGGGGAGAGCGTGGGGAGGAGCGGGAATAAAGGGAAGTGAGAATAATGGGGAGAGCAAGGGGGAATGGGAATAACGGGGAGAGCGTGGGGAGGAGCGGGAATAATGGGGAGAGCGCGAGGAGTGAGAATAATGGGGAGAGAAAGGGGCAACGGGAATAACGGGGAGGAGCGGGAATAATGCAGAGAGCATGAGGGGGAGTGGGAATAAAGGGAAGAGTGTGAGGGGGAGCTGGAATAACAGGGAGAGCCCAAGGGGAACGGGAATAATGGGGAGAGCGCGGGGGGAAGTGAATAACGGGGAGTGTGCGGGAATAACGGGGAGAGCGTGAGGGGGAGCAGGAATAACGGGGAGAGCCCTGGGAGGAGTGGGAATAACGGGGACAGCGTGAGGGAGAGCGGGAATAACGGGAAGAGCATGAGGGGGAGCGTGAATAACGGGGAGAGCGTGAGGGGGAACGTGGATAACGGGGAGAGCCCGAGGGGGAACAGGAATAACGGGGAGAGCCCAAGGGAGAACGGGAATAACAGGGAGTGCCCGAGGGGGAACGGGAATAACGGGGAGAGCCCGAGGGGGAACGGGAATAACGGGGAGAGCGCGGGGGGAAGTGAATAACGGGGAGTGTGCGGGAATAACGGGGAGAGCGTGAGGGGGAGCAGGAATAACGGGGAGAGCCCTGGGAGGAGTGGGAATAACGGGGACAGCGTGAGGGAGAGCGGGAATAACGGGAAGAGCATGAGGGGGAGCGTGAATAATGGGGAGAGCGTGAGGGGGAACGGGGATAACAGGGAGAGCCCGAGGGGGAACGGGAATAACAGGGAGAGCCCGGGGGGGAACGGGAATAACGGGGAGAGCCCGAGGGGGAACGGGAATAACGGGGAGAGCATGAGAGGGAACGACAATAGCATGGAGAGCACGAGGAGGAGTGGGAATAACAGGGAGAGCGCGAGGAGGAGCGGGAATAACGGGGAGAGCGTGAGGAGGAATGGGAATAACAAGGAGAGCGTGAGGAGGAGCCGGAACAACGGGGAGAGCGCTAGGGGGAACGGGAATAGCGGGTAGAGTGCGAGGAGGAGCGGGAATAGCGGGGAGAGTGGGAGGAGGAGCGGGAATAGCAGAGAGAGTGGGAGGAGGAGTAGGAATAGCAGGGAGAGCGCGAGGAGGAGTGGGAATAGCGGGGAGAGCGCGAGGAGGAGTGGGAATAGCGGGGAGAGCGCGAGGAGGAGCGGGAATAGCAGCGAGAGCACGCGGAGGAGCGGGAATAGCAGGGAGAGCAGGAGGAGGAGCGGGAATAACAGCACTGAGAAATAGAAATGTTAGAATGGCAAATGTCGGCATTGGGAATGGTCAAAAGGTGGAGATGAAAAAGGTAGACACATGAAAAGGTCGACATACGTTTTTTACCTTTATTGGGTGTCAACGCGGACAACTGTCGACATTGACCCCTAATTAATGCAGCGGGTACCCTGGCATGGCTAGCTGCACTCGAAACACTATTATATTCTCCTTCTATGCCGACACGGAGGGTGAAGTAAGAACAACCTGGTTTAAATCAGCTCCTAACTATCAGTTTAAAAAAAAAATCCAGTAACATGGCAGTTGGGAGCTTTACCTCCACCCACTGTATCGCTCTCTCTCTTGGGCTTAGTAAATAAACCTCTCAGTCCATTTATAAATATTCGCATTTTCAATGCGATCTGGGCGGAATATTATCGGCCAGGATCCTAACGGCGGGATGTATCATCCCCCGCTCGCAGAAGGAGCATGTCACTGCGATGTGCTGCGCCAGGCGGTGTGTGCATGCGCGGTTAGCGTTAACCCCCTGCGGATCCTGCTGAACGCACCGGCGGCAGTGCGATCGGGAGCCCATAGGCTACAATGGGCTATCGCCATCTCAGAATTGCGGGAGCCCAGGGATGCGAAGCCCGGCTGCCCGATGTTGATACATCGGGCAGCTTCACATCCCCCATAGAAGCCTATAGGGGAAGCGTCCCCCGGCGGGCAGGGGGGACCACAGTAGGGATCAGAGATTACTGTTGCAGCCCTCTATGGTACACCAAGTGATGCTTAATATTTGTGGCTAACCCCCGAAAATGGGTGTTTTGGGGGATTTAGCTGCAAATATTGAATGATAAATGCCCCCTGAAGCACTAGTATAAGAGGGGGAAGGTCCTGGACGGAGCTACACCGAGCAGCACAGTCTGGTCACTCACAAAACAAAGTATAATGATACTACACAACAGACCACTAGGTGGCAGGAGCGGCCAGTGTGACGTCACTGAAACATTGGCTACCCCGTTCTATGTAGGCAACGTTTGTGTGTGTGTGTATGTATGTGTATGTGTGTGTGTGTGTGTGGGGGGGGGGGGGCCCTAAGGGTAGTTAACATTAATTACATCGGAAAAATCTGCCTAGATTGCCTAACCGTGAACATACGGGCTCGGCTTACAAAGATTCAGGTGTCCCACCACCGTTCTCTACAATCAATTGTAACTTCTCTAATCATCACATGGTATTCACCATTTAAAGTGGCCTCTATGTAATAACCCCTGGGGAAGTCCGCCGAGGACGAAACGCGTAGGGTCATCAGACATGGGATTTTGAAGTGTCCTCTGAATGAATTGATGTATAAAGAAGAAAACAATTCTTGCATTTTGACATTTGTATATACAGTACTGTATCGATGTCTGTCTTATATCATTTTTAATGTGATGCCTTTGTTAATAAGAAGGCCTCAAAGGCCAAATTAAATACCAAATGTAGATTACATTTGGTATTTAATTTGGCCTTTGAGGCCTTCTTGGGTGAATATCTGGTGAGCGGTTGTCTTACAGATAAACTCCTTGGGAGTCCCCTTCGCCACAAGGAACACAGGGGGAGATTTATTATATGGCAATCCCCGTGCCTTAATCTGTCACACCTGCTGGCCGGGTACTTTATCGCCGGCGGTGTGGGGCAGGAGACATAGCGCAGCTACGATATTTCGTGCTGCGCTCCTGCCTGATTTATGAACGGTCAGCATCGCTATATGCCCTATACCTACAGCAGGGACAGCGCTGGGATCTCGCGTGAGTAGCGAGATCCCGCGCATGCGCAGTGAGCCAGCCAGGGGAGAAGCAGGCAGCGCGTCAGTGTTAACTGACGCTCTGTCAGCTGGAGGGGACATCGCCGGAGGGGGGAGTTAGCGCTCCCCCGCTTCGGCGGCAAGATCTTAGTAGATCTTGTCGGTGTCCCCTCCTGCTTCGCCTCGCTAATGAGGCGAAGCAGGAACTGTTATAGGGAGTGTAGTGCGGTAAGAGGGGTCGGCGGGGGTCAGCGCCGGCTGCCGGGTCAGGGCTTCGCAGGGACGGGCTCCTATCGGAGCCCTGTCCCTGCGCCCTTAAAATTGATACATTCCCCCGATATGATCGCATTTTACACTGCGATCCTGGGCGGTAATATTCCGCCCAGATCGCATTGTAAATGCGATCATGATAAATGGGCCCCATAGTCTTTTTATCAGTGGTGTAAGGTCATCCCCCCACAGCACATACACACACATATACCACCTTATATAAACATATACGGACTTACTACGTTGTTTGATTGACTGTTTTGTCAACACACTAAAAAGATCTCACATTGTTGATTCATTGAACTGTACTATAAAACCTGTGTGCGCCTCGCTATTCCCTGAGGACATGTTTTATTAAATACTATTTGAACATACTCTGATATATCTTAAGGTTAGCGCACTTTGAACCCTTTCTTTATCTTCATTTCTAAATGCTGGATTCCGTCTAACAGGGGATCCCCCCAGAGGTGCTGCTCATACTGCCGCGTCTCCCCGATAATAAGACACTGTCTTCTTTTTTTTCCCCAACAAAAAACATCATAGGCCTTATTTTCGGGGTAGGGCTTATTTTAAAGTAACATGCCCCGAGTCCTTCTTACACAGCCCCCATTCCTTCTTTTAAAGTAACATGCCCCGAGTCCTGCTCCTCACCAACAATACAGCACTTTTCAGTTCTTCTTCTGCTTGTTTTCCGCCTGCGCCACTGCTCCCTCCGTGTACAGCAGCCGTGTGATGTGCACAGTGACGTCACGCGCTGGGCGCAGTGCATCCCTGGGACCGGGAGCTGCAACAGCTTCTACGGTACAGTAGAAGCCTGTAAAGCAAGGCGGCGGTCAAGGGGGTCAGCGAGGGTGGAGATGGGGTTACAGAAGTTAGTGCACCCATTCGGCTCAGGGAAATTTTGATAGGGCTTATTTTCGGGGGAGGTCTTATTATCGGGGAAACACGGTATATCCTAGCGCAGTGTGGGGCCCTTTACATATTATATAAATATATGTATGTATGCATGTGTGTATATATGTTATGAATATTAGGTTTACATAAAGAGAGTGTGGTAACTATATATCCTGCTAGGACATACCTCCCAACTGTCACGATTTTAGAGGGACAGTCCCGATTTTCGGGTCCTGTCCCGCTGTCCCACCCGTGGCAGGCATTGTCCCGCTGCGGGGGGTGGCAGTTGGGAGACCCCCCAATCTAAATCGTTACAGACGCTGTGCGCATGCTTCGCCGCGCGAGTGTCCCTATTTCCTCAGGTCAAAAGTTGGGAGGTATGTGCTAGGAGGGGGAGTCAGAGCAACAATATCAATGGCTTTCAATTAACCGATTTAAACTTGCAGGGGAGAGAGGGGCCCCCTTGGGAGCAGAAGCCCGGTGGCAGATGACTCCATTACAGGGACAACACTCCCGCAAAGCCGCCCAAATCCTGTGACACCCCCCCCTGGCAACCGCAAGAGTCCTGTGTGGCCCCACCCCTTTTCACTCCCCTAAGCCCTGCCCCCCGAGCTGGCTGCCCTCTCCCGGAAAGGGCAGCCAGAAAGTAGGTAAGTATGCTCCATTACCTCCCAGAGTTAATCCTCTATTTCTTATACTATCTTCAGGAACTGATCATGTTCTGTCTGTGAGACCCCAAAGTGTAGGAGCAGGAGTACATCGCTGTGCATATACATCATCTGTTATACAGACAGTACTGGTGTATAACACGTTCTATACTATGTGCACCACCAGTCAGACAGGGCTGGCACACACAGGGCAGAACCAGCATATCACCCTTATATACTATAGTGCTATGTGCACCACCAGTCAGACAGGGCTGGCACACACAGCGCAGTACCAGCGTATCACCCCTTATATACTATAGTGCTATGTACACCACCAGTCAGACAGGGCTGGCACACACAGTGCAGTACCAACGTATCACCCCTTATATACTATAGTGCTATGTGCACCACCAGTCACACAGGGCTGGCACACACAGCGCAGTACCAGTGTATCACCACTTATATACTATAGTGCTATGTGCACCACCAGTCACACAGGGCTGGCACACACAGTGCAGTACCAGCGTATCACCCCTTATATACTATAGTGCTATGTGCACCACCAGTCAGACAGGGCTGGCACACACAGTGCAGTACCAGCGTATCACCACTTATATACTATAGTGCTATGTGCACCACCAGTCACACAGGGCTGGCACACACAGTGCAGTACCAGCAGATCACCCCTTATATACTATAGTGCTATGTGCACCACCAGTCAGACAGGGCTGGCAAACAGTGCAGTACCAGCGTATCACCCCTTATATACTATAGTGCTATGTGCACCACCAGTCAGACGGGGCAGGCACACACAGTGCAGTACCAGCGTATCGCCCCTTATATACTATAGTGCTATGTGCACCACCAGTCACACAGGGCTGGCACACACAGTGCAGTACCAGCGTATTGCCTCTTATATACTATAGTGCTATGTACACCACCAGTCAGACAGGGCTGGCACACACAGTGCAGTACCAGCGTATCACCCCTTATATACTATAGTGCTATGTGCACCACCAGTCAGACAGGGCTGGCACACAGCGCAGTACCAGCGTATCACCCTTATATACTATAGTGCTATGTGCACCACCAGTCAGACAGGGCTGGCACACACAGTGCAGTACCAGCGTATCACCCCTTATATACTATAGTGCTATGTGCACCACCAGTCACACAGGGCTGGCACACACAGTGCAGTACCAGCGTATCACCCCTTATATACTATAGTGCTATGTACACCACCAGTCAGACGGGGCTGGCACACACAGTGAAGTACCAGCGTATCACCACTTATATACTATAGTGCTATGTGCACCACCAGTCAGACAGGGCTGGCACACACAGCGCAGTACCAGCATATCACCCTTATATACTATAGTGCTATGTGCAACACCAGTCAGAAAGGGCTGGCACACACAGCGCAGTACCAGCGTATCACCCTTATATACTATAGTGCTATGTGCACCACCAGTCAGACGGGGCTGGCACACACAGTGCAGTACCAGCGTATCACCCGTTATATACTATAGTGCTATGTGCACCACCAGTCAGACGGGGCTGGCACACACATCGCAGTACCAGCGTATCACCACTTATATACTATAGTACTATGTGCACCACCAGTCAGACAGGGCTGGCACACACAGCGCAGTGCCAGCAGATCACCCTTATATACTATAGTGCTATGTGCACCACCAGTCAGACAGGGCTGGCACACACAGTGCAGTGCCAGCGTATCGCCCCTTATATACTATAGTGCTATGTGCACCACCAGTCACACAGGGGTGGCACACACAGTGCAGTACCAGCGTATCACCCCTTATATACTATAGTGCTATGTGCACCACCAGTCAGACAGGGCTGGCACACACAGCGCAGTACCAGCGTATCACCCCTTATATACTATAGTGCTATGTGCACCACCAGTCAGACAGGGCTGGCACACACAGCATAGTACCAGCGTATCACCCCTTATATACTATAGTGCTATGTGCACTACCAGTCACACAGGGCTGGCACACACAGTGCAGTACCAGCGTATCACCCCTTATATACTATAGTGCTATGTGCACCACCAGTCACACGGGGCTGGCACACACAGTGCAGTACCAGCGTATCACCCCTTATATACTATAGTGCTATGTGCACCACCAGTCAGACGGGGCTGGCACACACAGTGCAGTACCAGCGTATCACCCCTTATATACTATAGTGCTATGTGCACCACCAGTCAGACGGGACTGGCACACACACTGCAGTACCAGCGTATCACCCCTTACATACTATAGTGCTACTGTATGTGCATCACCAGTCAGACAGGGCTGGCACACACAGCGCAGTACCCGCGTATCACCCATTATATACTATAGTGCTATGTGCACCACCAGTCAGACGGGGCAGGCACACACAGTGCAGTACCAGCGTATCACCCCTTATATACTATAGTGCTATGTGCACCACCAGTCACACAGGGCTGGCACACACAGCGCAGTACCATTGTATCACCCCTTACATACTATAGTGCTATGTGCATCACCAGTCAGACAGGGCTGGCACACACAGCGCAGTACCAGCATATCACCTCTTATATACTATAGTGCTATGTGCACCACCAGTCAGACAGGGCTGGCACACAGCGCAGTACCAGCGTATCACCCCTTATATACTATAGTGCTATGTGCACCACCAGTCACACAGGGCTGGCACACACAGTGCAGTACCAGCGTATCACCCCTTATATACTATAGTGCTATGTGCACCACCAGTCACACAGGGCTGGCACACACAGTGCGGTACCAGCGTATCACCCCTTATATACTATAGTGCTATGTGCACCACCAGTCAGACGGGGCTGGCACACACAGTGCAGTACCAGCGTATCACCCCTTATATACTATAGTGCTATGTGCACCACCAGTCAGACGGGACTGGCACACACACTGCAGTACCAGCGTATCACCACTTATATACTATAGTGCTATGTGCACCACCAGTCAGACAGGGCTGGCACACAAAGTGCAGTACCAGCGTATCACCCCTTATATACTATAGTGCTATGTGTACCACCAGTCAGACGGGGCAGGCACACACAGTGCAATACCAGCGTATCACCCCTTACATACTATAGTGCTACTGTATGTGCATCACCAGTCAGACAGGGCTGGCACACACAGCGCAGTACCAGCGTATCACCCCTTATGTAGTGTTCATTCTAGCACTCGCCATCTTTGAAAACCCATGCACTTCCTCTTCCCTGCCTGGGGTGTCGCTGTCTGCTGTATTGATTCTATCACAGTGTGGTCTGTATGTCAGCACTGATATGCAAACCAGACCTGTGCAAGAAACACCACAGCAGACAGCGACACCCCAGGCAGGGAACAGGAGCTGCATGTGTTTTCAAAGATGGCGGGTCCTAGAATGAACACTACTTATATACTATAGTGCTATGTGCACCACCAGTCAGACGGGGCAGGCACACACAGTGCAGTACCAGCCTATCACCCCTTACATACTATAGTGCTATGTGCATCACCAGTCAGACAGGGCTGGCACACACAGCGCAGTACCAGCGTATCACCTCTTATATACTATAGTGCTATGTGCACCACCAGTCAGACGGGGCTGGCGCACACAGTGCAGTACCAGCGTATCACCCCTTATATACTATAGTGCTATGTGTACCACCAGTCAGACGGGGCTGGCACACACAGTGCAGTACCAGCATATCACCCTTTATATACTATAGTGCTATGTGCACCACCAGTCACACAGGGTTGGCACACACAGCGCAGTACCAGCGTATCACCCCTTATATACTATAGTGCTATGTGCACCACCAGTCAGACGGGGCTGGCACACACAGCGCAGTACCAGCGTATCACCCCTTATATACTATAGTGCTATGTGCACCACCAGTCAGACGGGGCTGGCACACACAGCGCAGTACCAGCGTATCACCCCTTATATACTATAGTGCTATGTGCACCACCAGTCAGACAGGGCAAGCACACACAGTGCAGTACCAGCGTATCACCTCTTATATACTATAGTGCTATGTACACCACCAGTCAGACAGGGCAGGCACACACACACAGTGCAGTACCAGCGTATCACCCCTTATATACTATAGTGCTATGTGCACCACCAGTCAGACAGTGCTGGCACACACAGTGCAGTACCAGCGTATCACCTCTTATATACTATAGTGCTATGTGCACCACCAGTCAGACAGGGTTGGCACACACAGTACAGTACCAGGGTATCACCCCTTATATACTATAGTGCTATGTGCACCACCAGTCAGACAGGGCAGGCACACACAGTACAGTACAGGCATATCACCCCTTATATACTATAGTGCTATGTGCACCACCAGTCAGACGGGGCTGGCACACACAGTGCAGTACCAGCGTATCACCCCTTACATACTATAGTGCTACTGTATGTGCATCACCAGTCAGACGGGGCAGGCACACACAGTGCAGTACAAGCGTATCACCCTTTATATACTATAGTGCTATGTGCACCACCAGTCACACAGGGCTGGCACACACAGCGCAGTACCAGCGTATCACCCCTTATATAGTATAGTGCTATGTGCACCACCAGTCAGACAGGGCTGGCACACACAGCGCAGTACCAGCGTATCACCCCTTATATACTATAGTGCTATGTGCACCACCAGTCAGACAGGGCTGGCACACACAGTGCAGTACCAGCGTATCACCCCTTATATACTATAGTGCTATGTGCACCACCAGTCACACAGGGCAGGCACACAAAGTGCAGTACCAGCGTATCACCCCTTATATACTATAGTGCTATGTGCACCACCAGTCAGACAGGGCTGGCACACACAGCGCAGTACCAGCGTATCACCACTTATATACTATAGTGCTATGTGCACCACCAGTCAGACAGGGCTGGCACACAAAGTGCAGTACCAGCGTATCACCCCTTATATACTATAGTGCTATGTGCACCACCAGTCAGCCAGGGCAGGCACACACAGCGCAGTACCATTGTATCACCCCTTACATACTATAGTGCTATGTGCATCACCAGTCAGACAGGGCTGGCACACACAGCGCAGTACCAGCCTATCACCCCTTATATACTATAGTGCTATGTGCACCACCAGTCAGACGGGGCTGGCACACACAGTGCAGTACCAGCGTATCACCACTTATATACTATAGTGCTATGTGCACCACCAGTCACACAGGGCTGGCACACACAGTGCAGTACCAGCGTATCACCCCTTATATACTATAGTGCTATGTGCACCACCAGTCAGACAGGGCTGGCACACACAGTGCAGTACCAGCGTATCACCACTTATATACTATAGTGCTATGTGCACCACCAGTCAGACAGGGCTGGCAAACACAGTGCAGTACCAGCGTATCACCCCTTATATACTATAGTGCTATGTGCACCACCAGTCAGCCAGGGCAGGCACACACAGCGCAGTACCATTGTATCACCCCTTACATACTATAGTGCTATGTGCATCACCAGTCAGACAGGGCTGGCACACACAGCGCAGTACCAGCGTATCACCCCTTATATACTATAGTGCTATGTGCACCACCAGTCAGACGGGGCTGGCGCACACAGTGCAGTACCAGCGTATCACCCCTTATATACTATAGTGCTATGTGAACCACCAGTCAGACGGGGCTGGCACACACAGTGCAGTACCAGCGTATCACCCTTTATATACTATAGTGCTATGTGCACCACCAGTCACACAGGGCTGGCACACACAGCGCAGTACCAGCGTATCACCCCTTATATAGTATAGTGCTATGTGCACCACCAGTCAGACAGGGCTGGCACACACAGCGCAGTACCAGCGTATCACCCCTTATATACTATAGTGCTATGTGCACCACCAGTCAGACAGGGCTGGCACACACAGTGCAGTACCAGCGTATCACCCCTTATATACTATAGTGCTATGTGCACCACCAGTCCCACAGGGCTGGCACACACAATACAGTACCAGCGTATCACCCCTTATATTCTATAGTGCTATGTGCACCACCAGTCAGACAGGGCTGGCACACACAGTGCAGTACCCGCGTATCTCCCCTTATATAGTATAGTGCTATGTGCACCACCAGTCAGACAGGGCTGGCACACACAGTGCAGTACCAGCGTATCACCCCTTATATACTATAGTGCTATGTGCACCACCAGTCAGACAGGGCTGGCACACACAGTGCAGTACCAGCGTATCACCCCTTATATACTATAGTGCTATGTGCACCAGCAGTCAGACAGGGCTGGCACACACAGTGCAGTACCAGCGTATCACCCCTTATTTACTATAGTGCTATGTGCACCACCAGTCAGACGAGGCTGGCACACACAGTGCAGTACCAGCGTTTCACCCCTTATATACTATAGTGCTATGTGCACCACCAGTCAGACGGGTGAGGCACATACAGTGCAGTACCAGCGTATCACCCCTTATATACTATAGTGCTATGTACACCACCAGTCAGACGGGGCTGGCACACACAGTGCAGTACCAGCGTATAACCCCTTATATACTATAGTGCTATGTGCACCACCAGTCAGACAGGGCAGGCACACACAGTGCAATACCAGCGTATCACCCCTTATATACTATAGTGCTATGTGCACCACCAGTCAGACAGGGCAGGCACACACAGTGCAATACCAGCGTATCACCCCTTATATACTATAGTGCTATGTGCACCACCAGTCACACAGAGCTGGCACACACAGCGCAGTACCAGCGTATCACCACTTATATACTATAGTGCTATGTGCACCACCAGTCAGACAGGGCTGGCACACACAGTGCAGTACCAGCGTATCACCCCTTATATACTATAGTGCTATGTGCACCAGTCAGACAGGGCTGGCACACACAGCGCAGTACCAGCGTATCACCCCTTATTTACTATAGTGCTATGTGCACCACCAGTCAGACAGGGCTGGCACACACAGCGCAGTACCAGCGTATCACCCTTTATATACTATAGTGCTATGTGCACCACCAGTCAGACAGGGCTGGCACACACAGTGCAGTACCAGCGTATCACCCCTTATATACTATAGTGCTATGTGCACCACCAGTCACACAGGGCTGGCACACACAGTGCAGTGCCAGCGTATCACCCCGTATATACTATAGTGCTATGTGCACCACCAGTCAAACAGGGCAGGCACACACAGTGCAGTACCAACGTATCACCCCTTATATACTATAGTGCTATGTGCACCACCAGTCAGACGGGGCAGGCACACACAGTGCAGTACCAGCGTATCACCCCTTATATACTATAGTGCTATGTGCACCACCAGTCACACAGAGCTGGCACACACAGTGCAGTACCAGCGTATCACCCCTTATATACTATAGTGCTATGTGCACCACCAGTCAGACGGGGCTGTCACACACAGTGCAGTACCAGCGTATCACCCCTTATATACTATAGTGCTATGTGCACCACCAGTCAGACAGGGCTGGCACACACAGTGCAGTACCAGCGTATCACCCCTTATATACTATAGTGCTATGTACACCACCAGTCAGACGGGTCAGGCACATACAGTGCAGTACCAGCGTATCACCCCTTATATACTATAGTGCTATGTGTACCACCAGTCAGACAGGGCTGGCACACACAGTGCAGTACCAGCGTATCACCCCTTATATACTATAGTGCTATGTGCACCACCAGTCACACAGGGCTGTCACACACAGTGCAGTACCAGCGTATCACCCCTTATATACTATAGTGCTATGTACACCACCAGTCAGACGGGTCAGGCACATACAGTGCAGTACCAGCGTATCACCCCTTATATACTATAGTGCTATGTGTACCACCAGTCAGACAGGGCAGGCACACACAGTGCAATACCAGCGTATCACCCCTTATATACTATAGTGCTATGTGCACCACCAGTCACACAGGGCTGGCACACACAGCGCAGTACCAGCGTATCACCCCTTATATACTATAGTGCTATGTGCACCACCAGTCACACAGGGCTGGCACACACAGTGCAGTACCAGCGTATCACCCTTATATACTATAGTGCTATGTGCACCACCAGTCAGACAGGGCTGGCAAACACAGTGCAGTACCAGCGTATCGCCCCTTATATACTATAGTGCTATGTGCACCACCAGTCAGACAGAGCTGGCACACACAGTGCAGTACCAGCGTATCACCACTTATATACTATAGTGCTATGTGCACCACCAGTCAGACAGGGCTGGCACACACAGTGCAGTACCAGCGTATCACCCCTTATATACTATAGTGCTATGTGCACCAGTCAGACAGGGCTGGCACACACAGCGCAGTACCAGCGTATCACCCCTTATATACTATAGTGCAATGTACACCACCAGTCAGACAGGGCTGGCACACACAGTGCAGTACCAGCGTATCACCCCTTATATACTATAATGCTATGTGCACCACCAGTCACACAGGGCTGGCACACACAGCGCAGTACCAGCGTATCACCCCTTATATACTATAGTGCAATGTACACCACCCGTCAGACAGGGCTGGCACACACAGTGCAGTACCAGCGTATCACCCCTTATATACTATAGTGCTATGTGTACCACCAGTCAGACAGGGCTGGCACACACAGTGCAGTACCAGCGTATCACCCCTTATATAGTATAGTGCTATGTACACCACCAGTCAGACAGGGCTGGCACACACAGTGCAGTACCAGCGTACCACTCCTTATATACTATAGTGCTATGTGCACCACCAGTCACACAGGGCAGGCACACACAGTGCAGTACCAGCGTATCACCCCTTATATACTATAGTGCAATGTACACCACCAGTCAGACAGGGCTGGCACACACAGTGCAGTACCAGCGTATCACCCCTTATATACTATAATGCTATGTGCACCACCAGTCACACAGGGCTGGCACACACAGCGCAGTACCAGCGTATCACCCCTTATATACTATAGTGCAATGTACACCACCCGTCAGACAGGGCTGGCACACACAGTGCAGTACCAGCGTATCACCCCTTATATACTATAGTGCTATGTGTACCACCAGTCAGACAGGGCTGGCACACACAGTGCAGTACCAGCGTATCACCCCTTATATAGTATAGTGCTATGTACACCACCAGTCAGACAGGGCTGGCACACACAGTGCAGTACCAGCGTACCACTCCTTATATACTATAGTGCTATGTGCACCACCAGTCAGACAGGGCAGGCAGGCACACACAGTGATAACTAGCTATGCTGGGACACACACAAGGGACAGATGTGACAGGACAGACTGGTCGGCTCTAGCAGGCTGTGATCTCTACTCAGCAAGGAGCAGGGATAGCAGGGACTGGGCACAGCAGGTCAGGGGAGAACAATAAGAGAACATCTTACTTTGATCAGGTTTAGTCTGTCATACTGAAACAGAAATAAAGAGAAGATTAGAGGCAGGACGTTACTGAGCACATAGAGAAACACTGACGCCAGGAGGAAGAGACAACATCACCCCCCATGTGCTCTGTGCCGGGGTAGTGTAGTACAATGGGAGCAGACGTATGAGGTGGCTGTTATACCTCCCTGTACGCACTGTGTGGTGAGCACACAATACTAGCTGCATGTATTACACAGAGATAGGGGATTATGGGCCCTACATACCTGTATAACATAGAACAAACGCTCGAAGTGTCATCCTTTATATGTATGGGCTACAAAGCCTGCGCAGCGCTGGGTAAAGGGGCAGAACAGAAACCACAGGACATACAAACCTGCCCAGACAAGGACATTGCTAACATGTATCATTACAGTATGTCACTTAGTACGTAGAGAACACTGAGGGCTAAAGGCCCTGCTCGTGAGAGCTTACAATCAGAGACACCTCACACTAAAGGCCTAGTTCAGACCTGATTGCAGTACAAATATGTCCTCAAAATGGAAAAAACCATGCTGCACTGCAGGGGGGCAGATGTAACATGGGCAGAGAGCTAGATTTGGGTGGGGTGTGAAATCTAAATTGCAGTGTAAGAATACAGCAGCCAGTATACACAGAAACAATATAACCCACAGAAATCAAACGCTCTCTGAACCTGTTACATCTGCCCCACCTGAAGCGCAGCATGGTTTTAGCCATATTGAGAACACATTTGACTTGCGATCCGTCCCTTACTCTCTCTGTGCGAGGCCTATTGGAGCTGGGGGGGGGGGGATACCTGGTAACCCGCATTACCCAGCTCTCACCCGGTCGCTGCACAGGATAATGTCAGTGTAACAATAGCCTTGTCCCTTCCCCACTACTACTGCTCAGTGACCTTGGAGAGTCGCACACGGCCCGCCACACGTGAGGTGACAGAATGTGACAAGTGTCGGTTCCAGGATAGGATGACAGGTGTTAGTAACACAGGAGCACAGGAACGGTTCATGTTTATAATGTGGCCTGTAATTGGGAAGGACCCTTAATACCCTGCATGGCCACGCAGGGACTTCTGTAATACAGGTGTCTGTGTAACAGGATGGGCACTATGTATGTGTAACAGGACGGGCACTATGTATGTGTAACAGGACGGGCACTATGTATGTGTAACAGGACGGGCACTATGTATGTGTGCTGTACACGCAGGTTACATACATCCCCCGTGATACAGAGGCCCCTACAGAAGAACGTGTCTGTGTAACAGGACAGGCACTATGTATGTGTAACAGGACGGGCACTATGTCTGTGTAACAGGACGGGCACTATGTATGTGTAACAGGATGGGCACTATGTATGTGTAACAGGACGGGCAATATGTATGTGTAACAGGATGGGCACTATGTATGTGTAACAGGATGGGCAATATGTATGTGTAACAGGACGGGCACTATGTATGTGTAACAGGACGGGCAATATGTATGTGTAACAGGACGGGCACTATGTCTGTGTAACAGGACGGGCACTATGTATGTGTAACAGGATGGGCACTATGTATGTGTAACAGGACGGGCAATATGTATGTGTAACAGGATGGGCACTATGTATGTGTAACAGGATGGGCAATATGTATGTGTAACAGGACGGGCACTATGTATGTGTAACAGGACGGGCAATATGTATGTGTAACAGGACGGGCACTATGTCTGTGTAACAGGACGGGCACTATGTATGTGTAACAGGATGGGCACTATGTATGTGTAACAGGACGGGCAATATGTATGTCTAACAGGACGGGCACTATGTCTGTGTAACAGGACGGGCACTATGTATGTGTAACAGGACGGGCAATATGTATGTGTAACAGGACGGGCACTATGTATGTGTAACAGGACGGGCACTATGTCTGTGTAACAGGACGGGCACTATGTATGTGTAACAGGATGGGCAATATGTATGTGTAACAGGACGGGCACTATGTATGTGTGCTGTATACGCAGGTTACATACATCCCCTGTGATACAGATACAGAGGCCCCTACAGCAGAACGTGTCTGTAACAGGACGGGCACTATGTATGTGTAACAGGATGGGCACTATGTATGTGTAACAGGACAGGCAATATGTATGTGTGCTGTATACGCAGGTAACATACATCCCCTGTGATACAGATACGGAGGCCCCTAGAGCAGAACGTGTCTGTAACAGGACGGGAACTATGTATGTGTGCTGTATACGCAGGTTACATACATCCCCTGTGATACAGATACAGAGGCCCCTACAGCAGAATGTGTCTGTAACAGGATGGGCACTATGTATGTGTGCTGTATACACAGGTTACATACATCCCCTGTGATACAGATACAGAGGCCCCTACAGCAGAACGTGTCTGTAACAGGATGGGCACTATGTATGTGTAACAGGACGGGCACTATGTATGTGTGCTGTATACGCAGGTTACATACATCCCCTTTGATACAGATACAGAGGCCCCTACAGCAGAACGTGTCTGTAACAGGACGGGCACTATGTATGTGTGCTGTAAACGCAGGTTACATACATCCCCTGTGATACAGATACAGAGGCCCCTACAGCAGAACGTGTCTGTAACAGGACGGGCACTATGTATGTGTGCTGTATACACAGGTTACATACATCCCCTGTGATACAGATACAGAGGTCCCTACATCAGAATGTGTCTGTGTAACAGGAGGGGCACTATGTATGTGTGCTGTATACGCAGGTTACATACATCCCCTGTGATACAGAGGCCCCTACAGCAGAACGTGTCTGTGTAACAGGACAGGCACTATGTATGTGTGCTGTATACGCAGGTTACATACATCCCCTGTGTTACAGATACAGAGGCCCCTACAGCAGAACGTGTCTGTAACAGGACGGGCACTATGTATGTGTGCTGTATATGCAGGTTACATACATCCCCCGTGATACAGATACAGAGGCCCCTACAGCAGAACGTGTCTGTAACAGGACGGGCACTATGTATGTGTGCTGTATACGCAGGTTACATACATCCCCTGTGTTACAGATACAGAGGCCCCTACAGCAGAACGTGTCTGTAACAGGATGGGCACTATGTATGTGTGCTGTATACGCAGGTTACATACATCCCCTGTGATACAGATACAGAGGCCCCTACAGCAGAATGTGTCTCTGTAACAGGATGGGCACTATGTATGTGTGCTGTAAACGCAGGTTACATACATCCCCTGTGATACAGATACAGAGGCCCCTACAGCAGAACGTGTCTGTAACAGGACGGGCACTATGTATGTGTGCTGTATACGCAGGTTACATACATCCCCTGTGTTACAGATACAGAGGCCCCTACAGCAGAACGTGTCTGTAACAGGACGGGCACTATGTATGTGTGCTGTATACGCAGGTTACATACATCCCCTGTGATACTGATACGGAGGCCCCTACAGCAGACCGTGTCTGTAACAGGACGGGCACTATGTATGTGTGCTGTATACGCAGGTTACATACATCCCCTGTGATACAGATACGGAGGCTCCTACAGCAGAACGTGTCTGTGTAACAGGAGAGGCACTATGTATGTGTGCTGTATACACAGGTTATATACATCCCCTGTGATACAGATACAGAGGCCCCTACAGCAGAACGTGTCTGTAACAGGACGGGCACTATGTATGTGTGCTGTATACGCAGGTTACATACATCCCCCGTGATACAGAGGCACCTACAGCAGAACGTGTCTGTAACAGGACGGGCACTATGTATGTGTGCTGTATACGCAGGTTACATACATCCCCTGTGTTACAGATACAGAGGCCCCTACAGCAGAACGTGTCTGTAACAGGACGGGCACTATGTATGTTTGCTGTATATGCAGGTTACATACATCCCTTGTGATACAGATACGGAGGCTCCTACAGCAGAACGTGTCTGTGTAACAGGACGGGCACTATGTATGTGTAACAGGAGGGGCACTATGTATGTGTGCTGTATACGCAGGTTACATACATCTCCTGTGATACAGATACAGAGGCTCCTACAGCAGAACGTGTCTGTGTAACAGGACGGGCACTATGTATGTGTGCTGTATACGCAGGTTACATACATCCCCTGTGATACAGACACGGAGGCTCCTACAGCAGAACATGTCTCTGTAACAGGACAGGCACTATGTATGTGTGCTGTATACACAGGTTACATACATCCCCTGTGATACAGATACAGAGGCCCCTACAGCAGAACGTGTCTGTAACAGGACGGGCACTATGTATGTGTGCTGTATACGCAGGTTACATACATCCCCTGCGATACAGATACAGAGGCCCCTACAGCAGAACGTGTCTGTAACAGGACAGGCACTATGTATGTGTGCTGTATACGCAGGTTACATACATCCCCCGGGATACAGATACAGAGGCCCCTACAGCAGAACGTGTCTGTAACAGGACGGGCACTATGTATGTGTGCTGTATACGCAGGTTACATACATCCCCTGTGTTACAGATACAGAGGCCCCTACAGCAGAACGTGTCTGTAACAGGACGGGCACTATGTATGTGTGCTGTATACGCAGGTTACATACATCCCTGTGATACAGATACGGAGGCTCCTACAGCAGAACGTGTCTGTGTAACAGGACGGGCACTATGTATGTGTGCTGTATACGCAGGTTACATACATCCCCTGTGATACAGATACAGAGGCCCCTACAGCAGAACGTGTCTGTAACAGGACGGGCACTATGTATGTGTGCTGTATACGCAGGTTACATACATCCCCTGTGATACAGATACAGAGGCCCCTACAGCAGAACGTGTCTGTAACAGGACAGGCACTATGTATGTGTGCTGTATACGCAGGTTACATACATCCCCCGGGATATAGATACAGAGGCCCCTACAGCAGAACGTGTCTGTAACAGGACGGGCACTATGTATGTGTGCTGTATACGCAGGTTACATACATCCCCTGTGTTACAGATACAGAGGCCCCTACAGCAGAACGTGTCTGTAACAGGACGGGCACTATGTATGTGTGCTGTATACGCAGGTTACATACATCCCTGTGATACAGATACGGAGGCTCCTACAGCAGAACGTGTCTGTGTAACAGGACGGGCACTATGTATGTGTGCTGTATACGCAGGTTACATACATCCCCTGTGATACAGATACGGAGGCCCCTACAGCAGAACATGTCTGTAATAGGACGGGCACTATGTATGTGTGCTGTATACGCAGGTTACATACATCCCCTGTGATACAGATACAGAGGCCCCTACATCAAAATGTGTCTGTGTAACAGGAGGGGCACTATGTATGTGTGCTGTATACGCAGGTTACATACATCCCCTGTGATACAGATACAGAGGCCCCTACAGCAGAATGTGTCTGTGTAACAGGACGGGCACTATGTATGTGTGCTGTATACACAGGTTACATACATCCCCTGTGATACAGATACAGAGGCCCCTACAGCAGAATGTGTCTGTGTAACAGGACGGGCACAATGTTTGTGTGCTGTATACGCAGGTTACATACATCCCCTGTGATACAGATACAGATGCTCCTACAGCAGAACGTGTCTGTAACAGGACGGGCACTATGTATGTGTGCTGTATACGCAGGTTACATACATCCCCTGTGATACAGATACAGAGGCCCTTACAGCAGAATGTGTCTGTGTAACAGGACGGGCACTATGTATGTGTGCTGTATACACAGGTTATATACATTCCCCGTGATACAGATACAGAGGCCCCTACAGCAGAACGTGTCTGTGTAACAGGGCAGGCACTATGTATGTGTAACAGGACGGGCACTATGTATATGTGCTGTATACGCAGGTTACATACATCCCCCGTGATACAGATACAGAGGCTCCTACAGCCGAACGTGTCTGTGTAACAGGGCAGGCACTATGTATGTGTAACAGGACGGGCACTATGTATGTGTGCTGTATACGCAGGTTACATACATCCCCCGTGATACAGATACAGAGGCTCCTACAGCAGAACGTGTCTGTGTAACAGGGCAGGCACTATGTATGTGTAACAGGACGGGCACTATGTATATGTGCTGTATACGCAGGTTACATACATCCCCCGTGATACAGATACAGAGGCTCCTACAGCAGAACGTGTCTGTGTAACAGAACGGGCACTATGTATGTGTGCTGTATACGCAGGTTACATACATCCCCCGTGATACAGATACAGAGGCTCCTACAGCAGAACGTGTCTGTGTAACAGAACGGGCACTATGTATGTGTGCTGTATACGCAGGTTACATACATCCCCCGTGATACAGAGGCCCCTACAGCAGAACGTGTCTGTGTAACAGGGCAGGCACTATGTATGTGTAACAGGGCAGGCACTATGTATGTGTAACAGGAAGGGCACTATGTATGTGTAACAGGACGGGCACTATGTATGTGTGCTGTATACGCAGGTTACATACATCCCCTGTGATACAGATACAGATGCTCCTACAGCAGAACGTGTCTGTAACAGGACGGGCACTATGTATGTGTGCTGTATACGCAGGTTACATACATCCCCTGTGATACAGATACAGAGGCCCTTACAGCAGAATGTGTCTGTGTAACAGGACGGGCACTATGTATGTGTGCTGTATACACAGGTTATATACATCCCCCGTGATACAGATACAGAGGCCCCTACAGCAGAACGTGTCTGTGTAACAGGGCAGGCACTATGTATGTGTAACAGGACGGGCACTATGTATATGTGCTGTATACGCAGGTTACATACATCCCCCGTGATACAGATACAGAGGCTCCTACAGCCGAACGTGTCTGTGTAACAGGGCAGGCACTATGTATGTGTAACAGGACGGGCACTATGTATGTGTGCTGTATACGCAGGTTACATACATCCCCCGTGATACAGATACAGAGGCTCCTACAGCAGAACGTGTCTGTGTAACAGGGCAGGCACTATGTATGTGTAACAGGACGGGCACTATGTATATGTGCTGTATACGCAGGTTACATACATCCCCCGTGATACAGATACAGAGGCTCCTACAGCAGAACGTGTCTGTGTAACAGAACGGGCACTATGTATGTGTGCTGTATACGCAGGTTACATACATCCCCCGTGATACAGATACAGAGGCTCCTACAGCAGAACGTGTCTGTGTAACAGAACGGGCACTATGTATGTGTGCTGTATACGCAGGTTACATACATCCCCCGTGATACAGAGGCCCCTACAGCAGAACGTGTCTGTGTAACAGGGCAGGCACTATGTATGTGTAACAGGGCAGGCACTATGTATGTGTAACAGGAAGGGCACTATGTATGTGTAACAGGACGGGCACTATGTATGTGTGCTGTATACGCAGGTTACATACATCCCCTGTGATACAGATACAGATGCTCCTACAGCAGAACGTGTCTGTAACAGGACGGGCACTATGTATGTGTGCTGTATACGCAGGTTACATACATCCCCTGTGATACAGATACAGAGGCCCTTACAGCAGAATGTGTCTGTGTAACAGGACGGGCACTATGTATGTGTGCTGTATACACAGGTTATATACATCCCCTGTGTTACAGATACAGAGGCCCCTACAGCAGAACGTGTCTGTAACAGGACGGGCACTATGTATGTGTGCTGTATACGCAGGTTACATACATCCCCTGTGATACAGATACAGAGGCCCCTACAGCAGAACGTGTCTGTGTAACAGGGCAGGCACTATGTATGTGTAACAGGACGGGCACTATGTATATGTGCTGTATACGCAGGTTACATACATCCCCCGTGATACAGAGGCTCCTACAGCAGAACATGTCTGTGTAACAGGGCAGGCACTATGTATGTGTAACAGGACGGGCACTATGTATATGTGCTGTATACGCAGGTTACATACATCCCCCGTGATACAGATACAGAGGCTCCTACAGCAGAACGTGTCTGTGTAACAGGGCAGGCACTATGTATGTGTAACAGAACGGGCACTATGTATGTGTGCTGTATACGCAGGTTACATACATCCCCCGTGATACAGATACAGAGGCCCCTACAGCAGAACGTGTCTGTGTAACAGGGCAGGCACTATGTATGTGTAACAGGGCAGGCACTATGTATGTGTAACAGGAAGGGCACTATGTATGTGTGCTGTATACGCAGGTTACATACATCCCCTGTGATACAGATACAAAGGCCCCTACAGCAGAACGTGTCTGTAACAGGACGGGCACTATGTATGTGTGCTGTATACACAGGTTATATACATCCCCTGTGATACAGATACAGAGGCCCCTACAGCAGAACGTGTCTGTGTAACAGGGCAGGCACTATGTATGTGTAACAGGACGGGCACTATGTATGTGTAACAGGAGGGGCACTATGTATGTGTGCTGTATACGCAGGTTACATACATCCCCTGTGATACAGATGCCCCTACAGCAGAACGTGTCCGTGTAACAGGACGGGCACTATGTATGTGTGCTGTATACGCAGGTTACATACATCCCTCTGTGATACAGATACAGAGGCCCCTACAGCAGAACGTGTCCGTGTAACAGGACGGGCACTATGTATGTGTGCTGTATACGCAGGTTACATACATCCCCTGTGATACAGATACAAAGGCCCCTACAGCAGAACGTGTCTGTAACAGGACGGGCACTATGTATGTGTGCTGTATACGCAGGTTATGTACATCCCCTGTGATACAGAGGCTCCTACAGCAGAACGTGTATGTGTAACAGAACGGGCACTATGTATGTGTGCTGTATACGCAGGTTACATACATCCCCCGTGATACAGATACAGAGGCCCCTACAGCAGAACGTGTCTGTGTAACAGGGCAGGCACTATGTATGTGTAACAGGGCAGGCACTATGTATGTGTAACAGGAAGGGCACTATGTATGTGTAACAGGACGGGCACTATGTATGTGTGCTGTATACACAGGTTACATACATCCCCTGTGATACAGATAGAGAGGCCCCTACATCAGAATGTGTCTGTGTAACAGGAGGGGCACTATGTATGTGTGCTGTATACGCAGGTTACATACATCCCCTGTGATACAGAGGCCCCTACAGCAGAATGTGTCTGTGTAACAGGACAGGCACTATGTATGTGTGCTGTATACACAGGTTACATACATCCCCTGTGATACAGATACAGAGGCCCCTACAGCAGAATGTGTCTGTGTAACAGGACGGGCACTATGTATGTGTGCTGTATACACAGGTTATATACATCCCCTGTGATACAGATACAGAGGCCCCTACAGCAGAATGTGTCTGTGTAACAGGACGGGCACTATGTATGTGTGCTGTATACACAGGTTATATACATCCCCTGTGATACAGATACAGAGGCTCCTACAGCAGAACGTGTCTGTGTAACAGAACGGGCACTATGTATGTGTGCTGTATACGCAGGTTACATACATCCCTGTGATACAGATACAAAGGCCCCTACAGCAGAACGTGTCTGTAACAGGACGGGCACTATGTATGTGTGCTGTATACACAGGTTATATACATCCCCTGTGATACAGATACAGAGGCCCCTACAGCAGAACGTGTCTGTAACAGGGCAGGCACTATGTATGTGTAACAGGGCAGGCACTATGTATGTGTAACAGGAGGGGCACTATGTATGTGTGCTGTATACGCAGGTTACATACATCCCCTGTGATACAGATGCCCCTACAGCAGAACGTGTCTGTGTAACAGGACGGGCACTATGTATGTGTGCTGTATACGCAGGTTACATACATCCCTCTGTGATACAGATACAGAGGCCCCTACAGCAGAACGTGTCCGTGTAACAGGACGGGCACTATGTATGTGTAACAGGGCAGGCACTATGTATGTGTAACAGGAGAGGCACTATGTATGTGTGCTGTATACGCAGGTTACATACATCCCCTGTGATACAGATGCCCCTACAGCAGAACGTGTCTGTGTAACAGGACGGGCACTATGTATGTGTGCTGTATACGCAGGTTACATACATCCCTCGTGATACAGATACAGAGGCCCCTACAGCAGAACGTGTCCGTGTAACAGGACGGGCACTATGTATGTGTGCTGTATATGCAGGTTACATACATCCCTCTGTGATACAGATACAGAGGCCCCTACAGCAGAACGTGTCTGTGTAACAGGGCAGGCACTATGTATGTGTAACAGGGCAGGCACTATGTATGTGTAACAGGGCAGGCACTATGTATGTGTAACAGGAGGGGCACTATGTATGTGTGCTGTATACGCAGGTTACATACATCCCCTGTGATACAGATGCCCCTACAGCAGAACGTGTCTGTGTAACAGGACGGGCACTATGTATGTGTGCTGTATACGCAGGTTACATACATCCCTCGTGATACAGATACAGAGGCCCCTACAGCAGAACGTGTCCGTGTAACAGGACGGGCACTATTTATGTGTGCTGTATATGCAGGTTACATACATCCCTCTGTGATACAGATACAGAGGCCCCTACAGCAGAACGTGTCTGTGTAACAGGGCAGGCACTATGTATGTGTAACAGGACGGGCACTATGTATGTGTAACAGGACGGGCACTATGTATGTGTAACAGGACGGGCACTATGTATGTGTGCTGTATACGCAGGTTACATACATCCCTCGTGATACAGATACAGAGGCCCCTACAGCAGAACGTGTCCGTGTAACAGGACGGGCACTATGTATGTGTGCTGTATACGCAGGTTACATACATCCCTCTGTGATACAGATACAGAGGCCCCTACAGCAGAACGTGTCTGTGTAACAGGGCAGGCACTATGTATGTGTAACAGGGCAGGCACTATGTATGTGTAACAGGAGGGGCACTATGTATGTGTGCTGTATACGCAGGTTACATACATCCCTCTGTGATACAGATACAGAGGCCCCTACAGCAGAACGTGTCTGTGTAACAGGGCAGGCACTATGTATGTGTAACAGGATGGGCACTATGTATGTGTAACAGGATGGGCACTATGTATGGGTAACAGGATGGGCACTATGTATGGGTAACAGGACGGGCACTATGTATGTGTAACAGGAAGGGCACTATATGTATGTGTGCTGTATACGCAGGTTACATACATCCCCTGTGATACAGATACAGAGGCCCCTACAGCAGAACGTGTCCGTGTAACAGGACGGGCACTATGTATGTGTGCTGTATACGCAGGTTACATACATCCCCCGTGATACAGATACAGAGGCCCCTACAGCAGAACGTGTCTGTGTAACAGGGCAGGCACTATGTATGTGTAACAGGAAGGGCACTATGTATGTGTAACAGGAGGGGCACTATGTATGTGTGCTGTATACGCAGGTTACATACATCCCTCTGTGATACAGATACAGAGGCCCCTACAGCAGAACGTGTCTGTGTAACAGGGCAGGCACTATGTATGTGTAACAGGGCAGGCACTATGTATGTGTAACAGGGCAGGCACTATGTATGTGTAACAGGAGGGGCACTATGTATGTGTGCTGTATACGCAGGTTACATACATCCCCTGTGATACAGATGCCCCTACAGCAGAACGTGTCTGTGTAACAGGACGGGCACTATGTATGTGTGCTGTATACGCAGGTTACATACATCCCTCGTGATACAGATACAGAGGCCCCTACAGCAGAACGTGTCCGTGTAACAGGACGGGCACTATTTATGTGTGCTGTATATGCAGGTTACATACATCCCTCTGTGATACAGATACAGAGGCCCCTACAGCAGAACGTGTCTGTGTAACAGGGCAGGCACTATGTATGTGTAACAGGACGGGCACTATGTATGTGTAACAGGACGGGCACTATGTATGTGTAACAGGACGGGCACTATGTATGTGTGCTGTATACGCAGGTTACATACATCCCTCGTGATACAGATACAGAGGCCCCTACAGCAGAACGTGTCCGTGTAACAGGACGGGCACTATGTATGTGTGCTGTATACGCAGGTTACATACATCCCTCTGTGATACAGATACAGAGGCCCCTACAGCAGAACGTGTCTGTGTAACAGGGCAGGCACTATGTATGTGTAACAGGGCAGGCACTATGTATGTGTAACAGGAGGGGCACTATGTATGTGTGCTGTATACGCAGGTTACATACATCCCTCTGTGATACAGATACAGAGGCCCCTACAGCAGAACGTGTCTGTGTAACAGGGCAGGCACTATGTATGTGTAACAGGATGGGCACTATGTATGTGTAACAGGATGGGCACTATGTATGGGTAACAGGATGGGCACTATGTATGGGTAACAGGACGGGCACTATGTATGTGTAACAGGAAGGGCACTATATGTATGTGTGCTGTATACGCAGGTTACATACATCCCCTGTGATACAGATACAGAGGCCCCTACAGCAGAACGTGTCCGTGTAACAGGACGGGCACTATGTATGTGTGCTGTATACGCAGGTTACATACATCCCCCGTGATACAGATACAGAGGCCCCTACAGCAGAACGTGTCTGTGTAACAGGGCAGGCACTATGTATGTGTAACAGGAAGGGCACTATGTATGTGTAACAGGAAGGGCACTATATGTATGTGTGCTGTATACGCAGGTTACATACATCCCCCATGATACAGATAGTTACTCTGTGCAATCCCTGGGGACTTGTCCCAGATTATTAACCAAACAGAATAAAGTCTACATTCTTATTAACGTCTTAAAGAACCAGGACCCTAAATCTGAAATGTCCAATTATCTCCCCAGAAATAAACCATAGAATGATTATTTATTAATTTACATCGGGCAGTAATAAAATCAGGCAGAATCCGCAGTCTCAGACACCAACCTACCCCCCCCCCCCCCCCCCCCCACACACACACACACTCTCTGCCTCTGTGTGCTAGAGGCATTACCGCAGCTGGTAGCGTCTCCCGATACACCCAGCGGCAGGAATACCCCTGGCTCCTGTAACGGGCGTGAATAAATGAACAAATAGTCTGGATGAATTGCCAGGATATGGGGTAATGCGGACGGTCTCTTCTCTGGGCCTCATTGCCATCAATAACAGATACCTCACTTTTATCAGACAATCATCTCTGTGTGCTGCATACAATCTAATCCATTCACACAATTGCTTTATAGACGCAGGTATATATTAGTATACCGTTAGCTCTCAGCTATACAATAATCTGTGTACACAATGATGTTGTATGCCGATAACGGCTTCATGGACGATGTCGTGGAGCAGGACCAGGGAACGCAGACAGAAATGCTAATATTCACCAGCAGGGGGCACTGTAAGGAACATAGCAGGTCACTGACCAGTGATACAGGGGTCCATTTACCAGTGCGATCTTACCGCATTGTAATGTGAGATACCTCATATCCTGCTAACCCCGAGCTGGCTGCGTAGGCGCACACCCCATGGCAGGGACAGGCACCTATCGTCTAGGATGACCACTATTGGTCGACAGGCGCAAAATATAATTATGCCCCACACAGTAATGCCCCATACAGCATATTATGCCCCACACGGTAATGCCCCATACAGTAATGCCCCATACAGCATATTATGCCCCACACGGTAATGCCCCATACACCATATTATGCCCCACACAGTAATGCCCCATACAGCATATTATGCCCCACACGGTAATGCCCCATACACCATATTATGCCCCACACAGTAATGCCCCATACAGCATATTATGCCCCACACGATAATGCCCCATACACCATATTATGCCCCACACAGTAATGCCCCAAACACCATATTATGCCCCCACACAGTAATGCCCTATACACCATATTATGCCCCCACACAGTAATGCCCCATACACCATATTATGCCCTACACAGTAATGCCCCATACAGCATATTATGCCCAACACGGTAATGCCCCAAACACCATATTATGCCCCACACAGTAATGCCCCAAACACCATATTATGCCCCCACACAGTAATGCCCCAAACACCATATTATGCCCCCACACAGTAATGCCCCATACACCATATTATGCCCCCACACAGTAATGCCCCATACACCATATTATGCCCTACACAGTAATGCCCCATACAGCATATTATGCCCTACACAGTAATGTCCCATACAGCATATTATGCCCCACACAGTAATGCCCCATACACCATATTATGCCCTACACAGTAATGCTCCATACACCTTATTATGCCACACACAGTAATGCCCCACACAGTAATGCCCCATACACCATATTATGCCCCACACAGTAATGCCCCATACAGCATATTATGCCCCACACAGTAATGCTCCATACACCATATTATGCCCCATACAGTAATGCCCCATACACCATATTATGCCCCACACAGCATATTTTGCCCCACACGCTAATGCCCCATACACCATATTATGCCCCATACGGTAATGCCCCATACACCATATTATGCCCCACACAGTAATGCCCCATACAGCATATTATGCCCCACATAGTAATGCCCCATACAGCATATTATGCCCCACACGGTAATGCCCCATACACCATATTATGCCCCATACAGTAATGCCCCATACACCATATTATGCCCCCACACAGTAATGCCCCATACACCATATTATGCCCTACACAGTAATGCTCCATACACCTTATTATGCCCCACACAGTAATGCCCCATACAGCATATTATGCCCCACACAGTAATGCCCCATACACCATATTATGCCCCACACAGTAATGCCCCATACAGCATATTATGCCCCACACAGTAATGCCCCATACACCATATTATGCCCCATACAGTAATGCCCCATACACCATATTATGCCCCACACAGTAATGCCCCATACAGCATATTATGCCCCACACGCTAATGCCCCATACACCATATTATGCCCCATACGGTAATGCCCCATACACCATATTATGCCCCACACAGTAATGCCCCATACAGCATATTATGCCCCACATAGTAATGCCCCATACAGCATATTATGCCCCACACGGTAATGCCCCATACACCATATTATGCCCCATACGGTAATGCCCCATACACCATATTATGCCCCACACAGTAATGCCCCATACACCATATTATGCCCCACACAGTAATGCCCCATACACCATATTATGCCCCACACAGTAATGCCCCATACAGCATATTATGCCCCACACAGTAATGCCCCATACAGCATATTATGCCCCACACGGTAATGCCCCATACACCATATTATGCCCCATACAGTAATGCCCCATATTATGCCCCACACAGTAATGCCCCATACAGCATATTATGCCCCACACGGTAATGCCCCATACACCATATTATGCCCCATACAGTAATGCCCCATACACCATATTATGCCCCACACAGTAATGCCCCATACAGCATATTATGCCCTACACGGTAATGCCCAATACACCATATTATGCCCCATACACCATATTATGCCCCCACAGTAATGCCCCATACACCTTATTATACCCCACACAGTAATGCCCCATGCACAATATTATGCCCCACACAGTAATGCCCCATACACCATATTATGCCCCACACAGTAATGCTCCATACACCTTATGCCCCACACAGTAATGCCCCATACACCATATTATGCCCCACACAGTAATGCCCCATGCACAATATTATGCCCCACGCAGTAATACCCCATACACAATATCATGCTCCACGCAGTTATGCCCCATACACCATATTATGCCCCACACAGTAATGCTCCATACACCTTATTATGCCCCACACAGTAATGCCCCATGCACAATATTATGCCCCACGCAGTAATACCCCATACACAATATCATGCTCCACGCAGTTATGCCCCATACATCATGTTATGCCCCACACAGTAATACCCCACACAGCTATGTTGTTTGGGGTCCCCGTCCCGGCACTTCTCAGGACTGCCTCCTTCACTGAGTCGCTATTAAATGGCGTCCCAAAATAGAATCCTCCTCCCAAGCCTGGTGACACAAGCATCTGCAGTAGTCCAGTCTAGGGATGACCAGTCGAGGGATGACCAGTCGAGGGGACAGTCGCGGCCTCCGAGGGTCTGACCCTGGACATATTACAAAGGTGGGATGGAGCGAATGGGAGAGAGCCTGGATATTGCGTGACAATGTCACTGCCCGTGGCTATGTGTAATTACCCCACGGTTCTGTTGTACAAACGTGTATCTGCCAGAAGTGTGGGGGAAATCACCCTGTACCCCAAAAACAGTGCAAATGAGCATTGGATAACAGTATAGGGAGTCTGTTAGTGGCCAAAAGCAAAGTATTTGGGGATTTAAAAAGTGCCTCTTGTATTTTATTAATAACAATGTCAAATACTAGCAACAAGTCACTTCCGGGAAACCAATGCTCTGGCTTCATCTGAGGAGCAAAATATCGGGAACTTCAATTATAAAAATGTGTTTTTTAAAAACTCCCACCTGGAAGGCTGAATACACCTGTACCCTCCATACACAACCCCCAGGTAACTGCCCCTCGAACCCATTCTTCTGCAGATTATCGCCCAAAAAACCTCCACGTGCCTAATGAGGCGTTAGGGGGGCGCAGGGGTCCTGAACTATGTCCCAACATTACTAACCTGCTCAGGAGTGGATAGAAAAAAAGCAGCGTTAAATCCTACAGGGATAAGTTTGCGCCACTTGTACATATTACCCCTGTACGTGGGGGAGTGCGGCCAAGTGAAGCTGCTCTGAGGTCTGCGGAGGACCAGAAGATGTGAGAATCACCACTAGGGGTGGCAATAAAGGAACACTCACCAAGGGACTGAGGAGGTTACTCTGGTTCTCATGCAGTGCTGCACATTTCGCAGCGCTGCGTGTGGTTTTAATGTGTGGTGTCTAAGGCCTAGGACACACATACCTCCCAACATGACCCTCTCCAGGAGGACACAATGCTCTGTTCCTGGTCTTACCTCTTAATGTAGGATTACCATCACCTGTGTCGAACAGGTTCAATGATAAGACATGTGTTTTACCACAGATGATGTAATCATGTTGGGAGGTCTGGGGTGGGTAAGGAGGAATAAGATTTGGGTGCAAGAAGATCATTACTATCTGTGGTGAGGGCACTTTGTGCCAGGCTTCGACGTGTTAAGGAGGGATTCGGAGATGAAGGGGGTGGAGACCAGGGCATGTAGTGGGCAGGAGGGGAACAGGCATGATGAGGACATGATGAAGGTGGCACAGGGAGGACTATATAAGGGACCTCTCCTCATGCCCAGAGCCGAATTTCCCATTAGGCACGTGAGGCACCGGCCTAGGGGCGGCACATGTTTGGGGGCGGCACTTGGATGCCTGTGATAGTACTCTCAGCCCAAAATGTACCAATAACTGCAAAATATCCACTGTACTGTACTATATTCCATCTTAAATAGAGTGTAAATGGATAGGACATGCAGATACTGCCCCTATAAACTGTCCTACTTAGTAAACATTATTGTTGTGCCTAGGGGCGCACTCATCCCTAAATCCGCCCCTGCTCATGCCCAGGATCTCTGATCCCCACCCATCAGTGGATCAGTGTGTGCCACCCGCGAGTCTGGGTGATAGACAGCGCAGAGGGCGAGTGCAGCTAGCTGCAGGTACAGGGAACCACCGCCTGGATCAGTGTGTGCCACCCGCGAGCCTGGCTGATAGACAGTGCAGAGGGCGAGTGCAGCTAGCTGCAGGTCCAGGGAACCACCGCCTGGATCAGTGTGTGCCACCCGCGAGCCTGGCTGATAGTGCAGAGGGCGAGTGCAGCTAGCTGCAGGTGCAGGGAACCACCGCCTGGATCAGTGTGTGCCACCCGCGAGCCTGGGTGATAGACAGCGCAGAGGGCGAGTGCAGCTAGCTGCAGGTGCAGGGAACCACCGCCTGGATCAGTGTGTGCCACCCGCGAGTCTGGGTGATAGACAGTGCAGAGGGCGAGTGCAGCTAGCTGCAGGTCCAGGGAACCACCGCCTGGATCAGTGTGTGCCACCCGCGAGTCTGGGTGATAGACTGTGCAGAGGGCGAGTGCAGCTAGCTGCAGGACCAGGGAACCACCGCCTGGATCAGTGTGTGCCACCCGCGAGTTTGGCTGATAGACAGTGCAGAGGGCGAGTGCAGCTAGCTGCAGGTACAGGGAACCACCGCCTGGATCAGTGTGTGCCACCCGCGAGTCTGGGTGATAGACAGCGCAGAGGGCGAGTGCAGCTAGCTGCAGGTGCAGGGAACCACCGCCTGGATCAGTGTGTGCCACCCGCGAGTCTGGGTGATAGACAGCACAGAGGGCGAGTGCAGCTAGCTGCAGGTACAGGGAACCACCGCCTGGATCAGTGTGTGCCACCCGCGAGTCTGGGTGATAGACAGCGCAGAGGGCGAGTGCAGCTAGCTGCAGGTACAGGGAACCACCGCCTGGATCAGTGTGTGCCACCCGCGAGTCTGGGTGATAGACAGCGCAGAGGGCGAGTGCAGCTAGCTGCAGGTACAGGGAACCACCGCCTGGATCAGTGTGTGCCACCCGCGAGTCTGGGTGATAGACAGCGCAGAGGGCGAGTGCAGCTAGCTGTAGGTCCAGGGAACCACCGCCTGGATCAGTGTGTGCCACCCACGAGTCTGGCTGATAGACAGTGCAGAGGGCGAGTGCAGCTAGCTGCAGGTCCAGGGAACCACCGCCTGGATCAGTGTGTGCCACCCGCGAGCCTGGCTGATAGACAGTGCAGAGGGCGAGTGCAGCTAGCTGCAGGTCCAGGGAACCACCGCCTGGATCAGTGTGTGCCACCCGCGAGTCTGGGTGATAGACAGCGCAGAGGGCGAGTGCAGCTAGCTGCAGGACCAGGGAACCACCGCCTGGATCAGTGTGTGCCACCCGCGAGTCTGGCTGATAGACAGTGCAGAGGGCGAGTGCAGCTAGCTGCAGGTGCAGGGAACCACCGCCTGGATCAGTGTGTGCCACCCGCGAGTCTGGGTGATAGACAGCGCAGAGGGCGAGTGCAGCTAGCTGCAGGTACAGGGAACCACCGCCTGGATCAGTGTGTGCCACCCGCGAGTCTGGGTGATAGACAGCGCAGAGGGCGAGTGCAGCTAGCTGCAGGTGCAGGGAACCACCGCCTGGATCAGTGTGTGCCACCCGCGAGCCTGGCTGATAGACAGTGCAGAGGGCGAGTGCAGCTAGCTGCAGGTGCAGGGAACCACCGCCTGGATCAGTGTGTGCCACCCGCGAGTCTGGGTGATAGACAGTGCAGAGGGCGAGTGCAGCTAGCTGCAGGTACAGGGAACCACCGCCTGGATCAGTGTGTGCCACCCGCGAGTCTGGCTGATAGACAGTGCAGAGGGCGAGTGCAGCTAGCTGCAGGTCCAGGGAACCACCGCCTGGATCAGTGTGTGCCACCCGCGAGCCTGGCTGATAGACAGTGCAGAGGGCGAGTGCAGCTAGCTGCAGGTCCAGGGAACCACCGCCTGGATCAGTGTGTGCCACCCGCGAGTCTGGGTGATAGACAGCGCAGAGGGCGAGTGCAGCTAGCTGCAGGTGCAGGGAACCACCGCCTGGACCAGTGTGTGCCACCCGCGAGCCTGGCTGATAGTGCAGAGGGCGAGTGCAGCTAGCTGCAGGTACAGGGAACCACCGCCTGGATCAGTGTGTGCCACCCGCGAGCCTGGCTGATAGACAGTGCAGAGGGCGAGTGCAGCTAGCTGCAGGTGCAGGGAACCACCGCCTGGATCAGTGTGTGCCACCCGCGAGCCTGGCTGATAGTGCAGAGGGCGAGTGCAGCTAGCTGCAGGTCCAGGGAACCACCGCCTGGATCAGTGTGTGCCACCCGCGAGTCTGGGTGATAGACAGTGCAGAGGGCGAGTGCAGCTAGCTGCAGGTGCAGGGAACCACCGCCTGGATCAGTGTGTGCCACCCGCGAGTCTGGGTGATAGACAGTGCAGAGGGCGAGTGCAGCTAGCTGCAGGTGCAGGGAACCACCGCCTGGATCAGTGTGTGCCACCCGCGAGTCTGGCTGATAGACAGTGCAGAGGGCGAGTGCAGCTAGCTGCAGGTGCAGGGAACCACCGCCTGGATCAGTGTGTGCCACCCGCGAGTCTGGGTGATAGACAGCACAGAGGGCGAGTGCAGCTAGCTGCAGGACCAGGAAACCACCGCCTGGATCAGTGTGTACCACCAGCGAGTCTGGGTGATAGACAGCGCAGAGGGCGAGTCAACTAGCTGCAGGTGCAGGGAACCACCCCCTGGATCAGTGTGTGCCACCCGCGAGCCTGGCTGATAGTGCAGAGGGCGAGTGCAGCTAGCTGCAGGTCCAGGGAACCACCGCCTGGATCAGTGTGTGCCACCCGCGAGTCTGGGTGATAGACAGTGCAGAGGGCGAGTGCAGCTAGCTGCAGGTGCAGGGAACCATCGCCTGGATCAGTGTGTGCCACCCACGAGTCTGGCTGATAGACAGTGCAGAGGGCGAGTGCAGCTAGCTGCAGGACCAGGGAACCACCGCCTGGATCAGTGTGTGCCACCCGCGAGTCTGGCTGATAGACAGTGCAGAGGGCGAGTGCAGCTAGCTGCAGGTCCAGGGAACCACCGCCTGGATCAGTGTGTGCCACCCGCGAGTCTGGGTGATAGACAGTGCAGAGGGCGAGTGCAGCTAGCTGCAGGACCAGGGAACCACCGCCTGGATCAGTGTGTGCCACCCGCGAGTCTGGCTGATAGTGCAGAGGGCGAGTGCAGCTAGCTGCAGGTCCAGGGAACCACCGCCTGGATCAGTGTGTGCCACCCGCGAGTCTGGGTGATAGACAGTGCAGAGGGCGAGTGCAGCTAGCTGCAGGTCCAGGGAACCACCGCCTGGATCAGTGTGTGCCACCCGCGAGTCTGGGTGATAGACAGCGCAGAGGGCGAGTGCAGCTAGCTGCAGGTACAGGGAACCACCGCCTGGATCAGTGTGTGCCACCCGCGAGCCTGGCTGATAGTGCAGAGGGCGAGTGCAGCTAGCTGCAGGTGCAGGGAACCATCGCCTGGATCAGTGTGTGCCACCCACGAGTCTGGGTGATAGACAGCGCAGAGGGCGAGTGCAGCTAGCTGCAGGACCAGGGAACCACCGCCTGGATCAGTGTGTGCCACCCGCGAGTCTGGCTGATAGACAGCGCAGAGGGCGAGTGCAGCTAGCTGCAGGACCAGGGAACCATCGCCTGGATCAGTGTGTGCCACCCGCGAGTCTGGGTGATAGACAGTGCATAGGGTGAGTGCAGCTAGCTGCAGGTGCAGGGAACCACCGCCTGGATCAGTGTGTGCCACCCGCGAGTCTGGCTGATAGACAGTGCAGAGGGCGAGTGCAGCTAGCTGCAGGTGCAGGGAACCACCGCCTGGATCAGTGTGTGCCACCCGCGAGTCTGGCTGATAGACAGTGCAGAGGGCGAGTGCAGCTAGCTGCAGGTGCAGGGAACCACCGCCTGGTTCAGTGTGTGCCACCCGCGAGCCTGGCTGATAGTGCAGAGGGCGAGTGCAGCTAGCTGCAGGACCAGGGAACCACCGCCTGGATCAGTGTGTGCCACCCGCGAGTCTGGGTGATAGACAGCGCAGAGGGCGATTGCAGCTAGCTGCAGGACCAGGGAACCACCGCCTGGATCAGTGTGTGCCACCCGCGAGCCTGGCTGATAGTGCAGAGGGCGAGTGCAGCTAGCTGCAGGTCCAGGGAACCACCGCCTGGATCAGTGTGTGCCACCCGCGAGCCTGGCTGATAGACAGTGCAGAGGGCGAGTGCAGCTAGCTGCAGGTCCAGGGAACCACCGCCTGGATCAGTGTGTGCCACCCGCGAGTCTGGGTGATAGACAGTGCAGAGGGCGAGTGCAGCTACCTGCAGGACCAGGGAACCACCGCCTGGATCAGTGTGTGCCACCCGCGAGTCTGGCTGATAGACAGTGCAGAGGGCGAGTGCAGCTAGCTGCAGGTGCAGGGAACCACCGCCTGGACCAGTGTGTGCCACCCGCGAGCCTGGGTGATAGACAGCGCAGAGGGCGAGTGCAGCTAGCTGCAGGTGCAGGGAACCACCGCCTGGATCAGTGTGTGCCACCTGCGAGCCTGGCTGATAGACAGTGCAGAGGGCGAGTGCAGCTAGCTGCAGGTCCAGGGAACCACCGCCTGGATCAGTGTGTGCCACCCGCGAGTCTGGGTGATAGACAGCGCAGAGGGCGAGTGCAGCTAGCTGCAGGTGCAGGGAACCATCGCCTGGATCAGTGTGTGCCACCCGCGAGCCTGGCTGATAGTGCAGAGGGCGAGTGCAGCTAGCTGCAGGTCCAGGGAACCACCGCCTGGATCAGTGTGTGCCACCCGCGAGTCTGGCTGATAGACAGTGCAGAGGGCGAGTGCAGCTAGCTGCAGGTGCAGGGAACCACCGCCTGGATCAGTGTGTGCCACCTGCGAGCCTGGCTGATAGACAGTGCAGAGGGCGAGTGCAGCTAGCTGCAGGTGCAGGGAACCATCGCCTGGATCAGTGTGTGCCACCCGCGAGCCTGGCTGATAGTGCAGAGGGCGAGTGCAGCTAGCTGCAGGTCCAGGGAACCACCGCCTGGATCAGTGTGTGCCACCCGCGAGTCTGGCTGATAGACAGTGCAGAGGGCGAGTGCAGCTAGCTGCAGGACCAGGGAACCACCGCCTGGATCAGTGTGTGCCACCCGCGAGCCTGGGTGATAGACAGCGCAGAGGGCGAGTGCAGCTAGCTGCAGGTGCAGGGAACCACCGCCTGGATCAGTGTGTGCCACCCGCGAGCCTGGCTGATAGTGCAGAGGGAGAGTGCAGCTAGCTGCAGGTGCAGGGAACCACCGCCTGGATCAGTGTGTGCCACCCGCGAGCCTGGCTGATAGTGCAGAGGGCGAGTGCAGCTAGCTGCAGGTGCAGGGAACCACCGCCTGGATCAGTGTGTGCCACCCGCGAGGCTGGGTGATAGACAGTGCAGAGGGCGAGTGCAGCTAGCTGCAGGTCCAGGGAACCACCGCCTGGATCAGTGTGTGCCACCCGCGAGTCTGGCTGATAGACAGTGCAGAGGGCGAGTGCAGCTAGCTGCAGGTCCAGGGAACCACCGCCTGGATCAGTGTGTGCCACCCGCGAGTCTGGCTGATAGACAGTGCAGAGGGCGAGTGCAGCTAGCTGCAGGTCCAGGGAACCACCGCCTGGATCAGTGTGTGCCACCCGCGAGCCTGGCTGATAGTGCAGAGGGCGAGTGCAGCTAGCTGCAGGTGCAGGGAACCACCGCCTGGATCAGTGTGTGCCACCCGCGAGCCTGGCTGATAGTGCAGAGGGCGAGTGCAGCTAGCTGCAGGTGCAGGGAACCACCGCCTGGATCAGTGTGTGCCACCCGCGAGCCTGGCTGATAGTGCAGAGGGCGAGTGCAGCTAGCTGCAGGTGCAGGGAACCATCGCCTGGATCAGTGTGTGCCACCCGCGAGCCTGGGTGATAGACAGTGCAGAGGGCGAGTGCAGCTAGCTGCAGGTGCAGGGAACCACCGCCTGGATCAGTGTGTGCCACCCGCGAGCCTGGGTGATAGACAGTGCAGAGGGCGAGTGCAGCTAGCTGCAGGTACAGGGAACCACCGCCTGGATCAGTGTGTGCCACCCGCGAGTCTGGGTGATAGACAGTGCAGAGGGCGAGTGCAGCTAGCTGCAGGTGCAGGGAACCACCGCCTGGATCAGTGTGTGCCACCCGCGAGCCTGGGTGATAGACAGTGCAGAGGGCGAGTGCAGCTAGCTGCAGGTACAGGGAACCACCGCCTGGTTCAGTGTGTGCCACCCGCGAGTCTGGGTGATAGACAGCGCAGAGGGCGAGTGCAGCTAGCTGCAGGTGCAGGGAACCACCGCCTGGTTCAGTGTGTGCCACCCGCGAGTCTGGCTGATAGACAGTGCAGAGGGCGAGTGCAGCTAGCTGCAGGTGCAGGGAACCACCGCCTGGATCAGTGTGTGCCACCCGCGAGCCTGGCTGATAGTGCAGAGGGCGAGTGCAGCTAGCTGCAGGTCCAGGGAACCACCGCCCGGATCAGTGTGTGCCACCCGCGAGTCTGGGTGATAGACAGTGCAGAGGGCGAGTGCAGCTAGCTGCAGGTGCAGGGAACCACCGCCTGGATCAGTGTGTGCCACCCACGAGTCTGGCTGATAGACAGTGCAGAGGGCGAGTGCAGCTAGCTGCAGGTGCAGGGAACCATCGCCTGGATCAGTGTGTGCCACCCGCGAGCCTGGCTGATAGTGCAGAGGGCGAGTGCAGCTAGCTGCAGGTCCAGGGAACCACCGCCTGGATCAGTGTGTGCCACCCGCGAGCCTGGCTGATAGTGCAGAGGGCGAGTGCAGCTAGCTGCAGGTCCAGGGAACCACCGCCTGGATCAGTGTGTGCCACCCGCGAGTCTGGGTGATAGACAGTGCAGAGGGCGAGTGCAGCTAGCTGCAGGTGCAGGGAACCACCGCCTGGATCAGTGTGTGCCACCCGCGAGCCTGGCTGATAGTGCAGAGGGCGAGTGCAGCTAGCTGCAGGTGCAGGGAACCACCGCCTGGATCAGTGTGTGCCACCCGCGAGGCTGGGTGATAGACAGTGCAGAGGGCGAGTGCAGCTAGCTGCAGGTCCAGGGAACCACCGCCTGGATCAGTGTGTGCCACCCGCGAGTCTGGCTGATAGACAGTGCAGAGGGCGAGTGCAGCTAGCTGCAGGTCCAGGGAACCACCGCCTGGATCAGTGTGTGCCACCCGCGAGCCTGGCTGATAGACAGTGCAGAGGGCGAGTGCAGCTAGCTGCAGGTCCAGGGAACCACCGCCTGGATCAGTGTGTGCCACCCGCGAGCCTGGCTGATAGTGCAGAGGGCGAGTGCAGCTAGCTGCAGTTGCAGGGAACCACCGCCTGGATCAGTGTGTGCCACCCGCGAGCCTGGCTGATAGTGCAGAGGGCGAGTGCAGCTAGCTGCAGGTCCAGGGAACCACCGCCTGGATCAGTGTGTGCCACCCGCGAGTCTGGGTGATAGACAGTGCAGAGGGCGAGTGCAGCTAGCTGCAGGTGCAGGGAACCACCGCCTGGATCAGTGTGTGCCACCCGCGAGTCTGGGTGATAGACAGCGCAGAGGGCGAGTGCAGCTAGCTGCAGGTGCAGGGAACCACCGCCTGGATCAGTGTGTGCCACCCGCGAGCCTGGCTGATAGTGCAGAGGGCGAGTGCAGCTAGCTGCAGGTGCAGGGAACCACCGCCTGGATCAGTGTGTGCCACCCGCGAGCCTGGCTGATAGTGCAGAGGGCGAGTGCAGCTAGCTGCAGGTCCAGGGAACCACCGCCTGGATCAGTGTGTGCCACCCGCGAGTCTGGGTGATAGACAGTGCAGAGGGCGAGTGCAGCTAGCTGCAGGTGCAGGGAACCACCGCCTGGATCAGTGTGTGCCACCCGCGAGCCTGGCTGATAGTGCAGAGGGCGAGTGCAGCTAGCTGCAGGTGCAGGGAACCACCGCCTGGATCAGTGTGTGCCACCCGCGAGGCTGGGTGATAGACAGTGCAGAGGGCGAGTGCAGCTAGCTGCAGGTCCAGGGAACCACCGCCTGGATCAGTGTGTGCCACCCGCGAGTCTGGCTGATAGACAGTGCAGAGGGCGAGTGCAGCTAGCTGCAGGTCCAGGGAACCACCGCCTGGATCAGTGTGTGCCACCCGCGAGTCTGGCTGATAGACAGTGCAGAGGGCGAGTGCAGCTAGCTGCAGGTCCAGGGAACCACCGCCTGGATCAGTGTGTGCCACCCGCGAGCCTGGCTGATAGTGCAGAGGGCGAGTGCAGCTAGCTGCAGGTGCAGGGAACCACCGCCTGGATCAGTGTGTGCCACCCGCGAGCCTGGCTGATAGTGCAGAGGGCGAGTGCAGCTAGCTGCAGGTGCAGGGAACCATCGCCTGGATCAGTGTGTGCCACCCGCGAGCCTGGCTGATAGACAGTGCAGAGGGCGAGTGCAGCTAGCTGCAGGTACAGGGAACCACCGCCTGGATCAGTGTGTGCCACCCGCGAGCCTGGGTGATAGACAGTGCAGAGGGCGAGTGCAGCTAGCTGCAGGTGCAGGGAACCACCGCCTGGATCAGTGTGTGCCACCCGCGAGTCTGGGTGATAGACAGTGCAGAGGGCGAGTGCAGCTAGCTGCAGGTGCAGGGAACCACCGCCTGGATCAGTGTGTGCCACCCGCGAGCCTGGGTGATAGACAGTGCAGAGGGCGAGTGCAGCTAGCTGCAGGTACAGGGAACCACCGCCTGGATCAGTGTGTGCCACCCGCGAGCCTGGGTGATAGACAGTGCAGAGGGCGAGTGCAGCTAGCTGCAGGTGCAGGGAACCACCGCCTGGATCAGTGTGTGCCACCCGCGAGCCTGGGTGATAGACAGTGCAGAGGGCGAGTGCAGCTAGCTGTAGGTACAGGGAACCACCGCCTGGACCAGTGTGTGCCACCCGCGAGCCTGGCTGATAGTGCAGAGGGCGAGTGCAGCTAGCTGCAGGTACAGGGAACCACCGCCTGGATCAGTGTGTGCCACCCGCGAGCCTGGCTGATAGACAGTGCAGAGGGCGAGTGCAGCTAGCTGCAGGTACAGGGAACCACCGCCTGGATCAGTGTGTGCCACCCGCGAGCCTGGCTGATAGTGCAGAGGGCGAGTGCAGCTAGCTGCAGGTCCAGGGAACCACCGCCTGGATCAGTGTGTGCCACCCGCGAGTCTGGGTGATAGACAGTGCAGAGGGCGAGTGCAGCTAGCTGCAGGTGCAGGGAACCACCGCCTGGATCAGTGTGTGCCACCCGCGAGTCTGGGTGATAGACAGCGCAGAGGGCGAGTGCAGCTAGCTGCAGGTGCAGGGAACCACCGCCTGGACCAGTGTGTGCCACCCGCGAGCCTGGCTGATAGTGCAGAGGGCGAGTGCAGCTAGCTGCAGGTACAGGGAACCACCGCCTGGATCAGTGTGTGCCACCCGCGAGCCTGGCTGATAGACAGTGCAGAGGGCGAGTGCAGCTAGCTGCAGGTACAGGGAACCACCGCCTGGATCAGTGTGTGCCACCCGCGAGCCTGGCTGATAGTGCAGAGGGCGAGTGCAGCTAGCTGCAGGTCCAGGGAACCACCGCCTGGATCAGTGTGTGCCACCCGCGAGTCTGGGTGATAGACAGTGCAGAGGGCGAGTGCAGCTAGCTGCAGGTGCAGGGAACCACCGCCTGGTTCAGTGTGTGCCACCCGCGAGGCTGGGTGATAGACAGTGCAGAGGGCGAGTGCAGCTAGCTGCAGGTCCAGGGAACCACCGCCTGGATCAGTGTGTGCCACCCGCGAGTCTGGCTGATAGACAGTGCAGAGGGCGAGTGCAGCTAGCTGCAGGTCCAGGGAACCACCGCCTGGATCAGTGTGTGCCACCCGCGAGTCTGGGTGATAGACAGTGCAGAGGGCGAGTGCAGCTAGCTGCAGGTGCAGGGAACCACCGCCTGGATCAGTGTGTGCCACCCGCGAGTCTGGGTGATAGACAGCGCAGAGGGCGAGTGCAGCTAGCTGCAGGTGCAGGGAACCACCGCCTGGTTCAGTGTGTGCCACCCGCGAGTCTGGCTGATAGACAGTGCAGAGGGCGAGTGCAGCTAGCTGCAGGTGCAGGGAACCACCGCCTGGATCAGTGTGTGCCACCCGCGAGCCTGGCTGATAGTGCAGAGGGCGAGTGCAGCTAGCTGCAGGTCCAGGGAACCACCGCCTGGTTCAGTGTGTGCCACCCGCGAGTCTGGCTGATAGACAGTGCAGAGGGCGAGTGCAGCTAGCTGCAGGTCCAGGGAACCACCGCCCGGATCAGTGTGTGCCACCCGCGAGTCTGGGTGATAGACAGTGCAGAGGGCGAGTGCAGCTAGCTGCAGGACCAGGGAACCACCGCCTGGATCAGTGTGTGCCACCCACGAGTCTGGCTGATAGACAGTGCAGAGGGCGAGTGCAGCTAGCTGCAGGACCAGGGAACCACCGCCTGGATCAGTGTGTGCCACCCACGAGTCTGGGTGATAGACAGTGCAGAGGGCGAGTGCAGCTAGCTGCAGGTACAGGGAACCACCGCCTGGATCAGTGTGTGCCACCCGCGAGGCTGGGTGATAGACAGTGCAGAGGGCGAGTGCAGCTAGCTGCAGGACCAGGGAACCACCGCCTGGATCAGTGTGTGCCACCCGCGAGCCTGGCTGATAGACAGCGCAGAGGGCGAGTGCAGCTAGCTGCAGGACCAGGGAACCACCGCCTGGATCAGTGTGTGCCACCCGCGAGCCTGGCTGATTGTGCAGAGGGCGAGTGCAGCTAGCTGCAGGTCCAGGGAACCACCGCCTGGTTCAGTGTGTGCCACCCGCGAGGCTGGGTGATAGACAGTGCAGAGGGCGAGTGCAGCTAGCTGCAGGTCCAGGGAACCACCGCCTGGATCAGTGTGTGCCACCCGCGAGTCTGGCTGATAGACAGTGCAGAGGGCGAGTGCAGCTAGCTGCAGGTCCAGGGAACCACCGCCTGGATCAGTGTGTGCCACCCGCGAGTCTGGCTGATAGACAGTGCAGAGGGCGAGTGCAGCTAGCTGCAGGTCCAGGGAACCACCGCCTGGATCAGTGTGTGCCACCCGCGAGCCTGGCTGATAGTGCAGAGGGCGAGTGCAGCTAGCTGCAGGTGCAGGGAACCACCGCCTGGATCAGTGTGTGCCACCCGCGAGCCTGGCTGATAGTGCAGAGGGCGAGTGCAGCTAGCTGCAGGTGCAGGGAACCATCGCCTGGATCAGTGTGTGCCACCCGCGAGCCTGGGTGATAGACAGCGCAGAGGGCGAGTGCAGCTAGCTGCAGGACCAGGGAACCACCGCCTGGATCAGTGTGTGCCACCCGCGAGTCTGGCTGATAGACAGTGCAGAGGGCGAGTGCAGCTAGCTGCAGGACCAGGGAACCACCGCCTGGATCAGTGTGTGCCACCCGCGAGCCTGGCTGATAGTGCAGAGGGCGAGTGCAGCTAGCTGCAGGTCCAGGGAACCACCGCCTGGATCAGTGTGTGCCACCCGCGAGTCTGGGTGATAGACAGTGCAGAGGGCGAGTGCAGCTAGCTGCAGGACCAGGGAACCACCGCCTGGATCAGTGTGTGCCACCCGCGAGCCTGGCTGATAGTGCAGAGGGCGAGTGCAGCTAGCTGCAGGTCCAGGGAACCACCGCCCGGATCAGTGTGTGCCACCCGCGAGTCTGGGTGATAGACAGTGCAGAGGGCGAGTGCAGCTAGCTGCAGGACCAGGGAACCACCGCCTGGATCAGTGTGTGCCACCCACGAGTCTGGCTGATAGACAGTGCAGAGGGCGAGTGCAGCTAGCTGCAGGACCAGGGAACCACCGCCTGGATCAGTGTGTGCCACCCACGAGTCTGGGTGATAGACAGTGCAGAGGGCGAGTGCAGCTAGCTGCAGGTACAGGGAACCACCGCCTGGATCAGTGTGTGCCACCCGCGAGCCTGGCTGATAGTGCAGAGGGCGAGTGCAGCTAGCTGCAGGTCCAGGGAACCACCGCCCGGATCAGTGTGTGCCACCCGCGAGTCTGGGTGATAGACAGTGCAGAGGGCGAGTGCAGCTAGCTGCAGGTCCAGGGAACCACCGCCTGGATCAGTGTGTGCCACCCGCGAGCCTGGCTGATAGACAGCGCAGAGGGCGAGTGCAGCTAGCTGCAGGTGCAGGGAACCACCGCCTGGATCAGTGTGTGCCACCCGCGAGCCTGGCTGATAGTGCAGAGGGCGAGTGCAGCTAGCTGCAGGTCCAGGGAACCACCGCCTGGATCAGTGTGTGCCACCCGCGAGGCTGGGTGATAGACAGTGCAGAGGGCGAGTGCAGCTAGCTGCAGGACCAGGGAACCACCGCCTGGATCAGTGTGTGCCACCCGCGAGCCTGGCTGATAGACAGCGCAGAGGGCGAGTGCAGCTAGCTGCAGGACCAGGGAACCACCGCCTGGATCAGTGTGTGCCACCCGCGAGCCTGGCTGATTGTGCAGAGGGCGAGTGCAGCTAGCTGCAGGTCCAGGGAACCACCGCCTGGTTCAGTGTGTGCCACCCGCGAGTCTGGCTGATAGACAGTGCAGAGGGCGAGTGCAGCTAGCTGCAGGTCCAGGGAACCACCGCCTGGATCAGTGTGTGCCACCCGCGAGTCTGGGTGATAGACAGTGCAGAGGGCGAGTGCAGCTAGCTGCAGGTGCAGGGAACCACCGCCTGGATCAGTGTGTGCCACCCGCGAGTCTGGGTGATAGACAGCGCAGAGGGCGAGTGCAGCTAGCTGCAGGTCCAGGGAACCACCGCCTGGTTCAGTGTGTGCCACCCGCGAGTCTGGCTGATAGACAGTGCAGAGGGCGAGTGCAGCTAGCTGCAGGTGCAGGGAACCACCGCCTGGTTCAGTGTGTGCCACCCGCGAGTCTGGCTGATAGACAGTGCAGAGGGCGAGTGCAGCTAGCTGCAGGTGCAGGGAACCACCGCCTGGATCAGTGTGTGCCACCCGCGAGTCTGGGTGATAGACAGCGCAGAGGGCGAGTGCAGCTAGCTGCAGGTCCAGGGAACCACCGCCTGGTTCAGTGTGTGCCACCCGCGAGTCTGGGTGATAGACAGCACAGAGGGCGAGTGCAGCTAGCTGCAGGTCCAGGGAACCACCGCCTGGACCAGTGTGTGCCACCCGCGAGTCTGGCTGATAGACAGTGCAGAGGGCGAGTGCAGCTAGCTGCAGGTCCAGGGAACCACCGCCTGGATCAGTGTGTGCCACCCGCGAGTCTGGCTGATAGACAGTGCAGAGGGCGAGTGCAGCTAGCTGCAGGTGCAGGGAACCACCGCCTGGATCAGTGTGTGCCACCCGCGAGTCTGGGTGATAGACAGCGCAGAGGGCGAGTGCAGCTAGCTGCAGGTCCAGGGAACCACCGCCTGGTTCAGTGTGTGCCACCCGCGAGTCTGGCTGATAGACAGTGCAGAGGGCGAGTGCAGCTAGCTGCAGGTGCAGGGAACCACCGCCTGGTTCAGTGTGTGCCACCCGCGAGTCTGGCTGATAGACAGTGCAGAGGGCGAGTGCAGCTAGCTGCAGGTCCAGGGAACCACCGCCTGGTTCAGTGTGTGCCACCCGCGAGTCTGGCTGATAGACAGTGCAGAGGGCGAGTGCAGCTAGCTGCAGGTGCAGGGAACCACCGCCTGGATCAGTGTGTGCCACCCGCGAGCCTGGGTGATAGACAGTGCAGAGGGCAAGTGCAGCTAGCTGTAGGTACAGGGAACCACCGCCTGGATCAGTGTGTGCCACCCGCGAGTCTGGCTGATAGTGCAGAGGGCGAGTGCAGCTAGCTGCAGGACCAGGGAACCACCGCCTGGATCAGTGTGTGCCACCCGCGAGTCTGGGGAATAGACAGTGCAGAGGGCGAGTGCAGCTAGCTGCAGGACCAGGGAACCACCGCCTGGATCAGTGTGTGCCCCCCGCGAGTCTGGGTGATAGACAGTGCAGAGGGCGAGTGCAGCTAGCTGCAGGTGCAGGGAACCACCGCCTGGATCAGTGTGTGCCACCCGCGAGCCTGGCTGATAGTGCAGAGGGCGAGTGCAGCTAGCTGCAGGTCCAGGGAACCACCGCCTGGATCAGTGTGTGCCACCCGCGAGTCTGGGTGATAGACAGTGCAGAGGGCGAGTGCAGCTAGCTGCAGGTGCAGGGAACCACCGCCTGGTTCAGTGTGTGCCACCCGCGAGTCTGGCTGATAGACAGTGCAGAGGGCGAGTGCAGCTAGCTGCAGGTCCAGGGAACCACCGCCTGGATCAGTGTGTGCCACCCGCGAGCCTGGCTGATAGACAGTGCAGAGGGCGAGTGCAGCTAGCTGCAGGTCCAGGGAACCACCGCCTGGATCAGTGTGTGCCACCCGCGAGTCTGGGTGATAGACAGCGCAGAGGGCGAGTGCAGCTAGCTGCAGGACCAGGGAACCACCGCCTGGATCAGTGTGTGCCACCCGCGAGGCTGGGTGATAGACAGTGCAGAGGGCGAGTGCAGCTAGCTGCAGGTCCAGGGAACCACCGCCTGGATCAGTGTGTGCCACCCACGAGTCTGGCTGATAGACAGCGCAGAGGGCGAGTGCAGCTAGCTGCAGGTGCAGGGAACCACCGCCTGGATCAGTGTGTGCCACCCGCGAGCCTGGGTGATAGACAGTGCAGAGGGCAAGTGCAGCTAGCTGCAGGACCAGGGAACCACCGCCTGGATCAGTGTGTGCCACCCGCGAGCCTGGCTGATAGTGCAGAGGGCGAGTGCAGCTAGCTGCAGGTCCAGGGAACCACCGCCTGGTTCAGTGTGTGCCACCCGCGAGTCTGGCTGATAGACAGTGCAGAGGGCGAGTGCAGCTAGCTGCAGGTCCAGGGAACCACCGCCTGGATCAGTGTGTGCCACCCGCGAGTCTGGGTGATAGACAGCGCAGAGGGCGAGTGCAGCTAGCTGTAGGTCCAGGGAACCACCGCCTGGATCAGTGTGTGCCACCCACGAGTCTGGGTGATAGACAGTGCAGAGGGCGAGTGCAGCTAGCTGCAGGACCAGGGAACCACCGCCTGGATCAGTGTGTGCCACCCGCGAGCCTGGCTGATAGACAGTGCAGAGGGCGAGTGCAGCTAGCTGCAGGTGCAGGGAACCACCGCCTGGATCAGTGTGTGCCACCCGCGAGCCTGGGTGATAGACAGTGCAGAGGGCAAGTGCAGCTAGCTGCAGGTGCAGGGAAAAGAGCAGGCAGGAGCCCATATGGACAGTAATCCTTATCCCCAGGCCTATACTGGATCTATCCGGCAAGCGCCTGCTGAGCTGCTAATAACCAGACAGCTCCGGTGCTAGTGCTGAACTACAAGTGCCAGAAGTATCTCCTTTCCAGACTGCAATTGGTCTGTCACTGATCAAATCCACGATTGTGTCTGTGCCTCAAACCACAGATCTATAAATCCGCGATAGCAAAAGGCTAAAGCTGTTCCTCACCTTTATGGGGGGTGTTCATTGTTTCGCACACCGCAGCCACTAGATGGCGCACAGCCGGCAGCGCTGACATGGTGGTTATGTTGCTGTGACGGACTAATAACCGGTAAATGATTACATTTCACTGACACAATGCAAAATAGTGTAGTGGAAATGGTCAACATGCGGTTTTTACATTTCTGTGTCTGTCAACATTTGTCGACACTGCGCTCGCCAAGCTTCGGGATTCTCGTCTCCCTCTATGCCCACTTTGATAGTTTAGTAAAAAGTCGGTTAAAAAAAATCATGAAAAACTTGTGTCGCCCGTTTCCTGTGACAATATTAACCTAGACTACAGATGGAGCGCAGAATGCCCCCGCTGCCGAGCCGGCGCTCCATCTGACTCGGGGGATGTGAACCCTGCCCGTCTCTGCTTCAGGGAGACGGGCAAGGTTAGGGGGGTGCTCGGTGGGGACTGGTGGCAATGTGGTGGGGAGCGCACCAGACCCCCCGCTAAACAAGCTGCGCTCCATATGTAGGGTGACATGTGTATGTGTCGCAGTTGACCCATTGAGGAAACGCTCTATAACACATCTGGTAGTTAATGACAGTGATGCACATGGGCAGAGCCGGGGGTGCCAGGCCTCTCCCCACACAGCCAGTGCCTTGGTCAGCGCCACCATGGTTTCCTGTACCCCCTAAATCAGTCCTGTGCTTATATCCACCCTACTGGCCCCAGATGTGCCCCACCCCACTTACTGACCACTCTCTGAGTGGTACCTATAGTGGGCACAGGATAGATCATAGACAATGTCATGGGTGACAGTCACTAGGTCGACACATTGAAATGGTCGACATACCCAAGATTGACATTGACAAAAGGTCGACATAGACATGGCCGACATGAGAATACCCTCAGTAACCATCCATGGGACATCACTGTACATGCATGTACTCTCCATGGACGGCATAAACCTGCACACGCTAAGTCCTTCTTCACATGCCAGATGCTGCACACGCCAAGTCCTTTCCTTGACAGGATTGCTGAGTTGCAGTGCATTTTTTAAACTTTATTGTGACTTTTTGTGTGTATTACCAATTATATTAAATAAACCAGAATATTAAAAGTTAAGTTTTAAAATAAACAATATCACTTACTTATATAACTTCCTTCCACATATTTTGGTAGTTTACAGGTATTTATATTTGCATATATGTATATGTAAATAATTTTCCAAGAGTGCCCCCACAAAGAGTCTTCTTTTTCTCCATGTTACTGAGCATATCCTTTCCTCACACGTCAGATGCTGCACACGCCAAGTCCTTTCCTCACACGTCAAATACTGCACACGTCAGTCCTTCCTCACACCTCAGATACTGCACACGCCAAGTCCTTCGTCACACGTCAGATGCTGCACACGCCAAGTCCTTCCTCACACGTCAGATGCTGCACACACCAAGTCCTTTCCTCACACGTCAAATACTGCACACGTCAGTCCTTCCTCACACCTCAGATACTGCACACGCCAAGTTCTTCGTCACACGTCAGATGCTGCACACGCCAAGTCCTTCCTCACACGTCAGATGCTGCACACACCAAGTCCTTTCCTCACACGTCAAATACTGCACACGCCAAGTCCTTCCTCACACGTCAGATACTGCACACGCCAAGTCCTTCCTCACACGTCAGATGCTGCATTCGCCAAGTCCTTTCCTCACACGTCAAATACTGCACACATCAGTCCTTCCTCACACCTCAGATACTGCACACGCCAAGTCCTTCGTCACACGTCAGATGCTGCACACGCCAAGTCCTTCCTCACACGTCAGATGCTGCACACGCCAAGTCCTTCCTCACACGTCAGATGCTGCACACGCCAAGTCCTTCCTCACACGTCAGATGCTGCACACGCCAAGTTCTTCCTCACACGTCAGATGCTGCACACGCCAAGTCCTGCCTCACACGTCAGATGCTGCACACGCCAAGTCCTTCCTCACACGTCAGATGCTGCACACGCCAAGTCCTTACCTCACACGTCAGATATTGCACACGCCAAGTCCTTTCCTCACACGTCAGATACTGCATACGTCAGTCCTTCCTCACACGTCAGATGCTGCACACGCCAAGTCCTTCCTCACACGTCAGATGCTGCACACGCCAAGTCCTTTCCTCACACGTCAAATACTGCACACATCAGTCCTTCCTCACACCTCAGATACTGCACACGCCAAGTCCTTCGTCACACGTCAGATGCTGCACACGCCAAGTCCTTCCTCACACGTCAGATGCTGCACACGCCAAGTCCTTCCTCACACGTCAGATGCTGCACACGCCAAGTCCTTCCTCACACGTCAGATGCTGCACACGCCAAGTCCTTCCTCACACGTCAGATGCTGCACACGCCAAGTCCTGCCTCACACGTCAGATGCTGCACACGCCAAGTCCTTCCTCACACGTCAGATGCTGCACACGCCAAGTCCTTACCTCACACGTCAGATGTTGCACACGCCAAGTCCTTTCCTCACACGTCAGATACTGCATACGTCAGTCCTTCCTCACACGTCAGATGCTGCACACGCCAAGTCCTTCCTCACGCGTCAGATGCTGCACACGCCAAGTCCTTCCTCACACGTCACATGCTGCACACGCCAAGTCCTTTCCTCACACGTCAAATACTGCACACGTCAGTCCTTCCTCACACCTCAGATACTGCACACGCCAAGTCCTTCCTCACACCTCAGATGCTGCACACGCCAAGTCCTTCCTCACACGTCAGATGCTGCACACGTCAAGTCCTTCCTCACACGTCAGATGCTGCACACGCCAAGTCCTTCCTCACACGTCAGATGCTGCACACGCTGCCCCCTCCCTCTATCACCTTATACACGTGTACTATTCATCTTACACTGACAGGCCTGCCATATACTGTATATAACTAGCACCCGCTGCCACTTCCCTCCTCTATCACCTTATACACGTTTACTATTCTTCTTACACTGACAGGCCTGCCATATACTGTATATAACTAGCACCCGCTGCCACTTCCCTCCCTCTATCACCTTATACACGTGCACTATTCATCTTACACTGACAGGCCTGCCATATACTGTATATAACTAGCACCCGCTGCCCCTTCCCTCCCTCTATCACCTTATACACGTGTACTATTCTTCTTACACGGACAGGCCTGCCATATACTGTATATAACTAGCACCCGCTGTCCCTCCCCTCCCTCTATCACCTTATACACGTGTACCATTCTTCTTACACTGACAGGCCTGCAATATACTGTATATAATTAGCACCCGCTGCCCCTTCCCTCCCTCTATCACCTTATACACGTGTACCATTCTTCTTACACTGACAGGCCTGCCATATACTGTATATAACTAGCACCCGCTGCCCCTTCCCTCCCTCTATCACCTTATACACGTGTACTATTCTTCTTACACGGACAGGCCTGCCATATACTGTATATAACTAGCATCCACTGCCCTTCCCTCCCTCTATTACCTTATACACATGTTCTATCCTTCTTACACTGACAGGCCTGCCATATACTGTATATATCTAGCACCCGCTGCCCCTTCCCTCCCTCTATCACCTTATACACGTGTACTATTCTTCTTACACTGACAGGCCTGCCATATACTGTATATAACTAGCACCCGCTGTCCCTCCCCTCCCTCTATCACCTTATACACGTGTACCATTCTTCTTACACTGACAGGCCTGCAATATACTGTATATAATTAGCACCCGCTGCCCCTTCCCTCCCTCTATCACCTTATACACGTGTACCATTCTTCTTACACTGACAGGCCTGCCATATACTGTATATAACTAGCACCCACTGCCCCTTCCCTCCCTCTATCACCTTATACACATGTACTATTCTTCTTACACTGACAGGCCTGCCATATACTGTATATAAGTAGCACCTGCTGCCCCTTCCCTCCCTCTATCACCTTATACACGTGTACTATTCTTCTTACACTGACAGGCCTGACATATACTGTATATAACTAGCACCCGCTGCCCCTTCCCTCCCTCTATCACCTTATACACGTGTACCATTCTTCTTACACTGACAGGCCTGCCATATACTGTATATAACTAGCACCCGCTGCCCCTTCCCTCCCTCTATCACCTTATACACGTGTACTATTCTTCTTACACTGACAGGCCTGCCATATACTGTATATAACTAGCACCCGCTGCCCCTTCCCTCCCTCTATCACCTTATACACGTGTACTATTCTTCTTACACTGACAGGCCTGCCATATACTGTATATAACTAGCACCCGCTGCCCCTCCCCTCCCTCTATCACCTTATACACGTGTACTATTCTTCTTACACTGACAGGCCTGCCATATACTGTATATAACTAGCACCTGCTGCCCCTCCCCTCCCTCTATCACCTTATACACGTGTACTATTCTTCTTACACTGACAGGCCTGCCATATACTGTATATAACTAGCACCCGCTGCCCCTCCCCTCCCTCTATCACCTTATACACGTGTACTATTCTTCTTACACTGACAGGCCTGCCATATACTGTATATAACTAGCACCCGCTGCCCCTTCCCCCCCTCTATCACCTTATACACGTGTACTATTCTTCTTACACTGACAGGCCTGCCATATACTGTATATAAGTAGCACCTGCTGCCCTTCCCTCCCTCTATTACCTTATACACATGTTCTATCCTTCTTACACTGACAGGCCTGCCATATACTGTATATAACTAGCACCCGCTGCCCCTTCCCCCCCTCTATCACCTTATACACGTGTACCATTCTTCTTACACTGACAGGCCTGCTATATACTGTATATAACTAGCACCCGCTGCCCCTTCCCTCCCTCTATCACCTTATACACATGTACTATTCTTCTTACACTGACAGACCTGCCATATACTGTATATAACTAGCACCCGCTGCCCCTTCCCTCCCTCTATCACCTTATACACGTGTACCATTCTTCTTACACTGACAGGCCTGCCATATACTGTATATAACTAGCACCCGCTGCCCCTTCCCTCCCTCTATCACCTTATACACGTGTACTATTCTTCTTACACGGACAGGCCTGCCATATACTGTATATAACTAGCATCCACTGCCCTTCCCTCCCTCTATTACCTTATACACATGTTCTATCCTTCTTACACTGACAGGCCTGCCATATACTGTATATATCTAGCACCCGCTGCCCCTTCCCTCCCTCTATCACCTTATACACGTGTACTATTCTTCTTACACTGACAGGCCTGCCATATACTGTATATAACTAGCACCCGCTGTCCCTCCCCTCCCTCTATCACCTTATACACGTGTACCATTCTTCTTACACTGACAGGCCTGCAATATACTGTATATAATTAGCACCCGCTGCCCCTTCCCTCCCTCTATCACCTTATACACGTGTACCATTCTTCTTACACTGACAGGCCTGCCATATACTGTATATAACTAGCACCCGCTGCCACTTCCCTCCCTCTATCACCTTATACACGTGTACTATTCTTCTTACACTGACAGGCCTGCCATATACTGTATATAACTAGCACCCGCTGCCCCTCCCCTCCCTCTATCACCTTATACACGTGTACTATTCTTCTTACACTGACAGGCCTGCCATATACTGTATATAACTAGCACCCGCTGCCCCTCCCCTCCCTCTATCACCTTATACACGTGTACTATTCTTCTTACACTGACAGGCCTGCCATATACTGTATATAACTAGCACCCGCTGCCCCTCCCCTCCCTCTATCACCTTATACACGTGTACTATTCTTCTTACACTGACAGGCCTGCCATATACTGTATATAACTAGCACCCGCTGCCCCTTCCCCCCCTCTATCACCTTATACACGTGTACTATTCTTCTTACACTGACAGGCCTGCCATATACTGTATATAAGTAGCACCTGCTGCCCTTCCCTCCCTCTATTACCTTATACACATGTTCTATCCTTCTTACACTGACAGGCCTGCCATATACTGTATATAACTAGCACCCGCTGCCCCTTCCCCCCCTCTATCACCTTATACACGTGTACCATTCTTCTTACACTGACAGGCCTGCTATATACTGTATATAACTAGCACCCGCTGCCCCTTCCCTCCCTCTATCACCTTATACACATGTACTATTCTTCTTACACTGACAGGCCTGCCATATACTGTATATAACTAGCACCCGCTGCCCCTTCCCTCCCTCTATCACCTTATACACGTGTACCATTCTTCTTACACTGACAGGCCTGCCATATACTGTATATAACTAGCACCCGCTGCCCCTTCCCTCCCTCTATCACCTTATACACGTGTACTATTCTTCTTACACTGACAGGCCTGCCATATACTGTATATAACTAGCACCCGCTGCCCCTTCCCCCCTTCTATCACCTTATACACGTGTACCATTCTTCTTACACTGACAGGCCTGCCATATACTGTATATAACTAGCACCCGCTGCCCCTTCCCCCCCTCTATCACCTTATACACGTGTACCATTCTTCTTACACTGACAGGCCTGACATATACTGTATATAACTAGCACCCGCTGCCACTTCCCTCCCTCTATCACCTTATACACATGTACTATTCTTCTTACACTGACAGGCCTGCCATATACTGTATATAACTAGCACCCGCTGCCCCTTCCCTCCCTCTATCACCTTATACACATGTACTATTCTTCTTACACTGACAGGCCTGCCATATACTGTATATAACTAGCACCTGCTGCCCTTCCCTCCCTCTATTACCTTATACACATGTTCTATCCTTCTTACACTGACAGGCCTGCCATATACTGTATATAAGTAGCACCTGCTGCCCCTTCCCTCCCTCTATCACCTTATACACGTGTACTATTCTTCTTACACTGACAGGCCTGCCATATACTGTATATAACTAGCACCCGCTGCCCCTTCCCCCCCTCTATCACCTTATACACGTGTACTATTCTTCTTACACTGACAGGCCTGCCATATACTGTATATAACTAGCACCAGCTGGCCCTTCCCTCCCTCTATCACCTTATACACGTGTACCATTCTTCTTACACTGACAGGCCTGCCATATACTGTATATAAGTAGCACCCGCTGCCCCTTCCCTCCCTCTATCACCTTATACACGTGTACTATTCTTCTTACACTGACAGGCCTGCCATATACTGTATATAACTAGCACCCGCTGCCCCTTCCCTCCCTCTATCACCTTATACACGTGTACTATTCTTCTTACACTGACAGGCCTGCCATATACTGTATATAACTAGCACCCGCTGCCCCTTCCCTCCCTCTATCACCTTATACACGTGTACTATTCTTCTTACACTGACAGGCCTGCCATATACTGTATATAACTAGCACCCGCTGCCACTTCCCTCCCTCTATCACCTTATACACGTGTACTATTCTTCTTACACTGACAGGCCTGCCATATACTGTATATAACTAGCACCCGCTGCCCCTTCCCCCCCTCTATCACCTTATACACGTGTACCATTCTTCTTACACTGACAGGCCTGACATATACTGTATATAACTAGCACCCGCTGCCACTTCCCTCCCTCTATCACCTTATACACGTGTACTATTCTTCTTACACTGACAGGCCTGCCATATACTGTATATAACTAGCACCCGCTGCCCCGTCCCCCCCTCTATCACCTTATACACGTGTACCATTCTTCTTACACTGACAGGCCTGCCATATACTGTATATAACTAGCACCCGCTGCCCCTTCCCCCCCTCTATCACCTTATACACGTGTACCATTCTTCTTACACTGACAGGCCTGCCATATACTGTATATAACTAGCACCCGCTGCCCCTTCCCTCCCTCTATCACCTTATACACGTGTACTATTCTTCTTACACTGACAGGCCTGCCATATACTGTATATAACTAGAACCCACTGCCCCTTCCCTCCCTCTATCACCTTATACACGTGTACTATTCTTCTTACACTGACAGGCCTGCCATATACTGTATATAACTAGCACCCGCTGCCCCTTCCCTCCCTCTATCACCTTATACACGTGTACTATTCTTCTTACACTGACAGGCCTGCCATATACTGTATATAACTAGCACCCGCTGCCCCTTCCCCCCCTCTATCACCTTATACACGTGTACCATTCTTCTTACACTGACAGGCCTGCCATATACTGTATATAACTAGCACCCGCTGCCCCTTCCCTCCCTCTATCACCTTATACACGTGTTCTATTCTTCTTACACTAACAGGCCTGCCATATACTGTATATAACTAGCACCCGCTGCCCCTTCCCCCCCTCTATCACCTTATACACGTGTTCTATTCTTCTTACACTGACAGGCCTGCCATATACTGTATATAACTAGCACCTGCTGCCCTTCCCTCCCTCTATTACCTTATACACATGTACTATTCTTCTTACACTGACAGGCCTGCCATATACTGTATATAACTAGCACCTGCTGCCCTTCCCTCCCTCTATCACCTTATACACGTGTACTATTCTTCTTACACTGACAGGCCTGCCATATACTGTATATAACTAGCACCTGCTGCCACTTCCCGCCCTCTATCACCTTATACACGTGTACTATTCATCTTACACGGACAGGCCTGCCATATACTGTATATAACTAGAACCCACTGCCCCTTCCCTCCCTCTATCACCTTATACACGTGTACTATTCTTTTTACACTGACAGGCCTGCCATATACTGTATATAACTAGCACCCGCTGCCCCTTCCCCCCCTCTATCACCTTATACACGTGTACTATTCTTCTTACACTGACAGGCCTGCCATATACTGTATATAACTAGCACCCGCTGCCCCTTCCCCCCCTCTATCACCTTATACACGTGTACTATTCTTCTTACACTGACAGGCCTGCCATATACTGTATATAACTAGCACCCGCTGCCCCTTCCCTCCCTCTATCACCTTATACATGTGTACTATTCTTCTTACACTGACAGGCCTGCCATATACTGTATATAACTAGAACCCGCTGCCCCTTCCCTCCCTCTATCACCTTATACACGTGTACTATTCTTCTTACACTGACAGGCCTGCCATATACTGTATATAACTAGCACCCGCTGCCCCTTCCCTCCCTCTATCACCTTATACATGTGTACTATTCTTCTTACACTGACAGGCCTGCCATATACTGTATATAACTAGCACCCGCTGCCCTTCCCCCCCTCTATCACCTTATACACGTGTACTATTCTTCTTACACTGACAGGCCTGCCATATACTGTATATAACTAGCACCCGCTGCCCCTTCCCCCCCTCTATCACCTTATACACGTGTACTATTCTTCTTACACTGACAGGCCTGCCATATACTGTATATAACTAGCACCCGCTGCCCCTTCCCTCCCTCTATCACCTTATACACGTGTACTATTCTTCTTACACTGACAGGCCTGCCATATACTGTATATAACTAGCACCCGCTGCCCCTCCCCTCCCTCTATCACCTTATACGTGTACTATTCTTCTTACACTGACAGGCCTGCCATATACTGTATATAACTAGCACCCGCTGCCACTTCCCTCCCTCTATCACCTTATACACGTGTACTATTCTTCTTACACTGACAGGCCTGCCATATACTGTATATAACTAGCACCCGCTGCCCCTTCCCCCCCTCTATCACCTTATACACGTGTACCATTCTTCTTACACTGACAGGCCTGACATATACTGTATATAACTAGCACCCGCTGCCACTTCCCCCCCTCTATCACCTTATACACGTGTACCATTCTTCTTAAACTGACAGGCCTGCCATATACTGTATATAACTAGCACCCGCTGCCCCTTCCCCCCCTCTATCACCTTATACACGTGTACCATTCTTCTTACACTGACAGGCCTGCCATATACTGTATATAACTAGCACCCGCTGCCCCTTCCCCCCCTCTATCACCTTATACACGTGTACCATTCTTCTTACACTGACAGGCCTGCCATATACTGTATATAACTAGCACCCGCTGCCCCTTCCCTCCCTCTATCACCTTATACACGTGTACTATTCTTCTTACACTGACAGGCCTGCCATATACTGTATATAACTAGCACCTGCTGCCCTTCCCCTCCTCTATTACCTTATACACGTGTACTATTCTTCTTACACTGACAGGCCTGCCATATACTGTATATAACTAGCACCCGCTGCCCCTTCCCTCCCTCTATCACCTTATACACGTGTACTATTCTTCTTACACTGACAGGCCTGCCATATACTGTATATAACTAGCACCCGCTGCCCCTTCCCTCCCTCTATCACCTTATACACGTGTACTATTCTTCTTACACTGACAGGCCTGCCATATACTGTATATAACTAGCACCCGCTGCCCCTTCCCCCCCTCTATCACCTTATACACGTGTACCATTCTTCTTACACTGACAGGCCTGCCATATACTGTATATAACTTGCACCCGCTGCCCCTTCCCTCCCTCTATCACCTTATACACGTGTACTATTCTTCTTACACTGACAGGCCTGCCATATACTGTATATAACTAGCACCCGCTGCCACTTCCCTCCCTCTATCACCTTATACACGCGTACCATTCTTCTTACACTGACAGGCCTGCCATATACTGTATATAACTAGCACCCGCTGCCCCTTCCCTCCCTCTATCACCTTATACACGTGTACCATTCTTCTTACACTGACAGGCCTGCCATATACTGTATATAACTAGCACCCGCTGCCCCTTCCCTCCCTCTATCACCTTATACACGTGTTCTATTCTTCTTACACTAACAGGCCTGCCATATACTGTATATAACTAGCACCCGCTGCCCCTTCCCTCCCTCTATCACCTTATACACGTGTACTATTCTTCTTACACTGACAGGCCTGCCATATACTGTATATAACTAGCACCCGCTGCCCCTTCCCTCCCTCTATCACCTTATACACGTGTACTATTCTTCTTACACTGACAGGCCTGCCATATACTGTATATAACTAGCACCCCCTGCCCCTTCCCCCCCTCTATCACCTTATACATGTGTACTATTCTTCTTACACTGACAGGCCTGCCATATACTGTATATAACTAGCACCCGCTGCCCCTTCCCTCCCTCTATCACCTTATACACGTGTACTATTCTTCTTACACTGACAGGCCTGCCATATACTGTATATAACTAGCACCCACTGCCCCTTCCCCCCCTCTATCACCTTATACACGTGTACTATTCTTCTTACACTGACAGGCCTGCCATATACTGTATATAACTAGCACCCGCTGCCACTTCCCTCCCTCTATCACCTTATACACGTGTACTATTCTTCTTACACTGACAGGCCTGCTATATACTGTATATAACTAGCACCCACTGCCCCTTCCCCCCCTCTATCACCTTATACACGTGTACTATTCTTCTTACACTGACAGGCCTGCTATCCCCCTTATCACCTTATACCGTGTACTATTCTTATAACTAGCACCCACTGCCCCTTCCCCCCTCTATCACCTTATACACGTGTACTATTCTATACTGTATATAACTAGCACCTGCTGCCCCTTCCCTCCCTCTATCACCTTATACACGTGTACTATTCTTCTTACACTGACAGGCCTGCCATATACTGTATATAACTAGCACCTGCTGCCCCTTCCCTCCCTCTATCACCTTATACACGTGTACTATTCTTCTTACACTGACAGGCCTGCCATATACTGTATATAACTAGCACCCGCTGTCCCTTCCCTCCCTCTATCACCTTATACACGTGTACTATTCTTCTTACACTGACAGGCCTGCCATATACTGTATATAACTAGCATCCGCTGCCACTTCCCTCCCTCTATCACCTTATACACATGTACTATTCTTCTTACACTGACAGGCCTGCCATATACTGTATATAACTAGCACCTGCTGCCCCTCCCCTCCCTCTATCACCTTATACACGTGTACTATTCTTCTTACACTGACAGGCCTGCCATATACTGTATATAACTAGCACCCGCTGCCCCTTCCCCCCCTCTATCACCTTATACATGTGTACTATTCTTCTTACACTGACAGGCCTGCCATATACTGTATATAACTTGCACCCGCTGCCCCTTCCCTCCCTCTATCACCTTATACACGTGTACCATTCTTCTTACACTGACAGGCCTGCCATATACTGTATATAACTAGCACCCGCTGCCCCTTCCCTCCCTCTATCACCTTATACACGTGTACCATTCTTCTTACACTGACAGGCCTGCCATATACTGTATATAACTTGCACCCGCTGCCCCTTCCCTCCCTCTATCACCTTATACACGTGTACCATTCTTCTTACACTGACAGGCCTGCCATATACTGTATATAAGTAGCACCTGCTGCCCCTTCCCTCCCTCTATCACCTTATACACGTGTACTATTCTTCTTACACTGACAGGCCTGCCATATACTGTATATAACTAGCACCCGCTGCCCCTTCCCTCCCTCTATCACCTTATACACGTGTACTATTCTTCTTACACTGACAGGCCTGCCATATACTGTATATAACTAGCACCCGCTGCCCCTTCCCCCCCTCTATCACCTTATACATGTGTACTATTCTTCTTACACTGACAGGCCTGCCATATACTGTATATAACTAGCACCCGCTGCCCCTTCCCTCCCTCTATCACCTTATACACGTGTACTATTCTTCTTACACTGACAGGCCTGCCATATACTGTATATAACTAGCACCCACTGCCCCTTCCCCCCCTCTATCACCTTATACACGTGTACTATTCTTCTTACACTGACAGGCCTGCCATATACTGTATATAACTAGCACCCGCTGCCACTTCCCTCCCTCTATCACCTTATACACGTGTACTATTCTTCTTACACTGACAGGCCTGCCATATACTGTATATAACTAGCACCCACTGCCCCTTCCCCCCCTCTATCACCTTATACACGTGTACTATTCTTCTTACACTGACAGGCCTGCCATATACTGTATATAACTAGCACCTGCTGCCCCTTCCCTCCCTCTATCACCTTATACACGTGTACTATTCTTCTTACACTGACAGGCCTGCCAAATACTGTATATAACTAGCACCTGCTGCCCCTTCCCTCCCTCTATCACCTTATACACGTGTACCATTCTTCTTACACTGACAGGCCTGCCATATACTGTATATAACTAGCACCCGCTGCCCCTCCCCTCCCTCTATCACCTTATACACGTGTACTATTCTTCTTACACTGACAGGCCTGCCATATACTGTATATAACTAGCACCCGCTGTCCCTTCCCTCCCTCTATCACCTTATACACGTGTACTATTCTTCTTACACTGACAGGCCTGCCATATACTGTATATAACTTGCACCCGCTGCCCCTTCCCCTCCCTCTATCACCTTATACACGTGTACTATTCTTCTTACACTGACAGGCCTGCCATATACTGTATATAACTAGCACCTGCTGCCCCTTCCCTCCCTCTATCACCTTATACACGTGTACTATTCTTCTTACACTGACAGGCCTGCCATATACTGTATATAACTAGCACCCGCTGCCCCTTCCCTCCCTCTATCACCTTATACACGTGTACTATTCTTCTTACACTGACAGGCCTGCCATATACTGTATATAACTAGCACCCGCTGCCCCTTCCCCCCCTCTATCACCTTATACACGTGTACCATTCTTCTTACACTGACAGGCCTGCCATATACTGTATATAACTAGCACCCGCTGCCCCTTCCCCCCCTCTATCACCTTATACACGTGTACCATTCTTCTTACACTGACAGGCCTGCCATATACTGTATATAACTAGCACCTGCTGCCCCTTCCCGCCCTCTATCACCTTATACACGTGTACTATTCTTCTTACACTGACAGGCCTGCCATATACTGTATATAACTAGCACCCGCTGCCCCTTCCCTCCCTCTATCACCTTATACACGTGTACTATTCTTCTTACACTGACAGGCCTGCCATATACTGTATATAACTAGCACCCGCTGTCCCTTCCCTCCCTCTATCACCTTATACACGTGTACTATTCTTCTTACACTGACAGGCCTGCCATATACTGTATATAACTAGCATCCGCTGCCACTTCCCTCCCTCTATCACCTTATACACATGTACTATTCTTCTTACACTGACAGGCCTGCCATATACTGTATATAACTAGCACCTGCTGCCCCTCCCCTCCCTCTATCACCTTATACACGTGTACTATTCTTCTTACACTGACAGGCCTGCCATATACTGTATATAACTAGCACCCGCTGTCCCTTCCCTCCCTCTATCACCTTATACACGTGTACTATTCTTCTTACACTGACAGGCCTGCCATATACTGTATATAACTTGCACCCGCTGCCCCTTCCCCTCCCTCTATCACCTTATACACGTGTACTATTCTTCTTACACTGACAGGCCTGCCATATACTGTATATAACTAGCACCTGCTGCCCCTTCCCTCCCTCTATCACCTTATACACGTGTACTATTCTTCTTACACTGACAGGCCTGCCATATACTGTATATAACTAGCACCCGCTGCCCCTTCCCCCCCTCTATCACCTTATACACGTGTACTATTCTTCTTACACTGACAGGCCTGCCATATACTGTATATAACTAGCACCTGCTGCCCCTTCCCTCCCTCTATCACCTTATACACATGTACTATTCTTCTTACACTGACAGGCCTGCCATATACTGTATATAACTAGCACCCGCTGCCCCTTCCCCTCCCTCTATCACCTTATACACGTGTACTATTCTTCTTACACTGACAGGCCTGCCATATACTGTATATAACTTGCACCCGCTGCCCCTTCCCTCCCTTCTTACACTGAACACAGAATTACCTTTCCACTTATTACACCGGTTTCTAATTGGTTGAATTAGTTTGCAATGAATGAAAGAGGTGTGTGTGTGTGTGTGTGTGTGTGTGTGGGGGGGGGGGATGTTTCATGTGCCCCCCATGCCAGGGGGCAGTTCATTCTATTTGTCCCGGATGTGTCAGGGTTCTCTTCCCACTAGAGTCCAATGATACAGGTCTAATAAACACAATCCACGTACAACCTCACTGGGCAAAAGGCACCAAAAGCAATATTTAAGGTCTCATAATGAATGACAACACACACATGCATGGCACAGGCGGGTAAAACAGCCATCATGCTGCACGGCGCTCAGAGAGGGAAGAATCTATTTTCGGCTGGGCCGATGCTGGCACACATTTATCTTCAGCACACGACAGGCAGCCAGGCGGTGACAATGATAACCAGGGATATAATACGTATTGTGTATCGCTGGGAAGCTCACGCTGTGCACCAGGCCGTATTTCTGCAATAACGTCTTCATGACTGGTTAGCGGCCTATTATATATCTGCATACAAGGGACGGACCGTAAACCTTATATATTATATTATGGCCCCCTCCAGCATCTGCGTGGTGTAACGGATCTCCTGCGCCTTATACATCCTATCAGGATCCTATATTGTTTCCGGACACCTGCCCCACTAACTACAGTGCAAGACACCAGGAGGACAATCACAAGACCTTGGTCTAATAAGGAAACCTTCAGCAGTAGAACATTTCCTACATTTATATACACAAGTAATGACATATATGGGGCTGTCTGTGATGTCATAGAGAAACCTTCAGCAGTAGAACATTTCCTACATTTATATACACGAGTAATGACATATATGGGGCTGTCTGTGAGGTCATAGAGAAACAATCAGCAGTAGAACATTTCCTACATTTATATACACTAGTAATGACATATATGGGGCTGTCTGTGATGTCATAGAGAAACCTTCAGGAGTAGAACATTTCCTACATTATATACACTAGTAATGACATATATATGGGGCTGTCTGTGATGTCATAGAGAAACCTTCAGCAGTAGAACATTTCCTACATTTATATACACTAATAATGACATATATGGGGCTGTCTGTGATGTCATAGAGAAACCTTCAGCAGTAGAACACTTCCTACATTTATATACACTAGTAATGACATATGGGGCTGTCTGTGATGTCATAGAGAAACCTTCAGCAATAGAACATTTCCTACATTTATATACACTAATAATGACATATATGGGGCTGTCTGTGATGTCATAGAGAAACCTTCAGGAGTAGAACATTTCCTACATTATATACACTAGTAATGACATATATGGGGCTGTCTGTGATGTCATAGAGAAACCTTCAGCAGTAGAACATTTCCTACATTTTTATACACTAGTAATGACATATATGGGGCTGTCTGTGATGTCATAGAGAAACCTTCAGCAGTAGAACACTTCCTACATTTATATACACTAGTAATGACATATATGGGGCTGTCTGTGATGTCATAGAGAAACCTTCAGCAATAGAACATTTCCTACATTTATATACACTAATAATGACATATATGGGGCTGTCTGTGATGTCATAGAGAAACCTTCAGCAGTAGAACATTTCCTACATTTATATACACTAGTAATTACATATATGGGGCTGTCTGTGATGTCATAGAGAAACCTTCAGCAGTAGAACATTTCCTACATTTATATACACTAGTAATGACATATATGGGGCTGCCTGTGATGTCATAGAGAAACCTTTACAGGATCAAAGGGGTTACTTTACTAAGTTTAAGTTCTATTGAGGATAAGATGTTGCCCCTAGCAACTAGTCCACTGTACTTCTTATTTATTTAGCACCTACTAGAAGATAATAGATAGAATCTGATTGGTTGCTATGGGCAACATCATATCTTCAACAGAATGCCCTTCTTAGTAAATTTTCCCCAAAGGGTGCAGTTTCTGTGATAAAGGAGATCTTATCTACATTTGGAGAGAGATAAAGTGCCAACCAATCCACACACAAACAACATTTGCAATTGCAACCTGTAACAAGACAATTCTGGGTAATATCCCCCTTTATCGCAAAATGCAACATACAGAGAGAGGTAAAGTACCAAACAATCCGCTTGTAGCTGCCATGTTATAGGCTGCATTTGAAAAATGTCATTTGGGAGCGAATGGTTGGTACTTTATCTCTCTCTAGTTCTCTGCACGGTTTGATACATATTGGGCTGTAGATTAATAATTTAAAAGGCAAAACCAACATGGCAGCATGCGGACGACTCTGATGTAACATGCTATAAGGAGGCGCAGCGATGGAGGTCATCACCAAGGTCACCCCGACACGTGAGGCTAAAGGCGCACATGTAACCAGAGTCACCTTCTACCATCACCCAGGACAACGACCGACCTCGCGTCCCAACCTGCGTGACGTACCCTCGTGGAATAATGAACAGGTCCCTGCGCTTCTGCCCAAACATACACATAAACAACTTGTAACCAAAATACTGACAAATCCTAATCGTCCGGACGTCCACTAACAAGCCATTATACACCATGGGGCCAAATCTGCTAAGATGGGAGTTCTAGCTCAGTCATTTACCCCAACATGAGACTATTACTGCAATAGTGGCTTCTACCTGGCACCAAACCTCCTAACGCTCCCTGTTCCTGTAGTGTACACATCTCTGGGGAGCTCACTGTGCGTGACAAATGGTGCTCCAGCCAATCAGCTCCCAACTGCCAGGTGTCCCGCTCCCAACTGCCAGGTGTCCTGCTCCCAACTGCCAGGTGTCCCGCTCCCAACTGCCAGGTGTCCCGCTCCCAACTGTCAGGTATTTTAAAAATGACAACTGGGAGCCAATTGGCTCGAGCCCCATTTATCCTACTCACAGGAATTATCCCTCATTGATAAATGAGCCCCTGAACAACCAAGATTTGTGGCTATTGTGTACGTCCCCCTGGCCGGAGGGCGGTCATCCCCTAATACAGGCTCCTTGGGAAGTGGTGAGTCGGTAACACGATCCCAGGCGTGTAACAATGCAGTGTGCGCTGTGGTCCAGCATGCATCCAGTGTGCGCTGTGCTACAGCACGCATCCAGTGTGCGCCGTGCTACAGCATACATCCAGTGCGCGCTGTGCTCCAGCATACATCCAGTGTGCACCGTGTTTCAGCATACATCCAGTGTGCGCTGTGCTCCAGCATGCATCCAGTGTGCGCTGTGCATCCAGTGTGCGCTGTGCTCCAGCATGCATCCAGTGTGCGCTGTGCTCCAGCATGCATCCAGTGTGCGCTGTGCATCCAGTGTGCGCTGTGCTCCAGCATGCATCCAGTGTGCGCCGCGCTACAGCATACATCCAGTGTGCGCCGTGCTACAGCATACATCCAGTGTGCGCCGCGCTACAGCATACATCCAGTGTGCGCCGTGCTCCAGCATACATCCAGTGTGCGCTGTGCTCCAGCATGCATCCAGTGTGCGCTGTGCTCCAGCATGCATCCAGTGTGCGCTGTGCTCCAGCATGCATCCAGTGTGCGCTGTGCTCCAGCATGCATCCAGTGTGCGCTGTGCTCCAGCATGCATCCAGTGTGCGCTGTGCTCCAGCATGCATCTAGTGTGCGCTGTGCTCCAGCAAGCATCCAGTGTGCGCTGTGCTCCAGCATGCATCCAGTGTGCGCTGTGCTCCAGCATGCACCCAGTGTGCGCCGCGCTACAGCATACATCCAGTGTGCGCCGCGCTACAGCATACATCCAGTGTGCGCCGTGCTACAGCATACATCCAGTGTGCCCCGCGCTACAGCATACATCCAGTGTGCGCCGTGCTCCAGCATACATCCAGTGTGCGCCGTGCTCCAGCATACATCCAGTGTGCGCCGTGCTCCAGCATACATCCAGTGTGCGCCGTGCTACAGCATACATCCAGTGTGCGCCGTGCTCCAGCATACATCCAGCTACAGCATACATCCAGTGTGCACTGTGCTACAGCATACATCCAGTGTGTGCCGTGCTACAGCATACATCCAGTGTGCACTGTGCTCCAGCATACATCCAGTGTGCGCCGTGCTCCAGCATACATCCAGTGTGCGCCGTGCTCCAGCATACATCCAGTGTGCGCCGTGCTCCAGCATACATCCAGTGTGCGCCGTGCTCCAGCATACATCCAGTGTGCGCCGTGCTACAGCATACATCCAGCTACAGCATACATCCAGTGTGCACTGTGCTACAGCATACATCCAGTGTGCGCCGTGCTACAGCATACATCCAGTGTGCGCCGTGCTCCAGCATACATCCAGTGTGCACCGTGCTCCAGCATACATCCAGTGTGCGCCGTGCTCCAGCATACATCCAGTGTGCGCCGTGCTACAGCATACATCCAGCTACAGCATACATCCAGTGTGCACTGTGCTACAGCATACATCCAGTGTGCGCCGTGCTACAGCATACATCCAGTGTGCGCCGTGCTCCAGCATACATCCAGTGTGCGCCGTGCTCCAGCATACATCCAGTGTGCGCTGTGCTCCAGGATCCATCCAGTGTGCACCGTGCTCCAGCATTCATCCAGTGTGCGCTGTGCTCCAGCATTCATCCAGTGTGCGCTGTGCTACAGCATACATCCAGTGTGCGCTGTGCTACAGCATACATCCAGTGTGCGCTGTGCTACAGCATACATCCAGTGTGCACTGTGCTACAGCAAACATCCAGTGTGCACTGTGCTACAGCATACATCCAGTGTGCACTGTGCTACAGCATACAGCCAGCTACAGCATATATCCAGTGTGCACTGTGCTACAGCATACATCCAGTGTGCACTGTGCTACAGCATACATCCAGTGTGCACTGTGCTACAGCAAACATCCAGTGTGCACTGTGCTACAGCATACATGCAGTGTGCACTGTGCTACAGCATACATCCAGTGTGCACTGTGCTACAGCATACATCCAGTGTGCGCCGTGCTACAGCATACATCCAGTGTGCACTGTGCTACAGCATACATCCAGCTACAGCATACATCCAGTGTGCACTATGCTCCAGCATACATCCAGCTACAGCATACACCCCAACCCTCTGCCCACTGCTGCCATGCAGAGTGCCACCCCCCTCCCCCTGGGTTTACCACTGGACCCTGGCCATGCAGAGTGCCACCCACCCCCCTCCCCCTGGATTTACCACTGGATCCTGGACATGCAGAGCGCCACCCCTGAGCAGGGAGCGTGCGCTGGCAATAATATGCAGGAGGGTGTGGATCGACATGGGGTCGACAGAAATTACGTCACCAGTGTCTCAGTGGCACCCATCAGCAGGGGCGTAACTAGATATTTGTAGGCCCTATAGCAAAGGTTTGTAAGGGCCCCCTATTTAGCAACTGATGGTGACAAATGTATGTAAAACATATCACTTAGACAGTAAAGATGGGCCCCCTTCAGCTCTGGGCCCCATAGCAGCTGCACCCCTTGCACCTATGGTAGTTACGCCCTTACCCATAAGGCAGTTTTGTTATTAGTCACCCCCCCATGAAGCACAGATTGGGGAAGTGTCTGAATCTTTGTCACGTACAAGCAGTTTCTCCCCCTCACTGCCACGGAAAGGCTTAGCGTGTCGCACACACGCTAACCCCGCTACCAGTCCACCTCACACGACTTTCACATGTCAGCATATTTGGGACACATTCCGAGTACTTACTTACAGTTCTCCAAGCATTAAAAGTTTCTGAATACTCCTATAGATTTCCCTTGATAAATGATACTATGATTTGAATGTTCTTTGATCTTCATGATGAAGCACATGTTGGCTATGCACTAATCAGTGATGTGACCTCCCACAGACAGGTGTATGAAGTGTATACTGGTGGCCTCCATTCAGCTATGTATGCCCCCTCGTGCCTGTATCTTCTCACCCATGTATGCCCTTATTCTGTTGCCATTCCCGCAGAGCAGACATTGCTGCGCCATACTCCCCCTGTCATACTGACCACCTGCCATGTCCTGGTGTTCCCCGCATAAACCACGAGCGTAGAAGGGGAGGGTCAATAACTAATCTCCGGTATGGCTGGGAAAGTAACGCTACATCCTGTCCCCATCTACATAGTCCTAGCTATAAAGGACCAGAACATGCCCACACCCAACGCTCCTGTCCAGCCATCATAGCAGATCCCTCTCCGAGACAATGTTACTCCCAGGTGTGGGAGTACCTGGGAACAACAGGGAAAAGACACTCGCTCATTGACCATCGGTCCGCATCACATTGCCAGCAGGGAGAGACAATAACCAGTCACCAGGAACTAAGCGCAGCACCTACCTTGGAATTTTTGCCTCCGCTGCGTCCTGACTGAGACGATCCGCTGCGCTGCACCCCCGGTTCAGGGGTCGGGGGAGATTTGTCTGACGAGTGATCCGAGCCTTTCTCCACCATGATTTCACCCTCGCTCTGCTGGGGGTTGGGGAGTGGGAGCGCTTGCGTAGGATGGGGGAGCAGGCCGGAGAGCTTCGGTTCGAGTTACTTGCCGTGCTAAGGGAGGAAAAGACATTTGTAAAAATGGGGTTCCTAATGCTCCGTTCCCCTGCATATATAAACACTGCACAATACAAATGCCAATAACAGCAGCCTATGACACAGACGAGGGCACAGAGACACAGCATCGGCCTGGCCCTCAGTCCTCAGCAAATCGCAGGCTCCGACACATGACTTTATCAATGGTGCAGAGACAGAGATGTGCCAGAGAGGAGAGATCTAACGGCAAGCCAGCAGCAGGGGAATTGTACAGACAGTCATGACCAGCCAAGATGAATGCAGCCACAGCCGTACAACAGCAAACAGTCACAGCGGTCGGCAAGGAGCGATAGTCACAGGGACCGGGGCAGGCACAGGAGGGGTTGGCGATACACATTATCTGCATTGTGGGGGGAGAGGAGACCGGGACCAGGCCTGGTACACACACAGCTGTCCGGGGCATGATCTGATCTCCAACGGGCACCAGGTCCGCGAAAGCTGGCACAGCTACAGTCACTGCCCAGTGACTGGGCGCTGCATACAAGCTGGGCATGCCCTTAGCGGGTCGCTGAGTATGAATGACTGGGTTTTTGTTGGCTTTTATTTTTGGCAATATTTATTCCAGACAAGCGTCCCTGACCCGTCCCCTGCCTGTATACTGCTGGCCATGGCAGGGCCTCTCTTACGTTAGCAATGCGGAAGGTAAACAACCCCTTGGCGCTGCCACGCCAACCTCTGCCTCCGACGTTCCTGTCCGGATTTACCAGCAGGTGTGCCCCTGCCGGGTACCGGTGCCGCTTCCTTATTACGTACTATGTACTAATAACCTCATTCGTTATTGCACGCTGCTATCTGCCCCAGTTATTTGCACCCTGGGTCACACGGGCATTATCCCGGCCTTTGCCAAGCTGCTCGGTACCAGGTGCCCCCACATAAAGTAGTCACCCCTACCTACAGTACACATAGACTATAAGCCGTTCCTTCTGTCTAATCTGTACACTCGTTATAGCTGGGACTGAGTTACATTTGCTGATTGATTATATATGAGGCGGCCCCTTGGGGTTACCCCGGCCGAGCACAGGTTATAAGTAGCTGCTCTCTGCGTGCAGCCTGTAATTATAGCTGTTTGTGTGATGGTAACCTACCTTCTGAGGTAAGTTACAACCCAATCCTCAGGGGGGATAAGTGTAAAAGTCTAGGAGGAACATTGGCCCCCGGGAGCTGCATCCACCTGCTCGTACCCCAGAGAGCGGGCCAGCTGATACTGCGGGCACCGCGCAACTTCCCAGCCGAACTGCCAGGCACATACACTAAGATTAGAACGACACATAGAAGATCAGCCGGGCACACTACCCAAACTAGACACACCCTGGAACGGCACGCCAGAGCTGTATGCCACAAATCAGCCGAACGTGGCTGCCAGGCACCATCCGCGCACCTACAGGCAGCACACAAGTAGGTGGCACCTGGGATGACGCATTGTAATATAAGCATCTCTCGGGGTGGGAGCATCGTACAGCACAGAGGGGGGACCAGCTGCAAGTCCGCAGCGCAATGTGTTACAATGCAGAGTGCGTCCCGGCAGCATGCACCGTGCAGTGCCCCCCCCCCCCGGCCTGGGCACATGTGTGCTCGGCTCTGCAAGGTCACAGACACAGAATACACAGAAGCTCAGCACTAACCTGGCAGCCATGAGAGGATGAGCCAGCATCATCGCTTGATCCATTCATTCATTCATGCAGAAAAGGCAGCAGGGGGCAGGGAAGACAGCCACCAGGCAGGAGGGCTACTCACCTCCAAATCCATCTCAGGGGCTCCCCCCCGTCACATGAACAGGGGGGAGGGGGGTGCTATTGGGGCGCTCGGATGAGGTAAAGCAGCCTTTTCTCAGCTGTTTCTCCCTCTCAGCCTCCTGCAACTGAGTCTGAGCAATGGGAGGGAACGAGCATCATGGACCAGCCCCCCCTTCCCTGACTCACAGCTGCTGTGTGCATCCCAGGCCGCTCTCCTCTGTCACATCCTCTCTGCCAGGGACCCCTCCACACCGTGCCGGCACCTGCCCTGGGGAGGAGAGACAGTCACTGCAGCAGCCCCCGATCACCTGCCCTGGGGAGGAGAGACTGTCACTGCAGCAGCCCCCGATCACCTGCCCTAGGTAGGAGAGGCGGTCACTGCAGCAGCCCCCGATCACCTGCCCTAGGGAGGAGAGACTGTCACTGCAGCAGCCCCCGATCACCTGCCCTGGGGAGGAGAGACTGTCACTGCAGCAGCCCCCGATCACCTGCCCTGGGCAGGAGAGACTGTCACTGCAGCAGCCCCCGATCACCTGCCCTGGGGAGGAGAGACTGTCACTGCAGCAGCCCCCGATCACCTGCCCTGGGGAGGAGAGACAGTCACTGCAGCAGCCCCCGATCACCTGCCCTGGGTAGGAGAGGCTGTCACTGCAGCAGCCCCTGATCACCTGCCCTGGGGAGGAGAGACAGTCACTGCAGCAGCCCCCGATCACCTGCCCTGGGGAGGAGAGACTGTCACTGCAGCAGCCCCTGATCACCTGCCCTGGGGAGGAGAGGTGGTCACTGCAGCAGCCCCCGATCACCTGCCCTGGGGAGGAGAGACTGTCACTGCAGCAGCCCCCGATCACCTGCCCTGGGGAGGAGAGACGGTCACTGCAGCAGCCCCTGATCACCTGCCCTGGGGAGGAGAGACTGTCACTGCAGCAACCCCCGATCACCTGCCCTGGGGAGGAGAGACTGTCACTGCAGCAGCCCCCAATCACCTGCCCTGGGGAGGAGAGACGGTCACTGCAGCAGCCCCCGATCACCTGCCCTGGGGAGGAGAGACTGTCACTGCAGCAGCCCCTGATCACCTGCCCTGGGGAGGAGAGGCGGTCACTGCAGCAGCCCCTGATCACCTGCCCTGGGGAGGAGAGACTATCACTGCAGCAGCCCCCGATCACCTGCCCTGGGGAGGAGAGGCGGTCACTGCAGCAGCCCCCGATCACCTGCCCTGGGGCGGAGAGGCGGTCACTGCAGCAGCCCCTGATCACCTGCCCTGGGTAGGAGAGACTGTCACTGCAGCAGCCCCCGATCACCTGCCCTGGGGAGGAGAGGCGGTCACTGCAGCAGCCCCTGATCACCTGCCCTGGGGAGGAGAGACGGTCACTACAGCAGCCCCCGATCACCTGCCCTGGGTAGGAGAGGCTGTCACTGCAGCAGCCCCCGATCACCTGCCCTGGGGAGGAGAGGCGGTCACTGCAGCAGCCCCTGATCACCTGCCCTGGGGAGGAGAGGCGGTCACTGCAGCAGCCCCTGATCACCTGCCCTGGGGAGGAGAGACTGTCACTGCAGCAGCCCCCAATCACCTGCCCTGGGTAGGAGAGGCGGTCACTGCAGCAGCCCCCGATCACCTGCCCTGGGGAGGAGAGACTATCACTGCAGCAGCCCCTGATCACATGCCCTGGGGAGGAGAGGCGGTCACTGCAGCAGCCCCTGATCACCTGCCCTGGGTAGGAGAGACGGTCACTGCAGCAGCCCCTGATCACCTGCCCTGGGTAGGAGAGGCGGTCACTGCAGCAGCCCCTGATCACCTGCCCTGGGTAGGAGAGGCGGTCACTGCGGCAGCCCCTGATCCCCAGGCAGGGGGCACCTTTCATGTTGCACCCAATACACCACATTTTGTGCACGTAGATTGCGAATGTGTACACAGCTGTGAATGACTTTAAGATGGATTTGGCCCAGCGGCAGCATCTACAACTCCACAGCCCGCACAGCCCCCCAACCCCCCCCCCCCCCCCCCACCGCCCTAAAAAAGAAACTTACTTGCGATGGCATGTGCGTACAGATGTTAATAGTACCACATACACAACTATACAAACATCGCCGTCCACCCACGGTCAGGCGCAATAATTAGATGTGACCAGATAATAGGAGCTCATACACATTATACAATTATTAGCCCAATCGTCCTGATTTTTATATAGTGTGTACCCAGCACACGAGGATAAATCTGCCCCAATCCCCGGGGTGTAACGTTGCAACCACCCAGCACAGCAGCAGTAAGTACAGCACATGGGCAATAATCTGCCCCGATCCCCAGGTGTAACGCCGAAGACCCCCAGCACAGTAGCAGTAAATACAGTACATGGGCATTAATCTGCCCAATCCCCGGGTGCAACGCTGCAGCCCCCAGCACAGCAGCAGTAAGTACAGCACATAGGCATTAATCTGCCCCAATCCCCGGGTGCAATGCTGCAGCCCCCCAGCACAGTAGCAGTAAATACAGCACACGGGCATTAATCTGCCCCAATCCCCGGGTGTAACGCTGCAGCCCCCAGCACAGCAGCAGTAAGTGCAGCACATAGGCATTAATCTGCCCCAATCCCCGGGTGTAACGTTGCAGCCCCCCCAGCACAGCAGCAGTAAGTACAGCACATGGGAATTAATCTGCCCCAATCCCCGGCTGTAACGCTGCAGCCCCCCAGCACAGCAGCAGTAAGTACAGCACACAGGAATTAATCTGCCCCAATCCCCGGGTGCAATGCTGCAACCCCCAGCACAGCAGCAGTAAGTACAGCACATGGGCATTCATTTGCCCCAATCCCCGGGTGCAACGCTGCAGCCCCCAGCACAGCAGCAGTAAGTACAGCACATGGGCATTAATCTGCCCCAATCCCCGGGTGCAATGCTGCAGCCCCCCAGCACAGCAGCAGTAAGTACAGCACATAGGCATTAATCTGCCACGATCCCCAGGTGTAACGCTGCAGCCCCCAGCACAGCAGCAGTAAGTACAGCACATGGGCATTAATCTGCCCCAATCCCCGGTGTAACACTGCAGCCCCCCCCCCCCCCAGCACAGCAGCATTAAGTACAGCACATGGGCATTAATCTGCCCCAATCCCCGGGTGCAATGCTGCAGCCCCCAGCACAGCAGCAGTAAGTACAGCACATGGGCATTAATTTGCCCCAATCCCCGGGTGCAATGCTGCAGCCCCCCAGCACAGCAGCAGTAAGTACAGCACATAGGCATTAATCTGCCCCGATCCCCGGGTGTAACGCTGCAGCCCCCAGCACAGCAGCAGTAAGTACAGCACATGGGCATTAATCTGCCCCAATCCCCGGTGTAACACTGCAGCCCCCCCCAGCACAGCAGCAGTAAGTACAGCACATGAGCATTAATCTGCCCCAATCCCCGGTGTAACACTGCAGCCCCACCCCTGCCCCCCAGCACAGCAGCATTAAGTACAGCACATGGGCATTAATCTGCCCCAATCCCCGGGTGTAACACTGCAGCCCCCCCCAGCACAGCAGCAGTAAGTACAGCACATGAGCATTAATCTGCCCCAATCCCCGGTGTAACACTGCAGCCCCACCCCTGCCCCCCAGCACAGCAGCATTAAGTACAGCACATGGGCATTAATCTGCCCCTATCCCCGGTGTAACACTGCAGCCCCACCCCTGCCCCCCAGCACAGCAGCAGTAAGTACAGCACATGGGCATTAATCTGCCCCTATCCCCGGGTGTAACGCTGCAGCCATAAGAAATTTTTACAAAAATTGTCTTAAAAACAAATGACAAACAGTGGCGTAGCTATAGTCCTGCAGCCTCCGCGGTGTTGGGGAGGCACTGAGAGGGTGTAGGCACCGGGGGGGCTGCAGGACTATTGTTACTCACTGCCTTTTGCCGCCAGCGCGTCTGTCTGCGCTGAGTTCCGGCTCTCCCGGCTACTGCTGCAGTGCTGCTAATACAAAAAAGTGACTAGGAAAATGGCTGCCCCCATACTGCAGACAGTTTTTCAGGCGGCTAGAGGAGGCAGTGGCCTCCTCTTGCAACCTTAAAAACGGTCTGCTGCAGCAGTAGCCGGGAGAGCCGGGACCCAGCGCAGACAGAAGCGCCGGCAGCAGAAGGCAGTGAGTGCTGATTGTTTATCCTAGGGGGGCGCCCCACTGCATTTTCGACAGGGGGGTGCAGAATTAATAGTTACGCCACTGATGACAAAGCATACATTACGGCTCCTCTGGCAGTGACCCTATATTCATGCTAATTATTATTATATGCCCAATTACATTGCATGGTGTATTACATGGCTATACTAGTAATATTCATTAGCAAAGAGCGGGATAAAAGGATTATCCATCATCTATAGCACGATGTTTACCTATATGGAAATAGGACTGTCCTGAAAAACTGACCTTTATACTGTATAAGCTGTTGGAAAGTGAGAGATAAAGTAGCAGTCAACAAGATCCTTACTGTCATTTTTCATGGCAGTTAGGGGCTGATTTTCCAAGGCTTAGTACAGATCTTCCATTCCTGTTCATTAGCAAGCTAGTCCCACAGGTGAAGCAGTCACAGAGCATCATGGGATATGTACAATACAGGTAGCCCTCCACAATCAGGCTCACAACGTACAAGAGCACAATGGGGGGATTCAATTTCCCTAGCACATCATGTAAGTTGTTCTTCCTCAATAATGGCCTCCAGAATTCTTGGGGTATCTTAGCAAGTGAACTGGGCCTTCATGTTTCCTCAGTAATGGTTTCTCAGACCCCTCATTAATGTCCTCAAAAACACAACCGTAATTCTTGCAGAGTCTCAAAAATGGCCCTCAGTCCCTCAATAATGGCTTCCTAACCCTAGCCCTTGGTGTCCCCAAATAATGCCCCTCTGAGCATTTCAGTTAATCTAATAATTGACTCTTGGGGTCCCTCAATAATGGCCTCACAGTCCTTTTATATGCACCAAAGGCATCATCTTCACCCTTGGAGTCCTTCATGGCACTTGGAGTTCCTCAAAACGGTCATCCCTTAACCCTTTGTGTGCCTCAATAATGGTCCACTGACAATTGAGGTCTCTCAATTAAGGCACCTTGGCCCTTTGAGTTCCACTACTGCGGCGTCTTCCCCCTGGGGTCCCTCAATAATGGCTTCCTAACCCTTTGTGTTCCTCAATATGGGCAATAACCACTAGGGTACATCGATAATAATTCATCCATTTAGCGCTCATTTAGTGTAGGGGACAGTAGGGCTGATTCGGCCGGGTGGCGCTAAGTAGCGAGCGGTACTGAATTACCTCCTTATTGTAAGGTCTAGAGGATTGGGCAACACCAGAGGGGGACCGTGTGCAGACACCAGCTGGAGGTCTCCGGAAACATGGCGCCTAATTTCACTACTGCGCAGCAGCCATTTTTGCTGTGGATGAAGCGACAGACGCAGGACTTGGGGAAAAATAACTATTAAAAATATGGGTGTTCTATGGGGGCTAATCTGGTTGATTCGCAAGGCTGCAAAATCACAGCCTTGTGAGTCCACCAAGCCCCGCCCGCCGCTCCCCCTCGGCCTGTGAACGGGTGTGTAACAAACATCCATCCGCAGCCTGTGAGTGAACACCCAGATCATTCGATGGTGGCACGCAGATCTAAGTGACTCCCAGGTCACTTAGCTTTGTGTGCACCCTCAGGAGGAAGTGGGCAGGCAGCTGACATCTGGTGATGTCAGCACTCCGCCCTCGGCACCGACGTTGCGGCCCGATTACCATGGAACACCCAGCGTTTACATGGGAACGCCCATAAAATGCTGGGCATTCCCATAGCAGCCATACAGCGTTACCCCTGTGTCTCTGTAGTACAGGCAGCCATACGGCGTTACCCCTGTGTCTCTGTAGTACAGGCAGCCATACGGCGTTACCCCTGTGTCTCTGCAGTACAGGCAGCCATACGGCGTTACCCCTGTGTCTCTGTAGTACAGGCAGCCATACGGCGTTACCCCTGTGTCTCCGTAGTACAGGCAGCCATACGGCGTTACCCCTGTGTCTCTGTAGTACAGGCAGCCATACGGCGTTACCCCTGTGTCTCTGCAGTACAGGCAGCCATACGGCGTTACCCCTGTGTCTCTGTAGTACAGGCAGCCATACGGCGTTACCCCTGTGTCTCTGTAGTACAGGCAGCCATACAACGTTACCCCTGTGTCTCTGCAGTACAGGCAGCCATACGGCGTTACCCCTGTGTCTCTGTAGTAAAGGCAGCCATACGGCGTTACCCCTGTGTCTCTGCAGTACAGGCAGCCATACAACGTTACCCCTGTGTCTCTGCAGTACAGGCAGCCATACGGCGTTACCCCTGTGTCTCTGTAGTACAGGCAGCCATACGGCATTACCCCTGTGTCTCTGCAGTACAGGCAGCCACACAACGTTACCCCTGTGTCTCTGTAGTACAGGCAGCCATACGGCGTTACCCCTGTGTCTCTGTAGTACAGGCAGCCATACGGCATTACCCCTGTGTCTCTGTAGTACAGGCAGCCATACGGCGTTACCCCTGTGTCTCTGTAGTACAGGCAGCCATACGGCGTTACCCCTGTGTCTCTGTAGTACAGGCAGCCATACAACGTTACCCCTGTGTCTCTGTAGTACAGGCAGCCATACGGCGTTACCCCTGTGTCTCTGCACTACAGGCAGCCATACGGCGTTACCCCTGTGTCTCTGTAGTACAGGCAGCCATACAATGTTACCCCTGTGTCTCTGTAGTACAGGCAGCCATACGGCGTTACCCCTGTGTCTCTGTAGTACAGGCAGCCATACGGCATTACCCCTGTGTCTCTGTAGTACAGGCAGCCATACGGCGTTACCCCTGTGTCTCTGTAGTACAGGCAGCCATACAACGTTACCCCTGTGTCTCTGTAGTACAGGCAGCCATACGGCGTTACCCTGTGTCTCTGCACTACAGGCAGCCATACGGCGTTACCCCTGTGTCTCTGTAGTACAGGCAGCCATACGGCGTTACCCCTGTGTCTGCAGTAAAGGCAGCCATACGGCGTTACCCCTGTGTCTGTAGTACAGGCAGCCATACGGCGTTACCCCTGTGTCTCTGCAGTACAGGCAGCCATACAACGTTACCCCTGTGTCTCTGCAGTACAGGCAGCCATACGGCGTTACCCCTGTGTTTCTGTAGTACAGGCAGCCATACAACGTTACCCCTGTGTCTCTGTAGTACAGGCAGCCATACGGCGTTACCCCTGTGTCTCTGTAGTACAGGCAGCCATACAACGTTACCCCTGTGTCTCTGTAGTACAGGCAGCCATACGGCATTACCCCTGTGTCTCTGTAGTACAGGCAGCCATACGGCGTTACCCCTGTGTCTCTGTAGTACAGGCAGCCATACAACGTTACCCCTGTGTCTCTGTAGTACAGGCAGCCATACGGCGTTACCCCTGTGTCTCTGTAGTACAGGCAGCCATACAACGTTACCCCTGTGTCTCTGTAGTACAGGCAGCCATACAACGTTACCCCTGTGTCTCTGTAGTACAGGCAGCCATACGGCGTTACCCCTGTGTCTCTGTAGTACAGGCAGCCATACGGCATTACCCCTGTGTCTCTGTAGTACAGGCAGCCATACGGCGTTACCCCTGTGTCTCTGTAGTACAGGCAGCCATACAACGTTACCCCTGTGTCTCTGTAGTACAGGCAGCCATACGGTGTTACCCCTGTGTCTCTGCACTACAGGCAGCCATACGGCGTTACCCCTGTGTCTCTGTAGTACAGGCAGCCATACGGCGTTACCCCTGTGTCTGCAGTACAGGCAGCCATACGGCGTTACCCCTGTGTCTGTAGTACAGGCAGCCATACGGCGTTACCCCTGTGTCTCTGCAGTACAGGCAGCCATACACGTTACCCCTGTGTCTCTGCAGTACAGGCAGCCATACGGCGTTACCCCTGTGTTTCTGTAGTACAGGCAGCCATACAACGTTACCCCTGTGTCTCTGTAGTACAGGCAGCCATACGGCGTTACCCCTGTGTCTCTGTAGTACAGGCAGCCATACAACGTTACCCCTGTGTCTCTGTAGTACAGGCAGCCATACGGCATTACCCCTGTGTCTCTGTAGTACAGGCAGCCATACGGCGTTACCCCTGTGTCTCTGTAGTACAGGCAGCCATACAACGTTACCCCTGTGTCTCTGTAGTACAGGCAGCCATACGGCGTTACCCCTGTGTCTCTGTAGTACAGGCAGCCATACAACGTTACCCCTGTGTCTCTGTAGTACAATACAATACAAGCACAACATGGGCACAACATGGGTCAATTGTGGCTAATTACTGTTGCACATCACCTCATCCCCCTGACGCCCTCTAATTACAGTTATTTCGATGGCCCTCTTTGGGGCTACCATAATTCGCCGATCAATAACTGACCAATCCTGCTGCAGCCCTTTAAATCCAATTGTTATTTACAACAGATCGGAAGCGCGAGCCGGCAACATTGTATTACAAAACTCTTAGGGCTCATACACAAATACCCCTTTTACACCAATGCCGTGACCCGGATTATTGCCGCTCCAGTCCGGGGCGGGCTTGGTGTAAAAGGGCAAAAAAATAAATAACCCGGGTCCTGTTACCCGGTGTCCGACCCGGCAAATATTCAGGGTCGGACACAGGGCTTCCCCGCAGTCAGGGGCCGTGTAAATGAGTAACCTGGATTATCCGACCCAGGGACCCATTTCCTCCAATCAGGGAGCACCAACCTCCGGACCTCAGCGCCCTGAGGTCAGTCCGGAGGTTGGGCAGGGGCTATGTACAGCCTCCGCTGCTGTCTGCGGTACTATGCCGCGCCCTGAGGTCAGTCCGGAGGTTGGGCAGGGGCTGTGTACAGCCTCCACTGCTGTCTGCGGTACTATGCAGTACCCTGAGGTCAGTCCGGAGGTTGGGCAGGGGCTGTGTACAGCCTCCACTGCTGTCTGCGGTACTATGCAGTGCCCTGAGGTCAGTCCGGAGGTTGGGCAGGGGCTGTGTACAGCCTCCGCTGCTGTCTGCGGTACTATGCAGCGCCCTGAGGTCAATCCGGAGGTTGGGCAGGGGCTGTGTACAGCCTCCGCTGCTGTCTGCGGTACTATGCAGCGCCCTGAGGTCAATCCGGAGGTTGGGCAGGGGCTGGGTACAGCCTCCGCTGCTGTCTGCGGTACTTTGCAGCGCCCGGAGGTCAGTCCAAAGGGTTGGGCAGGGGCTGTGTACAGCCTCCGCTGCTGTCTGTGGTACTATGCAGCGCCCTGAGGTCATTCCGGAGGTTGGGCAGGGGCTGTGTACAGCCTCCCCTGCTGTCTGCGGTACTATGCAGCGCCCTGAGGTCAGTCCAAAGGGTTGGGCAGGGGCTGTGTACAGCCTCCGCTGCTGTCTGCGGTACTATGCAGTGCCCCGAGGTCAGTCCGTAGGTTGGGCAGGGGCTGTGTACAGCCTCCGCTGCGGTCTGCGGTATTATGCAGCGCCCTGAAGTCAGTCCAAAGGGTTGGGCAGGGGCTGTGTACAGCGTCCGCTGCTGTCTGCGGTACTATGCAGCGCCCTGAGGTCAGTCCGGAGGTTGGGCAGGGGCTGCGTACAGCCTCCGCTGCTGTCTGCGGTACTATGCAGCGCCCTGAGGTCAGTCCGGAGGTTGGGCAGGGGCTGCGTACAGCCTCCGCTGCTGTCTGCGGTACTGTGCAGTGCCCTGAGATCAGTCCGGAGGTTGGGCAGGGACTGTGTATAGCCTCCGCTGCTGTCTGCGGTACTGTGCAGTGCCCTGAGGTCAGTCCGGAGATTGGGCAGGGGCTGTGTATAGCCTCTGCTGCTGTCTGTGGTACTATGCAGTGCCCTGAGGTCAGTCCGGAGGTTGGGCAGGGGCTGTGTATAGCCTCTGCTGCTGTCTGCGGTACTGCCCAGCAGCTTATCTGGGTGCAGCCCCCAGCGTGTTGGTCGTCGTTGTGGGGGTGTCAGGCGGCGTTGCGGGGGTGACTGTCGGCGGGTTTCTCGGCGCTTGGAGATGTCCTCTCCGAGCGCTGGCTCAGGGCCCGAATTCACCGGCATAATGCCAGGGGACGCCGGTGTAAAAGGGAACAACTGCCGGGTCACATCCAGGTCCAAAAACCCGGGTGCGACCCTGCAGTTTTGGTGTAAAAGTGGTAAAAGTGGTAATATAATACACGCTTTCGCCTGCGCCATACTGCACTATGGGCTTAGAGACACCCGCCGGAGCTACCGCAAACTCATTACCCGCCATGTACACACACAAATGAGGGATGAGGGTCTATGGTTGGTCTATGGCCATGGAGGCCGGACATAGCAGTAGCGCCTCAGGCTATGGTTGGTCTATGGCCATGGAGGCCGGACATAGCAGTAGCGCCTCAGGCTATGGTTGGTCTATGGCCATGGAGGCCGGACATAGCAGTAGTGCCTCAGGCTATGATTGGTCTATGGCCATGGAGGCCGGACATAGCAGTAGCGCCTCAGGCTATGAGTTTGCATGTATTACTTCCCTGCCACCAGCAGGTAAAATGCTGCAAACAGCTATGACGCCCGCGTATTACCAAGCACTCCTTTATCACCTCCAAATGGATCACAGCGGCCGTTTGACACATGTACATCGCGATTGCAGCACATGAGCAGGCGGACAATAATCGCCCCGTTCCGGGATATTCAGCCATCGTATATAAACATGAATTAGGCCATATTTACTTAACGAACATAAACAGGGTACAGGACACTTGTCAGGAACGGTCTTAAGTCTACCAGGCACACGTACGGGGGGCAGTCAGAGTATGCCATGGCGTTATGCAGGACCTTCCAGGTAGCTCAGGGTGGTGACACCCCATGTGCCAGTGTATGGTTATTGCCCAGGGGACAAGGAAGAGTCACTCTTTAATCCCTAAACTCCTTTGCTGAGGGAAGTTCCTGGCTTAGGTGGCGTTGCACCGGACAGGAAGGAGATGCGTTACCTCTCCAGGTGCAATACCAGAACAGGATCAGACACCTGCCGATACCACTAGGAAGGAGATGCGTTACCTCTCCAGGTGCAATACCAGAACAGGATCAGACACCTGCCGATACCACTAGGAAGGACGGCAGAGTTAACGCGTAAATTCCAGGAATATGGGAGGTTGAGTGAGGATATTAATCCTGGAGAACCGAGGAAGATGGATAAATACTAAGAGGATTATAGGCTCTGGCTACAGATGGCATCCTTCAGCTTCCGTGCTCTCTTACTGTATGCCACACGTCCTGCATGGCACAGGGGTGGCATCAGCTGGGCCCCAGTCACCACTAACTCTAGGACCTGTCCCATGACAGTATCTGGCAGCAACTCAGTCAGAGAAGTGATTGGAAGCATTAAGGTTCTAAGAGGAAAGCACTTGTAATGCCTGGTCCCTGCCCATCAATGTCATGTAGTACAGGAGGGTATATGGGTAGTAATGTGGTACAGGTGGTTATAGGGGTAGTACAGGAGGGTATATGGGTAGTAATGTAGTCAGGAGGGTATATGGGTAGTGCAGGAGGGTATATGGGTAGTAATGTAGTACAGGAGGGTATATGGGTAGTAATGTGGTACAGGAGGGTATATGGGTAGTACAGGAGGGTATATGGGTAGTAATGTAGTACAGGTGGGTATATGGGTAGTAATGTGGTACAGGTGGGTATATGGGTAGTACAGGAGGGTATATGGGTAGTACAGGAGGGTATATGGGAAGTAATGTAGTACAGGAGGGTATATGGGCAGTAATGTAGTACAGGAGGGTATATGGGTAGTAATGTAGTACAGGAGGGTATATGGGTAGTACAGGAGGGTATATGGGTAGTACAGGAGGGTATATGGGTAGTACAGGAGGGTATATGGGTAGTAATGTAGTACAGGAGGGTATATGGGTAGTACAGGAGGGTATATGGGTAGTACAGGAGGGTATATGGGTAGTAATGTAGTACAGGAGGGTATATGGGTAGTAATGTAGTACAGGAGGGTATATGGGTAGTAATGTAGTACAGGAGGGTATATGGGTAGTACAGGAGGGTATATGGGTAGTAATGTAGTACAGGAGGGTATATGGGTAGTACAGGAGGGTATAAGGGTAGTAATGTAGTACAGGAGGGTATATGGGTAGTAATGTAGTACAGGAGGGTATATGGGTAGTACAGGAGGGTATATGGGCAGTAATGTAGTACAGGAGGGTATATGGGTAGTAAGGAGGGTACACGGGTAGTAATGTAGTACAGGATGGTATATGGGTAGTACAGGAGGGTATATGGGTAGTAATGTAGTACAGGAGAGTATATGGGTAGTAATGTAGTACAGGAGGGTATATGGGTAGTACAGGAGGGTATATGGGTAGTAATGTATTATAGGAGGGTATATGGGTAGTAATGTAGTACAGGAGGGTATATGGGTAGTACAGGAGGGTATATGGTCAGTAATGTAGTACAGGAGGGTATATGGGTAGTACAGGAGGGTATATGGGTAGTAATGTAGTACAGGAGGGTATAAGGGTATTAACAGGAGGTATATAGGTAGTACAGGAAGGATATAGGTAGTACTGGAAGGTATATAGGTAGTAATGTAGTACAGGAGGGTATATGGCTAGTACAGGAGGGTACATGGATAGTAATGTAGTACAGGAGGGTATAAGGGTATTAACAGGAGGTATATAGGTAGTACAGGAAGGATATAGGTAGTACTGGAAGGTATATAGGTAGTAATGTATTATAGGAGGGAATATGGGTAGTAATGTATTATAGAAGGGTATAAGGGTAGTAATGTAGTACAGGAGGGTATATGGGTAGTACAGGAGGGTATATGGGCAGTAATGTAGTACAGGAGGGTATATGGGTAGTACAGGAGGGTATATGGGCAGTAATGTAGTACAGGAGGGTATATGGCTAGTACAGGAGGGTACATGGCTAGTAATGTAGTACAGGAGGGTATAAGGGTATTAACAGGAGGTATATAGGTAGTACAGGAGGTATATAGGTAGTAATGTAGTACAGGAGGGTATATGGATAGTAATGTATTATAGGAGGGTATATGGGCAGTAATATAGTACAGGAGGGTATATGGGTAGTACAGGAGGGTATATGGGCAGTAATGTATTACAGGAGGGTATATGGGTAGTACAGGAGGGTATATGGGTAGTAATGTAGTACAGGAAGGATATAGGTAGTACAGGAAGGTATATAGGTAGTAATGTAGTACAGGAGGTATATAGGTAGTAATATAGTACAGGAAGGATATAGGTAGTACAGGAAGGTATATAGGTAGTAATGTAGTACAGGAAGGAAATAGGTAGTACAGGAAGGTATATAGGTAGTAATGTAGTACAGGAAGGTATATAGGTAGTAATGTAGTACAGGAAGGATATAGGTAGTACAGGAAGGTATATAGGTAGTAATTTAGTACAGGAAGGTATATAGGTAGTAATGTAATACAGTAGGGTATATAGGTAGTAATGTAGTACAGGAGGGTATATAGGTATTAATGTAGTACAGGAAGGTATATAGGTAGTAATGTAGTACAGGAAGGTATATAGGTAGTAATGTAGTACAGGAAGGATATAGGTAGTAATGTAGTACAGGAAGGATATAGGTAGTAATGTAGTACAGGAAGGATATAGGTAGTACAGGAAGGTATATAGGTAGTAATGTAGTACAGGAAGGATATAGGTAGTAATGTAGTACAGGAAGGATATAGGTAGTAAAGGAAGGTATATAGGTAGTAATGTAGTACAGGAAGGTATATAGGTAGTAATGTAGTACAGGAAGGTATATAGGTAGTAATGTAGTACAGGAGGTATGTAGGTAGTAATGTAGTACAGGAAGGATATAGGTAGTACAGGAAGGTATATAGGTAGTAATGTAGTACAGGAAGGATATAGGTAGTACAGGAAGGTATATAGGTAGTAATGTAGTACAGGAAGGTATATAGGTAGTAATGTAGTACAGGAGGTATGTAGGTAGTAATGTAGTACAGGAAGGATATAGGTAGTACAGGAAGGTATATAGGTAGTAATGTAGTACAGGAAGGTATATAGGTAGTAATGTAGTACAGGAAGGATATAGGTAGTAATGTAGTACAGGAAGGTATATAGGTAGTAATGTAGTACAGGAAGGATATAGGTAGTACAGGAAGGTATATAGGTAGTAATGTAGTACAGGAAGGTATATAGGTAGTAATGTAGTACAGGAAGGATATAGGTAGTAATGTAGTACAGGAAGGATATAGGTAGTACAGGAAGGATATAGGTAGTACAGGAAGGTATATAGGTAGTAATGTAGTACAGGAAGGATATAGGTAGTACAGGAAGGTATATAGGTAGTAATGTAGTACAGGAAGGTATATAGGTAGTAATGTAGTACAGGAAGGATATAGGTAGTACAGGAAGGTATATAGGTAGTAATGTAGTACAGGAAGGTATATAGGTAGTAATGTAGTACAGGAAGGATATAGGTAGTAATGTAGTACAGGAAGGATATAGGTAGTACAGGAAGGATATAGGTAGTACAGGAAGGTATATAGGTAGTAATGTAGTACAGGAAGGATATAGGTAGTACAGGAAGGTATATAGGTAGTAATGTAATACAGGAAGGTATATAGGTAGTAATGTAATACAGGAAGGTATATAGGTAGTAATGTAGTACAGGAAGGATATAGGTAGTACAGGAAGGTATATAGGTAGTAATGTAGTACAGGAGGGTATATAGGTAGTAATATAGTACAGGAGGGTATATGGGTAGTAATGTATTATAGGAGGGTATATGGGCAGTACATGAGGGTATACGGAGAGTAATGTAGTACAGGAGGGTATATGGGTAGTAATGTAGTACAGGAAGGTATTTGGGTAGTATTGTAGTACAGGAAGGATGTAGGTAGTACAGGAAGGTATATAGGCAGTAATGTACTACAGGAAAGTTCTGACATACTGTAGGTGTTAGAGAGTCAGCTCTTCAGAACACAGTACCTGAAGGTCACAGACAATAGCAGTAATGTAGTACAGGAGGGTATATGGGTAGTACAGGAGGGTATATGGGCAGTAATGTATTACAGGAGGGTATATGGGTAGTACAGGAGGGTATATGGGTAGTAATGTAGTACAGGAAGGATATAGGTAGTACAGGAAGGTATATAGGTAGTAATGTAGTACAGGAGGTATATAGGTAGTAATATAGTACAGGAAGGATATAGGTAGTACAGGAAGGTATATAGGTAGTAATGTAGTACAGGAAGGATATAGGTAGTACAGGAAGGTATATAGGTAGTAATGTAGTACAGGAAGGTATATAGGTAGTAATGTAGTACAGGAAGGATATAGGTAGTACAGGAAGGTATATAGGTAGTAATGTAGTACAGGAAGGTATATAGGTAGTAATGTAGTACAGGAAAGATATAGGTAGTAATGTAGTACAGGAAGGATATAGGTAGTACAGGAAGGATATAGGTAGTACAGGAAGGTATATAGGTAGTAATGTAGTACAGGAAGGATATAGGTAGTACAGGAAGGTATATAGGTAGTAATGTAATACAGGAAGGTATATAGGTAGTAATGTAATACAGGAAGGTATATAGGTAGTAATGTAGTACAGGAAGGATATAGGTAGTACAGGAAGGTATATAGGTAGTAATGTAGTACAGGAGGGTATATAGGTAGTAATGTAGTACAGGAGGGTATATGGGTAGTAATGTATTATAGGAGGGTATATGGGCAGTACATGACGGTATACGGAGAGTAATGTAGTACAGGAGGGTATATGGGTAGTAATGTAGTACAGGAAGGATATAGGTAGTACAGGAAGGTATTTGGGTAGTATTGTAGTACAGGAAGGATGTAGGTAGTACAGGAAGGTATATAGGCAGTAATGTACTACAGGAAAGTTCTGACATACTGTAGGTGTTAGAGAGTCAGCTCTTCAGAACACAGTACCTGAAGGTCACAGACAATAGCAGGGGTAACTGCCTATTACTGAAATACCGGCTGGCGCCTGACCCCCATGTCCCTTATCACGTTGACCCCCATGTCCCTCATCACCACATATTTGTCAAGGCCTGCCGGTTATTATATATTGATAACAGACGTCCCAGCGACAAGGCGGAACGTGACAGAGGGAACAGTGACACTCACTCATTGCATGCAGATGTTACCCCTTAGGCAAATGTCATCGCTCACATCACCCAAACCGGCAGGCCGGCCATCAATGTGGACCCACAAGAGGCAGGTGAGTGTGGTCAGAGTGCATATGTCAGACATTGCTGGTACCTGGCATTACCCAGCTGGCATGGGCACGATAATGTACGGCACATGGAGTGCAGGCATTATACACCAGGCGAACCAGTACACCTCATACACCCATATAACAGCACCCCACACAGTAGGAGCATGCAGACCATACACAGGTAACGAGGGGTGTGACATCTAGGACTAGTGCGCTAGGAGGGGACGGGGAGACAGAGAGAGGATGAGAAACCTGCAAGACATCCTGCGTGCATCCCAGGAGCCGGGCTCACTGCGTCTCTTCAGTCCATGGATCAGATCCCGGCAGCTGAAACTTCCCCGTGCCCATTTCCAATTCCCAGGGGGAAGGGGGTGCTGGTATCCAGAGATGGGGTGATAATGTACTGGGAAGGTGTCTCTGCTTACCAGACAAGCCTGAACCCTTTCATTAGTGCAGGAAGGCTAATGCATGGCAGCCTGCCCACTCACAGCTGCCCGTGCTGCAGGACATATTGGAGAGGATGGCCAGGCCTGATTGTCCCCTCTTGTCCTCTCTCCCCCCACCAGCGCTAGAGAACGCAGCTCCTCTGCTGACAGCCTGGGCTGAGCATGTGCAGAATGGGGAGAGATGTGGGAAGCTGAGCCAGAATAGGCATGAGTGGGAGGGATAGGGGACAGGAGGACCACAACTTCCAGCGGAGCTCTGTGACCCCGGGTGACGGTGTAGAGCGAGGCTGACACTTCACAGCTTCCCGTCATACACATAATCCCCCCCCTCCCTCCCTGCTGCATAGACCATTTGTCTGTGCAGTAATTACTAGGACCGGGGGCACATGTTCTGCTAGTGAGCGCATTACATAACATCCCTCTGCCTAGAATTACACAGGTTCTCTGCATGCTGCTAACCAACACTGGCACACTGGGGGTCCCTTCCCCTGCACTGCACATACACCGAGCCAGCGACAGTGACTGTGGGTATCTTCCCCTGCACTGCACGTGTCATACACCGGACCATGGGACTCAGTCACTGGGGGTCCCTTCCCCTGTACTTCACACGTGTGTCATACACCGAGCAAGGCCCAATGGGAGCCAGTGACAATGATTGGGAGTTCCATCCCCTGCACTGCACATGTGTGTCATACACCGAGCCAGGAACATGGGAGCCAGTGACAGTGATTGGGGCTTTGTTTCTGCACTGCACATGTGTGTCATACACCGAGTCAGTGATAATGACTGGGGGTTCCATCCTCTGAACGGCACACGTGTGTCATGCGCCGAGCCAGGAACATGGGAGCCAGTAACAGTGTCTGAAGGTTCCATCACCTGCACTGCACACGTGTGTCATACGCCGAGCCAGTGATAATGACTGGGGGTTCCTTCCCTGCACTGCACACGTGTGTCATACGCCGAGCCAGTGATAATGACTGGGGGTTCCTCCCCTGCACTGCACACGTGTGTCATACGCCGAGCCAGTGATAATGACTGGGGGTTCCTCCCCCTGCACTGCACACGTGTGTCATACGCCGAGCCAGTGATAATGACTGGGGGTTCCTCCCCTGCACTGCACACGTGTGTCATACGCCGACCCAGTGATAATGACTGGGGGTTCCTTCCCTGCACTGCACACGTGTGTCATACGCCGAGCCAGTGATAATGACTGGGGGTTCCTCCCCTGCACTGCACACGTGTGTCATACGCCGAGCCAGTGATAATGACTGGGGGTTCCTCCCCTGCACTGTACACGTGTGTCATACGCCGAGCCAGTGATAATGACTGGGGGTTCCTTCCCTGCACTGCACACGTGTGTCATACGCCGAGCCAGTGATAATGACTGGGGGTTCCTCCCCTGCACTGCACACGTGTGTCATACACCGAGCCAGTGATAATGACTGGGGGTTCCTCCCCTGCACTGCACACGTGTGTCATACGCCGAGCCAGTGATAATGACTGGGGGTTCCTCCCCTGCACTGCACACGTGTGTCATACACCGAGCCAGTGATAATGACTGGGGGTTCCTCCCCTGCACTGCACACGTGTGTCATACACCGAGCCAGTGATGTAGCGTGCCTCTCTATATAGCCAGGACATGGCACACACAGACATGAAGAGCGGCTGCACAGATACTGGGGGTGCCTGGACCCCAATAGCACCCATAGAGCTGACTCCAATGGTCAGGACAATGCTTTTATAGTAGCAGGTGTCATACGTGTATAAGCAAGCATGTGACTGCACACATGTACACAACCATCTGACGGTTATAATATAAATGTATAGGTCTGACGTGGACATTGATGACATACTGTAAACAGAATGCCAACACAAGCAAAGGGTAAACATGCCAACGGCCAACACATAAAACAGAGGACATGAGTTTCCATTGTCTTTTCTGTAGATTTCAGCACATAGACCCCGGATTAGTATACTGTATCGATCGCCACGTGTCCCACTCCACAAGAACGGTAACGTTTTAAAAAGTTTTTAATAATGTTTTTTTTAAAACTCACGCTGAGCATTTGCATGTAGGTGGCCAGCACAGGTGTCAGTAAGATTAAGGCTGCTGCGGGGAGAAGATAAATATACAGTATATATAACATCAGGCGTCCGACCATCTGTTCCCTGCGTAAGGTGACAGCCAATCCAGCCTTCCCAATCTGTCAGGTGACACGGCTCAGCTGTCACCCCATGTAAACATCACACTCTCCGCATCCCTGATCCGACAGCATCCGAGTATAACAGGGAGTCACCGGGACAACAAAAACTGCACCAAGCTGATTTACCGGGATATACCAACCTACAGTAAGCCCTTAGGACTCCTCACAGTCCATGTCAGGGGTTCTCAAACTCGGTCCTCAGGACCATACACGGTCCATGTCAGGGGTTCTCAAACACAGAGTCAACGTTTTCCAGGTTTTAAAAATGGGACAGTTGGTGATATACTGTACACCTGCCGGGTGACCTGGAAAACATGGCCTGTGTGGGGTCCTGAGGATGGAGTTGGAGAACCACTGGGATACACAGTATAAGTCATTTGACAGTTGGGAGATGAACACATGACAGAAGCCGATTGGCTGGAGCACCGTCTATTATACACAGTAGTACGAGCCCCGATATTCCCGGTCACATATAGGTAATGGGAACTGCAGAGGCTTACATAAGACATTGCTCTGGCAGCACACTCTCTGCAGCGATACAGGTGACACTAGGTGGATATACAGTATACTGTGCGCAGCCTCAGGCTCAGCTGACTCTCTGCAGGGAATTGGCCAGAGCAGGTGCAGCTCTCACTGCCTCCTAATAATAATCTCTGTCTGTATATGTAGTAAGAGGTTTATCTCTGCACCTATCACACCTGTGTGCAGTCAGAGAGACAGCGCTGTGCTAGAGGGAAGAAGGTGCTGGCAGGATATCGTAGCGACACCAAGGAGAACACAGCATATACCCAGCAGGCCCATTCACAAGGACCTAGCCAGTGACATCACAGATACCCGAAGAGCTCCAACCTGTGATGTCACTGATTAGTAGCTGAATTAAATACAGTTACTGTACGTCTTAGCGAGACACTCTGTCAGACACTTTGCCCTATAAAATATTTATAGGCAAAATAATATGTGTTGCTGCAATATGCAGTAGCGCATCGTATTAGAAGCTGCAATGTTGTATTCAGCTGTAGCCCCTGTTCCTGCAAATAATTTATCACTGCCATGTTATTCATTCCACTGATCCCAACACAGGATTACTCACAAAATCCCATTAGTATTCACCAAACATGGGTATAGGATACAATGTATTGAATTCAGTTCTGAGCTTTTCCTAATTATTTTATAAACTACAGAACTGTTGTGAGAGCTGCTGAAGGTGGTGCATGTGCATTATATGTGAGAGCTGCTGCAGGTGGTGCACGTGCATTATATGTGAGAGCTGCTGCAGGTGGTGCACGTGCATTATATGTGAGAGATTGCTGAAGGTGGTGCACGTGCATTATATGTGAGAGATTGCTGAAGGTGGTGCACGTGCATTATATGTGAGAGCTGCTGAAGGTGGTGCACGTGCATTATATGTGAGAGCTGCTGCAGGTGGTGCACGTGCATTATATGTGAGAGATTGCTGAAGGTGGTGCACGTGCATTATATGTGAGAGCTGCCGTAGGTGGTGCACATGCATTATATGTGAGAGCTACCGAAGGTGGTGCACATGCATTATATGTGAGAGCTGCCAAAGGTGGTGCACATGCATTATATGTGAGCGCTACTGAAGGTGGTGCACATGCATTATGTGAGAGCTGCTGAAGGAGGTGCACGTGCATTATATGTGAGAGCTGCTGAAGGAGGTGCACGTGCATTATATGTGAGAGCTGCCGAAGGTGGTGCACGTGCATTATATGTGAGAGCTGCTGAAGGTGGTGCACGTGCATTATGTGTGAACTGCTGAAGGTGGTGCACGTGCATTATATGTGAGTGCTGCTGAAGGAGGTGCACATGCATTATATGTGAGAGCTGCCGAAGGTGGTGCACGTGCATTATATGTGAGCGCTACTGAAGGTGGTGCACGTGCATTATATGTGAGAGCTGCTGAAGGAGGTGCACGTGCATTATATGTGAGAGCTGCTGAAGGAGGTGCACGTGCATTATATGTGAGAGCTGCCGAAGGAGGTGCACGTGCATTATATGTGAGAGCTGCTGAAGGAGGTGCACGTGCATTATATGTGAGAGCTGCCGAAGGTGGTGCACATGCATTATATGTAAGAGCTACTGAAGGTGGTGCACATGCATTATATGTGAGAGCTGCCGAAGGTGGTGCACGTGCATTATATGTGAGAGGTGCTGAAGGAGGTACACGTGCATAATATGTGAGAGCTGCCAATGGTGGTGCACGTGCATTATATGTGAGAGCTGCCGAAGGTGGTGCACGTGCATTATATGTGAGAGCTGCCGAAGGTGGTGCACGTGCATTATATGTGAGTGCTGCTGAAGGAGGTGCACATGCAAGAGTTCTCCCTGGGACTCACAGGTCTTCTTGCTCCAGTAACATATGTAAGAATCAGAATGTCACACTTGGACCAGCAACGTCACTAAAAATCAGAATGTCACATGTGGACCTGTAACGTATCTAAGAGTCACAATGTTACACACGTGGCGGTAATGTCTGTAACAATCATGTACCCACTGTAAAACCAGCGCCCTGGACGAGAGAATGAGGATCGCCACCTGTGTGCCCCCTACATGGATATCGGAGGGGTGTTGTGATGACGTTAGCAGAAGCAGACTGAATAGAGTCACATTACTCAGCATTAGCACAACAAGCCTTGTTTTTGTGGTGATCAGCAGAGCGTTAATAAGGGACGGCCTCAGAATTATACGCACGCCAACACCGGGCTGGATCTGTCGGCCAATGACTTTCCTGTGTAATATTAATAAGTTTGCACGCAGAAGTGTGAGCGTTACTGAGCGGATGTGCTGGAGGACAGAGAAGGGATTATATAATAACTGGGATTGGGAATACAGCGCTGTGACTAGAACAGAGTCTACACTACATGCTGTAGTAATGGTCAGTGATATCTCTCGGGCGGATCTGCTCCCAGCAAGGTCACAGCAGTATACAGGGTATTGCATCTTAAGCGCATACAATAACACATCCGTATAACTATAACCCCACACACCACATTTATCTACGCATAACGGTCGCCACGTGGAAACACCCCAACTGTACCTGATGTTCACAAAACAAATTCCTCCGAAACAATAATCCATCAGACATGTTTCCCGAATGACATCATCTGACAAAACGCTTCGATCAATACAGTACATTCCTAACGTAACGCTTATTCCCAGACGCCAAACTTACTTCTAACCATGGAAGTGATACACGGGCAATGTGCTGTAACTATGGCGCTCTCCGCAAAAACCTAGTGCAGAGCTGATTGTGAACGGGTGGAGCTGCAGCCTGCAACGGTATTCTGCTCCCAGTAACATCCGCCATAGATGCTGCGCAGGTGATACGGTATCACAATGTGGGGCAGATGGGAAACGCGAACAGAAAGGAAAGGATGACAATGGTCGCAGTGCTCCTAATAACATGGGCAAAGGGGAATCTTATGTAAAAAGTTGCTGATTATTTTATTATTATTTCTCATTTAAAAAATGTTAAGACGAACTTGGACTCGGTGTAATTGAATCTGAATAATGCTGAGAAGGGTTCACACGTGTAACAGCCACTGCGGATGCTTCACTGCAGTACATTCCAGGTCACACTGACTAGGCATGGCTGTGTTACCGCAGGGACATACAGTAAGACCGTACACAGCGAGCACCAGCTCACACAACCGCGACTGATATATAATGAGCGGAACACTGTATGATAATAAGCTTCATGGGGCAGATGATGGGTCACACCTGGGCCCAGGCGCCCGCCACTCAATGGATCATTTCATCATTTCCCCTATTACATAAGGCAGACTATCACTATGAGTCACAGGTGAGGACTGTTACATGAGGGTAGCCTCTATCACTATGAGTCACAGATGAGGACTGTTACATGAGGGTAGCCTCTATCGCTATGAACCACAGATGAGAACTGTTACATGAGGGTAGCCTCTATCACTATGAACCACAGATGAGGACTGTTACATGGGGATAGCCTCTATTACTATGAGCCACAGGTGAGGACTGTTACATAAGAGTAGCCTCTATCACTATGAACCACAGATGAGGACTGTTACATGGGGATAGCCTCTATTACTATGAGCCACAGGTGAGGACTGTTACATAAGAGTAGCCTCTATCGCTATGAACCACAGATGAGGACTGTTACATGAGGATAGCCTCTATCACTATGAATCACAGATAATGGTTATTATATGGGGGTAGCCTCTATAACCATGAGCCACAGATGAGGACTGTTATATAAGGGTTGCCTCTATCGCTATGAACCACAGATGAGGACTGTTACATGGGGATAGCCTCTATCACTATGAGCCATAGGTGAGGACTGTTACATGGGGATAGCCTCTATAACTATGAGCCACAGATGAGGACTGTTACATGAGGATAGCCTCTATCACTATTAGCCACAGGTGAGGACTGTTACATGAGGATAGCCTCTATCACTATGAGAAACAGGTGAGGACTGTTACATGAGGATAGCCTCTATCACTATGAGTCACAGGTGGGGACTGTTACATAAGGGTAGCCTCTATCGCTATGAACCACAGATGAGGACTGTTACATGGGGATAGCCTCTATCACTATGAGACACAGGTGAGGACTGTTACATGTGGATAGCCTCTATCACTATGAGAAACAGATGAGGACTGTTACATGGGGATAGCCTCTATCACTATGAGCCACAGGTGAGGACTGTTACATGAGGGTAGCCTCTATCACTATGAGCCACAGATAAGGACTGTTACATGGGGATAGCCTCTATCACTATGAGCCACAGATGAGGACTGTTACATGGGGATAGCCTCTATCACTATGAGAAACAGGTGAGGACGGTTACATGGGGATAGCCTCTATCACTATGAGCCACAGATGAGGACTGTTACATGAGGATAGCCTCTATCACTATGAGCCACAGGTGAGGACTGTTACATGAGGGTAGCCTCTATCACTATGAATCACAGATAATGGTTATTACATGGGGATAGCCTCTATCGCTATGAACCACAGATGAGGACTGTTACATGGGGATAGCCTCTATCACTACGAGCCACAGGTGAGGACTGTTACATAAGGGTAGCCTCTATCACTATGAACCACAGATGAGGACTGTTACATGAGGATAGCCTCTACCACTATGAGTCACAGGTGAGGACTGTTACATGAGGATAGCCTCTATCACTATGAACCACAGATGAGGACTGTTACATGAGGATAGCCTCTATCACTATGAGCCACAGGTGAGGACTGTTACATGGGGATAGCCTCTATTACTATGAGCCACAGGTGAGGACTGTTACATAAGAGTAGCCTCTATCGCTATGAACCACAGATGAGGACTGTTACATGAGGATAGCCTCTATCACTATGAATCACAGATAATGGTTATTATATGGGGGTAGCCTCTATAACCATGAGCCACAGATGAGGACTGTTATATAAGGGTTGCCTCTATCGCTATGAACCACAGATGAGGACTGTTACATGGGGATAGCCTCTATCACTATGAGCCATAGGTGAGGACTGTTACATGGGGATAGCCTCTATAACTATGAGCCACAGATGAGGAGTGTTACATGAGGATAGCCTCTATCACTATTAGCCACAGGTGAGGACTGTTACATGAGGATAGCCTCTATCACTATGAGAAACAGGTGAGGACTGTTACATGAGGATAGCCTCTATCACTATGAGTCACAGGTGGGGACTGTTACATAAGGGTAGCCTCTATCGCTATGAACCACAGATGAGGACTGTTACATGGGGATAGCCTCTATCACTATGAGACACAGGTGAGGACTGTTACATGTGGATAGCCTCTATCACTATGAGAAACAGATGAGGACTGTTACATGGGGATAGCCTCTATCACTATGAGCCACAGGTGAGGACTGTTACATGAGGGTAGCCTCTATCACTATGAGCCACAGATAAGGACTGTTACATGGGGATAGCCTCTATCACTATGAGCCACAGATGAGGACTGTTACATGGGGATAGCCTCTATCACTATGAGAAACAGGTGAGGACGGTTACATGGGGATAGCCTCTATCACTATGAGCCACAGATGAGGACTGTTACATGAGGATAGCCTCTATCACTATGAGCCACAGGTGAGGACTGTTACATGAGGGTAGCCTCTATCACTATGAATCACAGATAATGGTTATTACATGGGGATAGCCTCTATCGCTATGAACCACAGATGAGGACTGTTACATGGGGATAGCCTCTATCACTACGAGCCACAGGTGAGGACTGTTACATAAGGGTAGCCTCTATCACTATGAACCACAGATGAGGACTGTTACATGAGGATAGCCTCTACCACTATGAGTCACAGGTGAGGACTGTTACATGAGGATAGCCTCTATCACTATGAACCACAGATGAGGACTGTTACATGAGGATAGCCTCTATCACTATGAGCCACAGGTGAGGACTGTTACATAAGGGTAGCCTCTATCACTATGAGAAACAGATGAGGACTGTTACATGGGGATAGCCTCTATCACTATGAACCACAGGTGAGGACTGTTACATGAGGGTAGCCTCTATTACTATGAACCACAGATAATGACTATTACATGAGGGTAGCCTCTATTACTATGAGTCACAGGCAGGGGCGGATCCAGGATAAAATGACAGGGGGGGGCACCATGATAAAAAAGGGTTTGGGTGGGGGAGGGGCAGTGTTAGTGGTGCCAGTGTACATGCTAAGAGAGCGGCAGGAGAGGGTGGGAATGGAATTAACAATAGGCCCTGGCATTTAAAGTACGCAGGCCCACCATGGCGACAAAAGTGAAGGATGTAGTTGTGGGCGCGCTCCGGAAAAGGGTGTGTGGCCACTCAACAGGGGGCATGTCAACACCATATACAACTTCTACACATTATGCAACAAAATACTAGACCCCATTATACTTGCCCCTTACACATGATGCCAAATGGAATGAGCCAAAATTGACATAATGCCACGTGGATTGAGCCAAATTTCAAATAATGCCACATGGATTGTGTCAAAATTCACATAATGCCACACGGATTGAGCCAAATGCATAAAATGCCATACGGATTGAGCCAAAATTCACATAATGCCACATGAATAGAGCCAAAATTCACATAATGCCACACGGATTGAGCCAAAATTCACATAATGCCACACGGATTGGGAAAAAATTCACATAATGCCACACGGATTGAGCCAAAATTCACATAATGCCACACGGATTGAGACAAAATTCACATAATGCCACATGGATTGAGCCAAAATTCACATAATGCCACACAGATTAAGCCAAAATTCACAATACACTTCATAAACAGGGACATTGTCCACCAAAGGCTCGCATTAAACATTTACACCATAATGTCCATTACACGTTAAGTTACAAGCCATTATGTCCATTATGTGTTATGCCAAACACCATAATGCCTATTAAAAATGATGCTACATAAATGCTGCTTCTCTACATGCTCATTGCCAGAGGTTCCATGCTCGTTGCCATGTGGGATTACATGCTCATTGCCAAGGGGGAATACATGCTCGTGGTAAATGGGGGACAGCCGCCGCCAGGCAGAAGTGATAGCCACTGACAGTGGCAGAGCCTGGCTGTATTCAGAGCACTGCAGGTCCCAGCTATTTGAAATAATACCCCTTTCACACCAGAAAATGCGTTCCCAGGTTGGCCCCTTTTACACCAGCCTAGTCCCTGCATTTTCTGGTGTGAGGGGGAGAGAAAACCACCCCTCCCCCCTTTAACCAGTTATCTCATTTAACCGGCTATATCTTTGGAACCAACTGACCCATTTACATGAGACAAGTATTATATTGAAGAACTTTTGATCGGGCTTTGAATGATTTTGGTCCAGTGAAACTGGAACATTTGGTTCCAGAGTAATCTGCCCTCAAAGAACATGAACAGCTATGAAATTACATTTCAAAAATAAAAAAATCGGTTTACACGTAATATCTCTGGAACCGATTTGGACCAGCCTGATATCATATTGAAGGCAGAGCGATTTGGAATTAAATGAACCACAAGCTTTTATGATGCCAGGGCGGGAACTGGCAGCCGTCGGAACCGGGTGGGGGTCGGAATTGACGGGTACCATATTATCCTATGGGGAAAAAACGTTACAGGTTTGCCAGGCGATATCTCCGGTTCCCGGGGGGCTAGAGACACGGGGCTTGGCTCGTTGGAAAGCCCTGGTCCTCAGCTACAAAATGAATGACAGGGGGGGCACGTGCCCAGGTGCCCCCCCCCTCTGAATCCGCCACTGGTCACAGGTGAGGACTGTTACATGAGGGTAGTCTCTATCACTATGAACCACAGGTGAGGACTGTTACATGAGGGTAGCCTCTATTACTATGAACACAGTTAATGACTATTACATGAGGGTAGCCTCTATTACTATGAGTCACAGGTGAGGTCTGTTACACTAGTTGATGTCACAATTAAACACAGATAAAGACTGTTATATGAGGTTAACATCTATCATTATAATGTGGGCACAGGTACCGTGCAGGAGGAAGTGGGCAGTGTGTATATAGGGGCACAGGCAGTCTGTATATTGTAGTACAGGCAGTACATATATGGGGGCACAGGCAGTTTGTATATGGGGGCATGGTCCTGTATACAGATGACATGAATCTGTGTTAGGAAGAAGTCCCTTATGCACAGGCAGTGGGTGTATGGCGGCATAGGCAGTGTGTATATGGCGGCATGGTCGCATACAGTGGATCAGTGAGAGGAAGAAGTCACTTACGCCCAGGAAGTGGGTATATGGTGGCACAGGCAGTGGGTATATGATGGCACAGGCAGTGGGTATATGGGGCACAAGCAGTGTGTATATGGCGGCATAGGCAGTGGGTATATGGTGGCATGGTCCTGCATATAGTGGATCAGTGTGAGAACGAAGTCACTTACGCAGAGGCAGTGGGTATATGGTGGCACAGGCAGTGTGTATATGGGGACACAGGCAGTGTGTATATGGCGGCATGGTCCTGCATAAAGTGGAGCAGTGTGAGGAAGAAGTCACTTACGCCCAGGCAGTGGGTATATGGTGGCATAGGCAGCGGGTATATGGGGCACAAGCAGTGTGTATATGGCGGCACGGGCAGTGTGTATATGGCGGCGTGGTCACATACAGTGGATCAGTGTGAGGAAGAAGTCACTTACACCCAGGCAGTGGGTATATGGTGGCATAGTCAGTGGGTATATGGTGGCATGGTCCTGCATACAGTGGATCAGTGTGAGAATGAAGTCACTTACGCAGAGGCAGTGGGTATATGGTGGCATAGGCAGTGGGTATATGGTGGCACAGGCATTGTGTATATGGAAGCACAGGCAGTGGGTATATGGTGGCATAGGCAGTGTGTATATGGTGGCACAGGCAGTGGGTATATGGTGACACAAGCATTGTGTATATGGCGGCATGGTCCTGCATACAGTGGATCAGTGTGAGGAAGAAGTCACTTATTCCCAGGCAGTGGGTATATGGTGGCATAGGCAGTGGGTATATGGTGGCACAGGCAGTGGGTATATGGTGGCACAGGAAGTGTGTATATGGTTACATAGGCAGTGGGTATATGGTGGCACAGGCAGTGGGTATATGGTGGCATAGGCAGTGGGTATATGGTGGCACAGGAAGTGTGTATATGGTGGCATAGGCAGTGGGTATATGGAGGCACAGGCAGTGGGTATATGGTGGCACAGGCAGTGGGTATATGGTGGCCAGGCAGTGGGTATATGGTGGCACAGGCAGTGGGTATATGGTGGCACAGGCAGTGGGTATATGGAGACACAGGCAGTGTGTATATGGCGGCATGGTCCTGCATGCAGTGGATCAGTGTGAGGAAGAAGTCACTTACGCACAGGCAGTGGGTATATGGTGGCACAGGCAGTGGGTATATCGCGGCATGGTCCTGCATACAGAGGAAGAAGTCACTTACGCACAGGCAGTGGGTATATGGTGGCATAGGCAGTGGGTATATGGTGGCACGGGCAGTGGGTATATGGTGGCACAGGCAGTGGGTATATGGGGGCACAGGCAGTGGGTATATGGCGGCACGGTCCTGCATACAGTGGATCAGTGTGAGGAAGAAGTCACTTACGCCCAGGCAGTGGGTATATGGTGGCACAGGCCGTGTGTATATGGTGGCATAGGCAGTGGGTATATGGTGGCACGAGCAGTGGGTATATGGCAGCACAGGCAGTGTGTATATGGAGGCACAGGCAGTGGGTATATGGCGGCATGGTCCTGCATACAGTGGATCAGTGTGAGGAAGAAGTCACTTACGCACAGGCCGTGTGTATATGGTGGCACAGGCATTGTGTATATGGAGGCACAGGCAGTGGGTATATGGTGGCACAGGCAGTGGGTATATGGTGGCACAAGCAGTGGGTATATGGTGGCATAGGCAGTGGGTATATCGCGGCATGGTCCTGCATACAGAGGAAGAAGTCACTTACGCATAGGCAGTGGGTATAGGGTGGCATAGGCAGTGTGTATATGGTGGCACATGCAGTGGATATATGGTGGCACAGGCATTGTGTATATGGAAGCACAGGTAGTGGGTATATGGTGGCACAGGCAGTGGGTATATGGATGCACAGGCAGTGTGTATATGGAGGCACAGGCAGTGTGTATATGGAGGCATGGTCCTGTATACAGTGGATCAGTGTTAGGAAGAAGTCACTTACGCACAGGCAGTGGGTATATGGCGGCACAGGCAGTGTGTATATGGCGGCATGGTCCTGCATACAGAGGAAGAAGTCACTTACGCACAGGGGGTTGAGCAGCATTTCCATCCTACCTTTGCTGTCACCACATTGGCCGGTTCCATGCCGTGCACCCAGCCTATTGGTAGAGAGGGGTATCAGGTGAGCAAATCATGATCTGGCCTTCAGTGACACATGTACAGGAGCCTGGTATGTGCCAGCACCATGCTGTGCCAGTGTAACCGGTGGAGCGGGCATGACACATCCCCAGTGACATGGAGTCCACCCGCCACTGACACAGGGACAGCCGTATAGAACTCTGCTTGTGGGGCTGACAGGGTTCCTCGTTCACTGTCCTTCCATACCCAGCAGTGCTTACCTGGAGGTACCAACCCACCCACCCTCATCCCCCCATGGCCAGCACTTCGTATAACCCATCCCCAGGAGACCCAAATCATCCCTTCAGAGAGGATCCAGAATTCCCAACCTCATGGATTACAGACTCAGGTGGTGGAGGCAGTGTAACTATGGCAGATGTAACATGTGCAGAGACCTGGGTAGTGCCATACTGCACTGCAGGGGGGGGGGGGGGGGCAGATGTAACACGTGCAGAGAGACCTGTGTAATGTCAACCTGCACTGCATGGGGCAGATGTAATATGTGCAGAGAGACCTGGGTAATGCCATGCTGCACTGCAGGGGGGCAGATGTAACATGCATAGTGACCTGGGTAACAACATGCTGCACTGCAGAGAGGGGGGGCAGATGTAACACATGCAGACAGTGCGTATGCCCCAGCGGTGTGCGCTGCTGCACGCTCCCGCATCATCGCCGGGAAAGCCGCTTTGAGGACGGCTTTGAACAGCGCTGCGCTATGCAAAGCCATCTTCACCCTGTCGTCAGCGCCGGGCAGGGGGGAAATGTTGACAGGGTGAAAATTTCGACATGAAAAAGGTAGACACACTAAAAGGTCATCCTGAGTCATTGACCCCCAATACGTGTAACGGGTGTGCTCGCCATGCTGCGGGCCTGGTTAGGCGCTACGCTCTGCGGACATCGATGGTGAAGGAAGAACAAGCCACAACCATAAGTCATGAAAACTCGTTTCGAACTTCTCATGTGTCTACCTTTTTACGTTGACATTTTGACCCTGTCGACTTATTGCATGTGACCTTTTGGAACAACCGGGACCACTCTCCTGCTGGAGATTGGGAAGGGACCAGCAGGACTGACGTAACGCGATTGGCCAGTGTTATAACTAGAATCACCCAATGGACGGAGGGTCCTGAAATATGAATGAACAGAACTCCAATGCCCGTCAGAGAAGGGACGCGGAACACCTGATATCTGTGCGGGACGAGAGATTTAGAAAGTGAGAGATTTGGGAAGAACTCTCCAGGTTTTTTAAAGTGGCAATCATTTACAATGCAAAACCAGTTATATGGAAGTGTAAATGATTGCCGCTTTAAAAAAAAATAAAAAAAATGGAGATTTCTTACCAAATCTCTCACTTTCTGATTCTCTCGTCCTATTACATTTCCCCCTATGAGCGTCCATGTGTACAAGCCGTATGTCTACTCCATACGTACAGCCAGCGCTTCCCATGTGCAGCTCGCTGGGAAGGAATCGCAGCACAACGATAGAGATACATGTGCTTGCATTCTCCTCCTGTATATCCATCCATGTAGGACGGATATACATGCAGCGCTCTGCAGGACAGGACGGTGCAGCAAGATGTGGGGGTGCCGGGAGACAGTGCTCTACAGGACAGGATGGTGCAGTGAGGAGATAATGGGGCTGCTGTGATACAGTGCTCTGCAGGACAGGACGGTGCAGCAAGGAGATGAGGGGGTGCCGGGAGACAGTGCTCTGCAGGACAGGACGGTGCAGCAAGGAGATGAGGGGATGCCGGGAGACAGTGCTCTACAGGACAGGATGGTGCAGTGAGGAGATAATGGGGCTGCTGTGATACAGTGCTCTGCAGGACAGGACGGTGCAGCAAGGAGATGAGGGGGTGCCGGGAGACAGTGCTCTGCAGGACAGGACGGTGCAGCGAGGAGATGAGGGGGTGCCGGGAGACAGTGCTCTGCAGGACAGGACGGTGCAGCAAGATGTGGGGGTGCCGGGAGACAGTGCTCTACAGGACAGGATGGTGCAGTGAGGAGATAATGGGGCTGCTGTGATACAGTGCTCTGCAGGACAGGACGGTGCAGCAAGGAGATAATGGGGCTGCTGTGATACAGTGCTCTGCAGGACAGGACGGTGCAGCATGGAGATGAGGGGGTGCCGGGAGACAGTGCTCTACAGGACAGGACGGTGCAGCAAGGAGATGAGGGGGTGCCGGGAGACAGTGCTCTGCAGGTGCAGCAACATGTGGGGGTGCCAGGAGACAGTGCTCTGCAGGACAGGACAGTGCAGCTAGGAGATGAGGGGCTGCTGTGATACAGTGCTCTGCAGGACAGGACGGTGCAGCAAGGAGATGAGGGGGTGCCGGGAGACAGTGCTCTGCAGGACAGGACGGTGCAGCGAGGAGATGAGGGGCTGCTGTGATACTGTGCTGTGCAGGACAGGACGGTGCAGTGAGGAGATGAGGGTGTGCCGGGAGACAGTGCTCTGCAGGACAGGACAGTGCAGCTAGGAGATGAGGGGCTGCTGTGATACAGTGCTCTGCAGGACAGGACGGTGCAGCAAGGAGATGAGGGGGTGCCGGGAGACAGTGCTCTACAGGACAGGACGGTGCAGCGAGGAGATGAGGGTGTGCCGGGAGACAGTGCTCTGCAGGACAGGACAGTGCAGCTAGGAGATGAGGGGCTGCTGTGATACAGTGCTCTGCAGGACAGGACGGTGCAGCAAGGAGATGAGGGGGTGCCGGGAGACAGTGCTCTACAGGACAGGATGGTGCAGCAAGGAGATGAGGGGGTGCCGGGAGACAATGCTCTGCAGGACAGGATGGTGCAGCAAGATGTGGGGGTGCCGGGAGACAGTGCTCTACAGGACAGGACGGTGCAGCAAGGAGATGAGGGGGTGCCGGGAGACAGTGCTCTGCAGGACAGGACGGTGCAGCGAGGAGATGAGGGGCTGCTGTGATACTGTGCTGTGCAGGACAGGACGGTGCAGCGAGGAGATGAGGGTGTGCCGGGAGACAGTGCTCTGCAGGACAGGACGGTGCAGCAAGGAGATGAGGGGATGCCGGGAGACAGTGCTCTGCAGGACAGGACGGTGCAGCAAGGAGATGAGGGGATGCCGGGAGACAGTGCTCTGCAGGACAGGACGGTGCAGCAAGGAGATGAGGGGATGCCGGGAGACAGAGCTCTGCAGGTGCAGCAACATGTGGGGGTGCCAGGAGACAGTGCTCTGCAGGACAGGACGGTGCAGTTAGGAGATGAGGGGCTGCTGTGATACAGTGCTCTGCAGGACAGGACGGTGCAGCGAGGAGATGAGGGGCTGCTGTGATACAGTGCTCTGCAGGACAGGACGGTGCAGCGAGGAGATGAGGGGATGCCAGGAGACAGTGCTCTGCAGGACAGGATGGTGCAGCAAGATGTGGGGGTGCCGGGAGACAGTGCTCTGAAGGACAGGACGGTGCAGCAAGGAGATGAGGGGATGCCAGGAGACAGTGCTCTGCAGGACAGGATGGTGCAGCAAGATGTGGGGGTGCCGGGAGACAGTGCTCTGCAGGACAGGACGGTGCAGCGAGATGAGGGGCTGCTGTGATACAGTGCTCTGCAGGACAGGACGGTGCAGCGAGGAGATGAGGGGGTGCCGGGAGACAGTGGTCTGCAGGACAGGACGGTGCAGTGAGGAGATGAGGGGCTGCTGTGATACAGTGCTCTGCATTACAGGACGGTGCAGTGAGATGAGGGGCTTCTGTGATACAGTGCTCTGCAGGGCAGGATGGTGAAGCGAGGAGATGAGGGGCTGCTATGATACAGTGCTCTGCAGGACAGGACGGTGCAGCGAAGAGATTAAGTGGTGCCGGGAGACAGTGCTCTGCAGGACAGGACGGTGCAGTGAGGAGATGAGGGGCTGCCGGGAAACAGTGCAGCGAGGAGATGAGGGGCTGCTGTGATACATTGCTCTGCAGGACAGGACGGTGCAGTGAGGAAATGAGGGGGTGTCGGGAGACAGTGCTCTGCAGGACAGGACGGTGCAGCGAGGAGATGAGGGGGAGCTGGGAGACAGTGCTCTGCAGGACAGGACGGTGCAGCGAGGAGGGGAGGGGTGATGTGATACAGTGCTCTGCAGGACAGGAGGGTGCAGCGAGGATACAAGGGGGTGCCGGGAGACAGTGCTCTAAGCTGGAAATGCTGATTGCATTCAGCAGCGCACTCACCTTATGCCTCACTCCCATACACAGGAACTTATTACCAGAGCCTGTCAGGAAGCATTTCCCATCCTGACAGTGTGGATGCTCCGCTCTCTGCAGAAGCCACTCAGCCTGGCAGAGATGAGAGCGACCGTGCTATTGGATGCTCCCAGTGATTTCACCCAGCCACATTCATCACTGTATCCTCCATGTCCCCAGCACGGGGTGCAGATCTGCCTCTGGCCTAGTTACTCTGAAATCTATAGATGCCCAGAGACGACCTACAGCAGGATGAAGGGTACAAAGCAGAAGCCAGAGGGAACTGGCTGCGAATAGGAAACGGCACCTGCTGGCTGGGCACTCACCGGCATGTACAGCAGATGGCGCAGCGCAGAGATCGTACAACATGCACTGCACCAGGGATCCAGTGTAGAGCACTCATACAACGCCTGTATTCTGTATATACATACTCTACACAGTACAGTGGTGACGGGTAATAGTGGGGGGAGTACAGTGGTGACGTGTAATAGTGCTGGGGTAATAGTGGGGGGAGTACAGTGGTGACGTGTAATAGTGCCGGGGTAATAGTGGGGGGAGTACAGTGGTGACGTGTAATAGTGCTGGGGTAATAGTGGGGGGAGTACAGTGGTGACGGGTAATAGTGGGGGGAGTACAGCAGTGACGTGTAATAGTGCTGGGTAATAGTGGGGAGCACAGCAGTAACGTGTAATAGTGCCGGGGTAATAGTGGGAGAGTACAGCAGTGACGTGTAATAGTGCTGGGGTAATAGTGGGAGAGTACAGCGGTGACGTGTAATAGTGCTGGGGTAATAGTGGGGGAGTACAGCAGTGACGTGTAATAGTGCTGGGGTAATAGTGGGGGAGTACAGCAGTGACGTGTAATAGTGCTGGGGTAATAGTGGGGGAGTACAGCGGTGACGTGTAATAGTGCTGGGGTAATAGTGGGGAGTACAGTAGTGACGTGTAATAGTGCTGGGGTAATAGTGGGGGAGTACAGCAGTAACATGTAATAGTGCCGGGGTAATAGTGGGAGAGTACAGCAGTGACGTGTAATAGTGCCGGGGTAATAGTGGGGAGTACTGCAGTGACGTGTAATAGTGCTGGGGTAATAGTGGGGAGTACTGCAGTGACGTGTAATAGTGCTGGGGTAATAGTGGGGGAGTACAGCAGTGACGTGTAATAGTGATGGGTAATAGTGGGGAGTACAGCGGTGACGGGCAATAGTGCTGGGGTAATAGTGGGGGGAGTACAGTAGTGACGTGTAATAGTGCTGGGGTAACAGTGGGGGAGTACAGCAGTGACGTGTAATAGTGCTGGGGTAACAGTGGGGAGTACAGCAGTGACGTGTAATAGTGCAGTGGTAATAGTGGGGAGTACAGCGGTGACGGTTAATAGTGCTGGGGTAATAGTGGGGGAGTACAGCGGTGACGTGTAATAGTGCTGGGGTAATAGTGGGAAGAACAGTAGTGACGTGTAATAGTGCCGGGATAATAGTGGGAGAGTACAGCGGTGACGTGTAATAGTGCTGGGGTAATAGTGGGGGGGTACAGCGGTGACGTGTAATAGTGCTGGGGTAATAGTGGGGAGTACAGTAGTGACGAGTAATAGTGCTGGGGTAATAGTGGGGGAGTACAGCAGTAACATGTAATAGTGCCGGGGTAATAGTGGGAGAGTACAGCGGTGACGTGTATAATAGTGCCGGGGTAATAGTGGGGAGTACTGCAGTGACGTGTAATAGTGCTGGGGTAATAGTGGGGAGTACTGCAGTGACATGTAATAGTGCAGTGGTAATAGTGGGGAGTACAGAGGTGACGGGTAATAGTGCTGGGGTAATAGTGGGGGAGTACAGCGGTGACGTGTAATAGTGCTGGGGTAATAGTGGGAAGTACAGTAGTGACGTGTAATAGTGCCGGGATAATAGTGGGAGAGTACAGCGGTGACGTGTAATAGTGCTGGGGTAATAGTGGGGGAGTACAGCGGTGACGTGTAATAGTGCTGGGGTAATAGTGGGGGAGTACAGCAGTGACGTGTAATAGTGCTGGGGTAATAGTGGGGGAGTACAGCGGTGACGTGTAATAGTGCTGGGGTAATAGTGGGGAGTACAGTAGTGACGTGTAATAGTGCTGGGGTAATAGTGGGGGAGTACAGCAGTAACATGTAATAGTGCCGGGGTAATAGTGGGAGAGTACAGCAGTGACGTGTAATAGTGCTGGGGTAATAGTGGGGAGTACTGCAGTGACGTGTAATAGTGCTGGGGTAATAGTGGGGGAGTACAGCAGTGACGTGTAATAGTGATGGGTAATAGTGGGGAGTACAGCGGTGATGGGTAATAGTGCTGGGGTAATAGTGGGGAGTACAATAGTGACGTGTAATAGTGCTGGGGTAACAGTGGGGGAGTACAGCAGTGACGTGTAATAGTGCTGGGGTAACAGTGGGGGAGTACAGTAGTGACGTGTAATAGTGCTGGGGTAATAGTGGGGAGTACAGCAGTGACGTGTAATAGTGCAGTGGTAATAGTGGGGAGTACAGCGGTGACGGGTAATAGTGCTGGGGTAATAGTGCTGGGGTAATAGTGGGGGAGTACAGCGGTGACGTGTAATAGTGCTGGGGTAATAGTGGGGAGTACAGTAGTGACGTGTAATAGTGCCGGGGTAATAGTGGGAGAGTACAGCGGTGACGTGTAATAATGCCGGGGTAATAGTGGGAGAGTACAGCAGTGACGTGTAATAGTGATGGGTAATAGTGGGGAGTACAGCAGTGACATGTAATAGTGCAGTGGTAATAGTGGGGAGTACATCAGTGACGTGTAATAGTGTCGGGGTAATAGTGGGAGAGTACAGCAGTGACGTGTAATAGTGCTGGGGTAACAGTGGGGGAGTACAGTAGTGACGTGTAATAGTGCTGGGGTAATAGTGGGGAGTACAGCGGTGATGGGTAGTAGTGCTGGGGTAATAGTGGGGAGTACATCAGTGACGTGTAATAGTGCTGGGGTAACAGTGGGGTAGTACTGCAGTGACGTGTAATAGTGCTGGCGTAACAGTGGGAGAGTACAGCAGTGACGTGTAATAGTGCAGTGGTAATAGTGGGGGAGTACAGCAGTGACGTGTAATAGTGCAGTGGTAATAGTGGGGGAGTACAGCAGTGACGTGTAATAGTGCAGTGGTAACAGTGGGGGAGTACTGCAGTGACGTGTAATAGTGCTGTGGTAATAGTGGGGGAGTACAGCGGTGACATGTAATAGTGCCGGGGTAATAGTGGGGAGTACAGTAGTGACGTGTAATAGTGCTGGGGTAATAGTGGGGGAGTACAGCAGTGACATGTAATAGTGCCGGGGTAATAGTGGGAGAGTACAGTAGTGATGTGTAATAGTGCTGGGGTAACAGTGGGGGAGTACAGCAGTGACGTGTAATAGTGCTGGGGTAATAGTGGGAGAGTACAGCAGTGACGTGTAATAGTGCTGGGGTAATAGTGGGGAGTACTGCAGTGACGTGTAATAGTCCTGGGGTAATAGTGGGGGAGTACAGTAGTGACGTGTAATAGTGCTGGGGTAATAGTGGGGGAGTACAGCAGTGACGTGTAATAGTGCTGAGGTAATAGTGGGGAGTACTGCAGTGACGTGTAATAGTGCTGGGGTAATAGTGGGGGAGTACAGAAGTGACGTGTAATAGTGCTGGGGTAATAGTGGGGGAGTACAGCAGTGACATGTTATACTGCCGGGGTAATAGTGGGAGAGTACAGTAGTGACGTGTAATAGTGCTGGGGTAACAGTGGGGGAGTACAGCAGTGACGTGTAATAGTGCTGGGGTAATAGTGGGAGAGTACAGCAGTGACGTGTAATAGTGCTGGGGTAACAGTGGGGGAGTACTGCAGTGACGTGTAATAGTGCTGGGGTAATAGTGGGAGAGTACAGCATTGACGTGTAATAGTGCTGGGGTAATAGTGGGAGAGTACAGCAGTGACGTGTAATAGTGCTGGGGTAATAGTGGGGGAGTACAGCAGTGACGTGTAATAGTGCTGGGGTAATAGTGGGAGAGTACAGCAGTGATGTGTAATAGTGCTGGGGTAATAGTGGGGGAGTACAGCAGTGACGTGTAATAGTGCTGGGGTAATAGTGGGAGAGTACAGCAGTGATGTGTAATAGTGCTGGGGTAATAGTGGGGGAGTACAGCGGTGACGTGTAATAGTGCTGGGGTAATAGTGGGAGAGTACAGCGGTGACGTGTAATAGTGCTGGGGTAATAGTGGGAGAGTACAGCAGTGACGTGTAATAGTGCTGGGGTAATAGTGGGAGAGTACAGCAGTGATGTGTAATAGTGCTGGGGTAATAGTGGGGGAGTACAGCAGTGACGTGTAATAGTGCAGTGGTAATAGTGGGAGAGTACAGCAGTGACGTGTAATAGTGCTGGGGTAATAGTGGGAGAGTACAGCAGTGATGTGTAATAGTGCTGGGGTAATAGTGGGAGAGTACAGCAGTGACGTGTAATAGTGCTGGGGTAACAGTGGGGGAGTACAGCAGTAACGTGTAATAGTGCTGGGGTAATAGTGGGAGAGTACAGCGGTGATGTGTAATAGTGCTGGGGTAATAGTGGGGAGTACAGCAGTGACGTGTAATAGTGCTGGGGTAATAGTGGGAGAGTACAGCAGTGACGTGTAATAGTGCTGGGGTAACAGTGGGGGAGTACAGCAGTAACGTGTAATAGTGCTGGGGTAATAGTGGGGGAGTACAGCGGTGACGTGTAATAGTGCTGGGGTAATAGTGGGAAGTACAGTAGTGACGTGTAATAGTGCTGGGGTAATAGTGGGGGAGTACAGCAGTGACGTGTAATAGTGCTGGGGTAATAGTGGGAGAGTACAGCAGTGACGTGTAATAGTGCTGGGGTAATAGTGGGAGAGTACAGCAGTGATGTGTAATAGTGCTGGGGTAATAGTGGGAGAGTACAGCAGTGACGTGTAATAGTGCTGGGGTAACAGTGGGGGAGTACAGCAGTAACGTGTAATAGTGCTGGGGTAATAGTGGGAGAGTACAGCAGTGACGTGTAATAGTGCTGGGGTAATAGTGGGAGAGTACAGCAGTGACGTGTAATAGTGCTGGGGTAACAGTGGGGGAGTACAGCAGTAACGTGTAATAGTGCTGGGGTAATAGTGGGGGAGTACAGCGGTGACGTGTAATAGTGCTGGGGTAATAGTGGGAAGTACAGTAGTGACGTGTAATAGTGCTGGGGTAATAGTGGGGGAGTACAGCGGTGACGTGTAATAGTGCTGGGGTAATAGTGGGGAGTACAGTAGTGACGTGTAATAGTGCTGGGGTAATAGTGGGGGAGTACAGCAGTAACGTGTAATAGTGCTGGGGTAATAGTGGGGGAGTACAGCGGTGACGTGTAATAGTGCTGGGGTAATAGTGGGGAGTACAGTAGTGACGTGTAATAGTGCTGGGGTAATAGTGGGGGAGTACAGCAGTAACGTGTAATAGTGCTGGGGTAATAGTGGGGGAGTACAGCAGTGACACTCTCTGCATCCAACATGGGGCTGGTGTAAGTGGCGTTCCTAATGATGGCAGGGTGCGGATGGAGATGGGACGCCTGTGTCAGCATGGGGCTGGTGTGAGTGGCGTTCCTAATGATGGCAGGGTGCGGATAGAGATGGGACGCCTGTGTCAGCATGGGGCTGGTGTGAGTGGCGTTCCTAATGATGGCAGGGTGCGGATGGAGATGGGACGCCTGTGTCAGCATGGGGCTGGTGTGAGTGGCGTTCCTAATGATGGCAGGGTGCGGATGGAGATGGGACGCCTGTGTCAGCATGGGGCTGGTGTGAGTGGCGTTCCTAATGATGGCAGGGTGCGGATGGAGATGGGACGCCTGTGTCAGCATGGGGCTGGTGTGAGTGGCGTTCCTAATGATGGCAGGGTGTGGATAGAGATGGGACGCCTGTGTCAGCATGGGGCTGGTGTGAGTGGCGTTCCTAATGATGGCAGGGTGTGGATGTAGATGGGACGCCTGTGTCAGCATGGGGCTGGTGTGAGTAGCGTTCCTTATGATGGCAGGGTGCGGATAGAGATGGGACGCCTGTGTCAGCATGGGGCTGGTGTGAGTGGCGTTCCTAATGTTAGCAGGGTAAGGATGGAGATGGGACGCCTGTGTCAGCATGGGGCTGGTGTGAGTGGCGTTCCTAATGATGGCAGGGTGCGGATAGAGATGGGACGCCTGTGTCAGCATGGGGCTGGTGTGAGTGACGTTCCTAATGTTAGCAGGGTAAGGATGGAGATGGGACGCCTCTCTCAGCATGGGGCCGGTGTGAGTGGCGTTCCTAATGATGGCAGGGTGCGGATAGAGATGGGACGCCTGTGTCAGCATGGGGCTGGTGTGAGTGGCGTTCCTAATGATGGCAGGGTGCGGATAGAGATGGGACGCCTGTGTCAGCATGGGGCTGGTGTGAGTGGCGTTCCTAATGATGGCAGGGTGCGGATGGAGATGGGACGCCTGTGTCAGCATGGGGCTGGTGTGAGTGGCGTTCCTAATGATGGCAGGGTGCGGATAGAGATGGGACGCCTGTGTCAGCATGGGGCTGGTGTGAGTGGCGTTCCTAATGTTAGCAGGGTAAGGATGGAGATGGGACGCCTGTGTCAGCATGGGGCTGGTGTGAGTGGCGTTCCTAATGATGGCAGGGTGCGGATAGAGATGGGACGCCTGTGTCAGCATGGGGCTGGTGTGAGTGGCGTTCCTAATGTTAGCAGGGTAAGGATGGAGATGGGACGCCTGTGTCAGCATGGGGCTGGTGTGAGTGGCGTTCCTAATGTTAGCAGGGTAAGGATGGAGATGGGACGCCTCTCTCAGCATGGGGCCGGTGTGAGTCCCCATACCAATGACGGCAGGTTGAGGATGTCGCACAGTGAGGACAGGCTACCACATGCCGACGCACAGATGATTAGTATGTATCCTGCACACACAGTACAGTGACTCCGCCATCATTATTCAGGTTAGAACCCACGTGCTCATGCGGTGACAGCTCACACCTCTACTCCTGAGAACGGACACTCCCTCACATGAGAAGTATCAGTGAATAAGCAGACGAGCGCTTTGCCTAATTTACTGAGTGGTCAGAAATAATGCACAAAAATTGGTTTATAGAGGTGAGTGACACCAGAGTCTCCGCATCTACACCCCATGTAACCCAGCAAGGGCATGATTTGGATGCATGGAACCCACTGCAGAATTAAAGAGGAAATTAGATACCTCTTCATAGATAATATTAGGAACACTTTTCCAGGATATTTAGCAGTGGTCTGTGCATACACTCTGCCTAATGTATGTGCCATAGGAGTGTTGGGAGAGAAGATGGCTGCAGGCAGCAGAGAGAGGCAGAGGGGTTACTTCTGCAGAGAAAGGCAGAGAGAATACTGCTGCAGGGAGCAGAGCAAGGTAGAGGGAATACCGCTGCAGAGAGGCAGAGGGTTTACCGCTGCAGAGAGAGGCAGAGGGTTTACCGCTGCAGAGAGAGGCAAAGGGTTTACCACTGCAGAGAGAGGCAGAGGGTTTACCGCTGCAGAGAGAGGCAGAGGGTTTACCGCTGCAGAGAGAGGCAGAGAGAATACTGCTGCAGGGAGCAGAGCAAGGCAGAGGGAATACTGCTGCAGGGAGTAGGGAGAGGCAGAGGGAATACTGCTGCAAAGAGAGGCAGAGGGAATACTGCTGCAGAGAGAGGCAGAGGGTTTACTGCTGCAGAGAGAGGCAGAGGGTTTACTGCTGCAGAGAGAGGCAGAGGGTTTACTGCTGCAGAGAGAGGCAGAGGGAATACTGTTGCAGAGAGAGGCAGAGGGAATACTGCTGCAGAGAGAGGCAGAGGGAATACTGCTGCAGAGAGAGGCAGAGGGAATACTGCTGCAGAGAGGCGCAGAGGGAATACTGCTGCAGAGAGAGGCAGAGGGAATACTGCTGCAGAGAGAATACTGCTGCAGGGAGAAGAGCGAGGCAGAGGGAATACTGCTGCAGAGAGAGGCAGAGAGAATACTGCTGCAGGGAGCAGAGCAAGGCAGAGGGAATAATGCTGCAGGGAGTAGGGAGAGGCTGAGGGAATACTGCTGCAAAGAGAGGCAGAGGGAATACTGCTGCAGGGAGCAGAGCGAGGCAGAGGGAATATTGTTGCAGGAAGCAGAGCGAGGCAGAGCGAACACTGCTGCAGAGAGAGGCAGAGGGAACACTGCTGCAAAGAGAGACAGAGGGAATACTGCTGCAGAGAGAGGCAGAGGGAATACTGCTGCAGGGAGAAGAGCGAGGCAGAGGGAATACTGCTGCAGGGAGAGGCAGAGGGAATACTGCTGCAGAGAGAATACTGCTGCAGGACGAAGAGCGAAGCAGAGGGAATACTGCTGCAGGGAGAGGCAGAGAGAATACTGCTGCAGGGAGAGACAGAGAGAATACTGCTGCAGAGAGAGGCAGAGAGAATACTGCTGCAGAGAGAGGCAGAGAGAATACTGCTGCAGGGAGAGGCAGAGAGAATACTGCTGCAGGGAGAGGAAGAGAGAATACTGCTGCAGGGAGAGGCAGAGAGAATACTGCTGCAGGGAGTAGGGAGAGGCAGAGAGAATACTGCTGCAAAAAGAGGCAGAGGGAATACTGTTGCAGGGAAAGGCAGAGGGAATACTGCTGCAGGTAGTAGAGAGAGGCTGAGAGAATACTGCTGCAAAAAGGCAGAGAGAATACTGCTACAGGGAGAGGCATAAAGAATACTGCTGCAGGGAGCAGAGCGAGGCAGAGGGAATACTGCAGCAGGAAGCAGAATGAGGCAGAGGGAATACTGCTGCAGGGAGCAGAGCGAGGCAGAGGGAATACTGCTGCAGGGAGTAGAGAGAGGAAGAGGGAATACTGCTGCAGAGACAGAGGGAATACTGCAGGGAGCAGAGCTAGGCAGAGGGAATACTGCTGCAGGTAGTACAGAGAGAGGTAGGAGAATACTGCTGCAGGGATCAGAGGAAATACTGCTGCTGGGAGCAGAGCGAGGCAGAGGTAATACTGCTGCAGATAGAGGCAGAGGGAATACTGCTGCTGGGAGTAGAGCAAGACAGGGAATACTGCTGCAGATAGAGGCAGAGGGAATAATGCGGGAATACTGCTGCAGGGAGCAGAGCGAGGCAGAGGGAATACTGTTGCAGATAGAGGCAGAGGGAATAATGCGGGAATACTGCTGCAGGGAGCAGAGAGAGGCAGAGGGAATACTGCTGCAGAGAGAGGCAGAGGGAATACTGCTGCAGAGAGGGGCAGAGGGAATACTGCTGAAGAGAGGCAGAGGGAATACTGCTGCAGAGAGGCAGAGGGAATACTGCTGCAGAGAGGCAGAGGGAATACTGCTGCAGAGGCAGAGGGAATACTGATGCAGAGAGGCAGAGGGAATACTGATGCAGAGAGGCAGAGGGAATACTGCTGCAGAGAGAGACAGAGGGAATACTGCTGCAGAGAGAGACAGAGGGAATACTGCTGCAGAGAGAATACTGCTGCAGGGAGAGGCAGAGGGAATACTGCTGCAGAGAGAATACTGCTGCAGGACGAAGAGCGAAGCAAAGGGAATACTGCTGCATTGAGAGGCAGAGAGAACACTGCTGCATGGAGAGGCAGAGAGAATACTGCTGCAGGGAGAGGCAGAGAGAATACTGCTGCAGGGAGAGGCAGAGAGAATACTGCTGCAGGGAGAGGCAGAGAGAATACTGCTGCAGGGAGAGGCAGAGAGAATACTGCTGCAGGGAGAGGCAGAGAGAATGCTACTGCAAAAAGAGGCAGAGGGAATACTGTTGCAGGGAAAGGCAGAGGGAATACTGCTGCAGGTAGTAGAGAGAGGCCGAGAGAATACTGCTGCAAAAAGGCAGAGAGAATACTGCTACAGGGAGAGGCAGAGGGAATACTGCAGCAGGTAGTAGAGAGAGGCAGAGGGAATACTGCTGCTGGAAGTAGAGCAAGACAGGGAATACTGCTGCAGATAGAGGCAGAGGGAATAATGCGGGAATACTGCTGCAGGGAGCAGAGTGAGGCAAAGGGAATACTGTTGCAGAGAGAGGCAGAGGGAATACTGCTGCAGAGAGAGGCAGAGGGAATACTGCTGCAGAGAGAGGCAGAGGGAATACTGCTGCAGAGAGAGGCAGAGGGAATACTGCTGCAGAGAGGGGCAGAGGGAATACTGCTGCAGAGAGGCAGAGGGAATACTGCTGCAGAGAGGCAGAGGGAATACTGCTGCAGAGAGGCAGAGGGAATACTGCTGCAGAGAGAGGCAGAGGGAATACTGCTGCAGAGAGAGGCAGAGGGAACACTGCTGCAGAGAGAGGCAGAGGGAACACTGCTGCAGAGAGAGGCAGAGGGAACACTGCTGCAGAGAGAGGCAGAGGGAACACTGCTGCAGAGAGAGGCAGAGGGAACACTGCTGCAGAGAGAGGCAGAGGGAACACTGCTGCAGAGAGAGGCAGAGGGAACACTGCTGCAGAGAGAGACAGAGGGAATACTGCTGCAGAGAGAATACTGCTGCAGGGAGAAGAGCGAGGCAGAGGGAATACTGCTGCAGAGAGAGGCAGAGAGAATACTGCTGCATGGAGAGGCAGAGAGAATACTGCTGCAGGGAGAGGCAGAGAGAATACTGCTGCAGGGAGAGGCAGAGAGAGGCAGAGGGAATACTGCTGCAGAGAGAATACTGCTGCAGGACGAAGAGCGAAGCAGAGGGAATACTGCTGCATGGAGAGGCAGAGAGAATACTGCTGCATGGAGAGGCAGAGAGAATACTGCTGCAGGGAGAGGCAGAGAGAATACTGCTGCAGGGAGAGGAAGAGAGAATACTGCTGCATGGAGAGGCAGAGAGAATACTGCTGCAGGGAGAGGCAGAGAGAATACTGCTGCAGGGAGAGGCAGAGAGAATACTGCTGCAGGGAGAGGAAGAGAGAATACTGCTGCAGGGAGAGGCAGAGAGAATACTGCTGCAGGGAGAGGCAGAGAGAATACTGCTGCAGGGAGAGGCAGAGAGAATACTGCTGCAGGGAGAGGCAGAGAGAATACTGCTGCAGGGAGAGGCAGAGAGAATACTGCTGCAGGGAGAGGCAGAGAGAATACTGCTGCAGGGAGAGGCAGAGAGAATACTGCTGCAGGGAGTAGGGTGGGCTGGAGAAACTCTGGTGGGCTGGAGAGACAGAGAGGGGCAGAAGAGACACTGGAGAGCTGGAGAGACAGAGAGGGGCAGGAGAGACACTGGGGAGCTGGAGAGACACTGAAGAGCTGAAGAGACACTGAAGAGCTGAAGAGACACTGGTGGGCTGGAGAGGCAATGGTGGGCTGGAGAGGCAATGGTGGGCTGGAGAGGCAATGGTGGGCTGGAGAGGCAATGGTGGGCTGGAGAGACACTGGGGAGCTGGAGAAACAGAGAGGGGCAGGAGAGACACTGGAGAGCTGGAGAGACACTGGATAGCTGGAGAAACACTGGGGGCTGGAGAGACACTGGGGGGCTGGAGAGACACTGGGGAGACATTGGTGAGCTGGAGAGACAGTGGGGAGTTGGAGAGATACAGGAGAGCTAGAGAGACAATGGTGCGTTGGAGAGACAATAGTGGGCTGGAGAGACACTGGGGAGCTGGAGAGGGCAATGGTGGGCTGGAGAGACAATGGTGGGCTGGAGAGGCAATGGTGGGCTGGAGAGACACTGGAGAGACTGGGGAGTTGGAGAGAGACAAAGGGAAGCTGGAGAGAGACAAAGGGAAGCTGGAGAGAGACTGGAGAAGTTACTAACACATGTGGCATATGGCACCGAAGCTTCTGCTAGATCAGCCTGGTTATACCGACAGACACTTGTGCCATTGGCAGATCAGCCTGGTTATACCGATCAATGCTCGAGCCATCGGCAGATCAACCTGGTTATACCGGCACCTGTGCCATCGACAGATCAGCATGGTTATACCCACTGATACTCCTGCCAACGGCAGATCAACCTTGTTATACCAACATGTGCCATTGGCAGATCAGCCTGGTTATACCGACTGACACTCGTGCCATCGGCAGATCAGCCTGGTAATAATATGGCTCGTCGCCAGGGGGCGTTCCTCCCTAGTACTCTCCTGTCACATCTGCTGCAAAGTTACTTCCAATGTTACTAAGAAAAGAAACATCGCCTTTATGGCAGCGAAGGCTCCGTAAGCGCTGGGGAAGGAACGTGTGGGCGGTGTAATAGATAATTGTATGGATCACACTAGACAGGCGAGAACATCATAAGAAACATTGATACTTTGTGCTTCAGAACTGCTATTACAGAACAGATACACATAATTCACGACACACACGTCTGACAGCACCGATGACAAAGTGTTATACAGACTCAGCGGTATCGTGAGGAAATGACAGCTGAGGCTGCTGGGAACACCCTGGGCAGTGTTGCGGGGTCAGATGTGGAGGGTCGGTGACAGGAACGCAGAATCACCCCCCAAAACTATAGTATTACCCAGCGTCCTACCATCTGTATGCATGTGCAATCTATCGATAGTCGGACGGCCCGCAAAATAACTGCCCAGCGATCAGATCAACATCGATAAAAGATGTAGCGAGGCTCGTTATTGCGGGAGCTGGTGATACAATCGGCAACCGCCGCCAACAGTCAGAAGGGGGCGCATGTGCACGAGACTCATGCGCACCCTGTTCCGAAGAAGCTCCTCGCTGCCGTGCGCCGCCTCCCCTAACCCTGCCTGTCTCCCTGAAGCGGAGACGGACATGGTTTCCACCGCCGATTGACTGATGGAGTCCCTCTCAGCCAGCGCTCGCGGGGACATTCTGGCGAGCGCTGGTGCATTAGGTCGACACCACTAGGTCGACATGGGTCTAGGTCGACACGTGGTTTTTCACTGTTTTTTGACCCGAATGTCGACATAGAACCATGTCACTCGCTGCGCTCGGCGCACTATTTTATTCTCCCACCACGCCCTAGTGGATGGTAGGCCATGAAAAATCACCTATCGGCACATGGCTCAAAAACAGTGAAAAACCCTATGTTGACCTTTTGACTGTCGACCTAGAACCTGTCGACCTTGACACATGTCGACCTAATGGTGTCGACCCAATGATTGTTGACCAACATACTGTAGACCAAATAACCCTATCCTGCACCAGGGCCACCAGGGCCTCTCCCCGGGGGGGGCAGCACCAGGGCCTCTCCCCGGGGGGGGCAGCACCAGGGCCTCTCCCCGGGGGGGGCAGCACCAGGGCCTCTCCCCGGGGGGGGCAGCACCAGGGCCTCTCCCCGGGGGGGGCAGCACCAGGGCCTCTCCCCGGGGGGGGGCAGCACCAGGGCCTCTCCCCGGGGGGGGCAGCACCAGGGCCTCTCCCCGGGGGGGGCAGCACCAGGGCCTCTCCCCGGGGGGGGCAGCACCAGGGCCTCTCCCCGGGGGGGGCAGCACCAGGGCCTCTCCCCGGTGGGGGCAGCACCAGGGCCTCTCCCCGGGGGGGGCAGCACCAGGGCCTCTCCCCGGTGGGGGCAGCACCAGGGCCTCTCCCCGGTGGGGGCAGCACCAGGGCCTCTCCCCGGGGGGGGCAGCACCAGGGCCTCTCCCCGGTGGGGGCAGCACCAGGGCCTCTCCCCGGTGGGGGCAGCACCAGGGCCTCTCCCCGGGGGGGCAGCACCAGGGCCTCTCCCCGGGGGGGCAGCACCAGGCATGACGGCTCAGGGTAGTGCCTGAACGAGCTTCCAGTGATATATTTGCTATGTGCTGGTGCTCACCCCACCACGCGTGAGCCACGGAGCGATAACATGCTGCACACAGTATTCACTACATGCCACGTTAATACCGTTTGCCTGGCACCAACTCTGACCCACACTCTACCTCCATAGGAAAACCTGACTGTATAGGAGATAAAACATGTCAGACAATGAAAGGATACGTGTCTAAGGAACAGAACTGTACAGCGCAATGGAATACGATGGCGCTACCCAAATCCAATAGGAAGTGACCCTGAATCGCACCGTGTGTACATTAGTTCCGTGTGGTTTCCTGTCACACACGCAGTACTCCTGGGCTGATGCGTGTTCATGTGCAGAGAAATGTAGATGTGTGTGCCTCAGGGTACAAATCCCCCGTCATCACACGTATTACCAACGCCCAGTGATAACTGCTGGTAGATTGAGGTTTGGCCCCGTGGCCCCGTGCACCACAGGAAACGGTTACCAGGTACTAGACACTAATGAAATAACCTGTGTCATAGGATCAGGGGAATGCTGTTTGCACTGAAGCATGGGTACACGGAAGGAAGAACGCATGTTCCACTGAGACTCCTAATTGGCCAGGAACATATTGGGCAGATGCTGGTAATTGGCTCTCTGGGGTCTGTACGGTAACGCTTGCAGTCTGCAGTCATCCTCACCTGTACACAGCCGCCAAGGAGAGAGAACACTCAGGAGAACAGCACCAGCCAAATGCCTGGTAATAAACTCTCAGAAGTGGGCCAAGGTGTGTTGTTCAGAATACCTGTACTGTACCTGGTGCTGTACCTGTACCTCTCTTTCTCTCCAGCTCCCCATATTCTCTCCTGTACCTGTACCCGGCTAGTTCTGTAACTGGGCCTGGGTGCCCCCCACATTCCGAAGCCCATAGCCAGCTGCCTAGTGGTAGAGCCAGCCCTGAAGTCCCCTCTTCCGTGGACATTGTACTATTGTTAGAACGGAGATGTACTGGGTCCAGTTGCGGGCACCCTCCTGTCCCGGTTGCCTCCTGCGTACTAAGACTTCACCTCTAACAGTCACGTTCAAAGGGGGGACTATTTCCCTCCTAACCCCGGTACTGCCAGGTCTTACAGGTGACAAAGCCGCAGCAGGAGGCAAGGTGCTGCAAGTTGGGAACTGAGGGGATAAGTACACTCTCCGACTAACCGTGTACAGGTGCAACAATGCACAAGGTGTTACCGTGGGAAATTACCCAAATGACAGATCTATGTAACAATACACAAGATGGAAATAGTACAATACAAAGAGGAGGATGCAACAATGCAAAAAAGAGGTTACCAAAATACAATAATAAATGACTGACTTCCCCTGAATTATCTGAGATGGTGAGGTGTAGACCAGTGCAGCACACTGACAGGGATGCTGGGGCACAGGGGCAGAGACCAGGACACTGGGAACACAGGGCGCTGACGGGCACACAGGGCGCTGACAGGCACACAGGGTGCTGATGGGCACACAGGGCGCTGACGGGCACGGGCACAGAGGGCGCTGATGGGCACGGGCACAGAGGGCGCTGACAGGCACACAGGGCGCTGACAGGCACACAGGACCAGGAACACTCTGCTGCAGGCTGCAAACAGAACTATAACCGGTGCCTGTTTCCAGCAGACGCCGGCCCTATATGCAAAAAGGTGCCACCTAGCGGTCCGTGACATCAGCCGCCGCCCCTGGCTGTGCAGGGCAGAAGTTCGGGCCGTTGCTTAGCAATGTACCCGACATTTGCGCCCTGGATGCCCGGCTGAAGCCGGAAGAAGATGGCCGCCGCCCGCAGTCCCTGAGCCTCCAGTGCCGCGAATGACACCGGCGCTGCCAGAGGGGGGACTATGGTGATTACGGATTAGCGGGACTGCACCTTCGATGAATATTTTGCACTCTCAGTAATAAATACACTACCTTGTGCCTGGTGACGCTCATGTAACAGATACAGCCTGCAGAACCGCATCTATCTATCCATCTATGTCACCAATCTATCCTGCAAAGCTCCCCTCTAATGTGACCTGCCAACCGCCTGCCTGTTCCCCCGCCGCCTGGGCTAGCTGTTCCTGTGACGGGCCTGACTGGTGCTCTACCTGTGACGGGCCTGGCTGGTGCTCTACATGTGCCGGGCCTGGCTGGTGCTCTACCCGTGACGGGCCTGGCTGGTGCTCTACCCGTGACGGGCCTGGCTGGTGCTCTACCCGTGACGGGCCTGGCTGGTGCTCTACCCGTGACGGGCCTGGCTGGTGCACTACCCGTGACGGGCCTGGCTGGCGCTCTATCCGTGACGGGCCTGGCTGGCGCGCTACCCGTGACGGGCCTGGCTGGTGCGCTACCCGTGACGGGCCTGGCTGGTGCGCTACCCGTAACGGGCCTGGCTGGTGTGCTACCCGTGACGGGCCTGGCTGGTGCTCTACCCGTGACGGGCCTGGCTGGTGCTCTACCCGTGACGGGCCTGGCTGGTGCACTACCCGTGACGGGCCTGGCTGGCGCTCTATCCGTGACGGGCCTGGCTGGTGCGCTACCCGTGACGGGCCTGGATGGTGCGCTACCCGTGACGGGCCTGGCTGGTGCGCTACCCGTGACGGGCCTGGCTGGTGCGCTACCCGTGACGGGCCTGGCTGGTGCGCTACCCGTGACGGGCCTGGCTGGTGCTCTACCCGTGACGGGCCTGGCTGGTGCTCTACCCGTGACGGGCCTGGCTGGTGCTCTACCCGTGACGGGCCTGGCTGGTGCTCTACCCGTGACGGGCCTGGCTGGTGCTCTACCCGTGACGGGCCTGGCTGGTGCTCTACCCGTGACGGGCCTGGCTGGTGCTCTACCTGTGCAGGATACGGTCAATGAGTCAGCAGCAAGTTGTTAGACAGTCATTAGGTGGACACCATTAGGTCGACATGCATCTAGGTCGACATGCAGGAAGGTCACCATAGGTTAGGTCGATAGGGTCATTAGGTCGACATGGTTTTTTTCACAGTTTTTTGAGCCGACATGTGCCAACAGGTGGTATTTCATCGCTACCGTCCACTAGGGCGTGGCGGGAGAATAAAATTGTTTGCCGAGCGTAGCGAGGTACCGAGCCTGAAGCATGGAGAGTGGGACGTGGTACACTTTAACCTGTGGCCATGTTGACTGTGTCAACATTCAGGTTAAAAAAAAAAAAAAGTGAAAAACCCGTCGACCTTTTGACTGTCGACCTAACCCATGTCAACCTAATGACCCTGTCGACCTAACCTAGGTCAACTTTCCTGCATGTTGACCTAGACATATGTCGACCTAAATGCATGTCGACCTAATGACTTTCTAACAACTTGCTGGTGACCAACTGATCCACACCCACCTGTGCCCGGCCTGGCTGGTGCTCTACCTGTCCTGTTCCTGGCTAGTGGCTGCCTGTGCCGGGCCTGGCTGGTGCTCTACCTGTCCTGTTTCTGGCTAGTGGCTGCCTGTGCTGGGCCTGGCTGGTGCTGTACCTGTCCTGTTCCTGTCCTGTTTGTGGCTGGTGCTCTGCCTGTGCTGTGCCTGGCTATTGCTGTACCTGTGCTGGGCCTGGCTGGTGCTCTGCCTGTGCTGGGCCTGGGTGGTGCTCTGCCTGTGCTGGGCCTGGCTGGTGCTCTGCCTGTGCTGGGCCTGGCTGGTGCTGTACCTGTGCTGGGCCTGGCTAGTGCTCTGCCTGTTCCTGGCTAGTGCTCTGCCTGTGCTGGGCCTGGCTGGTGCTGTACCTGTGCTGATCCTGGCTAGTGCTCTGCCTGTGCTGGGCCTGGCTGGTGCTCTGCCTGTGCTGGGCCTGGCTGGTGCTCTGCCTGTGCTGGGCCTGGGTGGTGCTCTGCCTGTGCTGGGCCTGGGTGGTGCTCTGCCTGTGCTGGGCCTGGGTGGTGCTCTGCCTGTGCTGGGCCTGGCTGGTGCTGTACCTGTGCTGGGCCTGGCTGGTGCTCTGCCTGTGCTGATCCTGGCTGGTGCTGTACCTGTCCTGTTCGTGGCTGGTGCTGTACCTGTGCTGGGCCTGGCTGGTGCTGTACCGGTCCTGTTCCTGGCTGGTGCTGTACCTGTCCTGTTCCTGGCTGGTGCTGTACCTGTCCTGTTCCTGGCTGGTGCTGTACCTGTCCTGTTCCTGGCTGGTGCTGTACCTGTCCTGTTCCTGGCTGGTGCTGTACCTGTCCTGTTCCTGGCTGGTGCTGTACCTGTCCTGTTCCTGGCTGGTGCTGTACCTGTCCTGTTCCTGGCTGGTGCTGTACCTGTCCTGTTCCTGGCTGGTGCTGTACCTGTCCTGTTCCTGGCTGGTGCTGTACCTGTCCTGTTCCTGGCTGGTGCTGTACCTGTCCATTTCCTGGCTGGTGCTGTACCTGTCCATTTCCTGGCTGGTGCTGTACCTGTCCATTTCCTGGCTGGTGCTGTACCTGTCCTGTTCGTGGCTGGTGCTCTGCCTGTGCTGTACCTGGCTATTGCTGTACCTGTGCTGGGCCTGGCTAGTGCTGTACCTGTGCTGGGCCTGGCTGGTGCTCTGCCTGTGCTGGGCCTGGCTGGTGCTCTGCCTGTGCTGGGCCTGGCTGGTGCTCTGCCTGTGCTGGGCCTGGCTGGTGCTCTGCCTGTGCTGGGCCTGGCTGGTGCTCTGCCTGTGCTGGGCCTGGCTGGTGCTCTGCCTGTGCTGGGCCTGGCTGGTGCTCTGCCTGTGCTGGGCCTGGCTGGTGCTCTGCCTGTGCTGGGCCTGGCTGGTGCTCTGCCTGTGCTGGGCCTGGCTGGTGCTCTGCCTGTGCTGGGCCTGGCTGGTGCTCTGCCTGTGCTGGGCCTGGCTGGTGCTCTGCCTGTGCTGGGCCTGGCTGGTGCTCTGCCTGTGCTGGGCCTGGCTGGTGCTGTACCTGTCCTGTTCGTGGCTGGTGCTGTACCTGTGCTGGGCCTGGCTGGTGCTGTACCTGTCCTGTTCCTGGCTAGTGCTCTGCCTGTGCTGGGCCTGGCTGGTGCTGTTCCTGGCTAGTGCTCTGCCTGTGCTGGGCCTGGCTGGTGCTGTACCTGTCCTGTTCCTGGCTAGAGCTCTGCCTGTGCTGGGCCTGGCTGGTGCTGTACCTGTCCTGTTCCTGGCTGGTGCTGTACCTGTCCTGTTCCTGGCTGGTGCTGTACCTGTCCTGTTCCTGGCTGGTGCTGTACCTGTCCTGTTCCTGGCTGGTGCTGTACCTGTCCTGTTCCTGGCTGGTGCTGTACCTGTCCTGTTCCTGGCTGGTGCTGTACCTGTCCTGTTCCTGGCTGGTGCTGTACCTGTCCTGTTCCTGGCTGGTGCTGTACCTGTCCTGTTCCTGGCTGGTGCTGTACCTGTCCTGTTCCTGGCTGGTGCTGTACCTGTCCTGTTCCTGGCTGGTGCTGTACCTGTCCTGTTCCTGGCTGGTGCTGTACCTGTCCTGTTCCTGGCTGGTGCTGTACCTGTCCGTTTCCTGGCTGGTGCTGTACCTGTCCGTTTCCTGGCTGGTGCTGTACCTGTCCGTTTCCTGGCTGGTGCTGTACCTGTCCGTTTCCTGGCTGGTGCTGTACCTGTCCATTTCCTGGCTGGTGCTGTACCTGTCCGTTTCCTGGCTGGTGCTGTACCTGTCCGTTTCCTGGCTGGTGCTCTGCCTGTGCTGGGCCTGGCTGGTGCTGTACCTGTCCTGTTCCTGGCTAGAGCTCTGCCTGTGCTGGGCCTGGCTGGTGCTGTACCTGTCCTGTTCCTGGCTAGTGCTGTACCTGTCCTGTTCCTGGCTGGTGCTCTGCCTGTGCTGGGCCTGGCTGGTGCTCTGCCTGTGCTGGGCCTGGCTGGTGCTCTGCCTGTGCTGGGCCTGGCTGGTGCTCTGCCTGTGCTGGGCCTGGCTGGTGCTCTGCCTGTGCTGGGCCTGGCTGGTGCTCTGCCTGTGCTGGGCCTGGCTGGTGCTCTGCCTGTGCTGGGCCTGGCTGGTGCTCTGCCTGTGCTGGGCCTGGCTGGTGCTCTGCCTGTGCTGGGCCTGGCTGGTGCTCTGCCTGTGCTGGGCCTGGCTGGTGCTCTGCCTGTGCTGGGCCTGGCTGGTGCTCTGCCTGTGCTGGGCCTGGCTGGTGCTCTGCCTGTGCTGGGCCTGGCTGGTGCTTATCCTCAATTACAAGGTAAACGCTTATGAAGCAGAACGCCAGTTGCATATAACCCTACATCTCAGATGGGCACACACTTTGGGCACACACTATGACTGTATATGAGCTCTTAGTAGTGCCCCATGGGACGTTTCCAACACAAGGAGGCAATCTGATGTGTAGGGCTACAAATGGCAATGACAAAAAAGCAGCCGCCCTCTGGTGGACGTCTGTATACAAATCCCGGCGGCAGATTTGAGCATCCTCTAAACCAAGAATTGAACCTGCGGAATTATTAGCGCCCACCCATAAATCCGGATACTGTAACTGTGTAACCAGACAGGCGCACCTCCAGGTGATTCTACTACGCCAGCGAGCGAGGGAAATGTTACATTATAGGAATAACCATTATATTTATGTATGTAAAACACACTGAACAGCAATAGCACCGCCTGCGGGAACTGAAAGCGGGCATCTCCAGGCTGGCACACGCTACTACTCAAGGGGGAAGGGGAAACTGGCATTTCCTTATTAACGCTACTGCGACACAATTAGTGTCGTCCTATGAAACAGGCCCTGTATTATACAGCTGCTTATTACATGGGGAACGGAGCAGGTCCAGGTGTTACACACGTGCGAGGAACATACATATACTGTATGTACAGTGTTGTCTCCTATTCTGGGTGCATACATTAATCTGCAGGTGACATGCAGGAAGACTGTATGGAGACCTGGAAACCTAATTCCCAGTACTGTAACATACAGCAGGTACGTGATGGATCACCCTGACAGGATGCAGAGCACCGCAGACTATATTATATTGTATACATGCAGTATATACACACACACACACAAAGGCCTGTGACTGACCTAGCTGTAATTATCATTACCCACAATGCAACCATCCGTACTGAGGCAGTACGGACGGTGTAATGGTTAGCATTACTGCCTCACAGCGCTGAGGTCATGTGTTCTATCCCCACCATGTGTTATATATACGGGGCAGTACGGATGGTGTAATGGTTACATTACTGCCTCATAGTGCTGAGGTCATGGGTTCTATCCCCACCATGTGTTATATATACGGGGCAGTACGGATGGTATAATGATTAGCATTACTGCCTCACAGCACTGAGGACATGGGTTCTATTCCCACCATGTGTTATATATACGGGGCAGTACGGACGGTGTAATGGTTAGCATTACTGCCTCACAGCGCTGAGGTCATGGGTTCTATCCCCACCATGTGTTATATATACGGGGCAGTACGGATGGTGTAATTACATAGTTACATAGTTACATAGTAGGTAAGGCTGAAAAAAGACTTGCGTCCATCTAGTTCAACCTGGTATAGATATTATACCAGTAATGGTTAGCATTACTGCCTCACAGCACTGAGGTCACGGGTTCTATCCCCACCATGTGTTATATATACGGGGCAGTACAGATGGTGTAATGGTTACATTACTGCCTCACAGCGCTGAGGTCATGGGTTCTATCCCCACCATGTGTTATATATACGGGGCAGTACGGATGGTGTAATGGTTACATTACTGCCTCACAGCGCTGAGGTCATGGGTTCTATTCCCACCATGTGTTATATATACAGGGCAGTACGGACGGTGTAATGGTTATAGCATTACTGCCTCACAGCACTGAGGTCATGGGTTCTATCCCCACCATGTGTTATATATACGGGGCAGTACGGATGGTGTAATGGTTACATTACTTCCTCACAGCGCTGAGGTCATGGGTTACATTCCCACCATGGCTCTAACTGTGCGGAGTTTGTATATTCTCCCCGTACTTGCGTGGGTTTACTCAGGGTACTCCGGTTTCCTTCCACAATCCAAATATATACTGGTAGGCTAATTGGCTCCCAACAAATTAACCCTAGAATGTGTGTGCGTACATGTGGTAGGGAGTATAGATTGTAAGGGAGGGATTGATGTGAATGTTCAAATATTCTCTGTACAGCGCTGCGGAATATGTGTGCGCTATATAAGAAACTGGTAATAAATAATAAAATAAACCATGCCGGGTGTCCGTATACTCCCCAGTAACCCTAACCACGGGTCTCCCAGCACATTAGAACCTGCTACCTTAAGCGTGTACATCCAGCCAATCAGACTGCGACAGGAATGTGGTGCACTACAGTAACACTAATACAATTTGGGCCTTTTCTACACGATTTTGACGCATGAGGCCAATAAAACATATGAAAAGTGTCAGATGGTAGAACCTTTACTTACAATTCCAATCCGCAACGGATCGCATTCAGGAGATTGTCAGCGCTACAGTACGGATTGACCGCATACGATGTATCACATGTGATCCAGCCGCCAGAGAGCTGCCGGGTTATCCCAAGCGATACATGGTACTAGTGTAGCATGGGGGCATGGGGATAACTCAGTGAGTAGGGTAACGGGTGACTCCCCCCATATACTGTAGGCGGCTCCCAGTCAGTAACAGGTGGAAGATAATCAGTGTCCGCACTCAGGGACCTATATTCCCCAGCAGGAAGCTGGAAGTCCGTCTCCAGGACATAACACAGAGGGGAAAGTTCCGCACCGTCACCACAAGAGAAGGAAATACCGCACTGGAAAATAACTGGATCGGATCAAACAATTAAGAAAATCTGGAAGCTTAGGAATTAAAACCCTTTTGTGCAGCCCAGCGGAGCTATTCCATTGTTGTGCCAACCGGGCACACTTCCAACCGCCAAGACACGCCCGCATTTAGGATGCACTTCCCGATACCTCACACATATGGTTCCCTTCCGCTGCCAGCGGCATCACAAAGGCACCGTTTCCTGTCCAGTGCTGCCATGACGTACGCACAGTTGTATCATAGCCGCTCAGTTAGCGCTATACCACCATTGTGCACAAACTGGAATCTTACAGGAGGTGTAATGCCACCAGCCATCTGCTAATACCAGTTATGGGCGCACTGCGGTGTCTGCGCTGGAAGCAGAGAGGAACACGAGGTCACAGCTATGTCCTCATAGCTCTAGTTTCCAGTAAACATGGGATTTAGTTTGTGGCAGGAGATATCAGAGGAAGCCTCCGTCCTGCGCTCAGGACTTGGCAGCAGAGCACACAATCTGAATGTGATGATGCAGCACACGGGTGGCCGGGCATTGGCACCGGCCTCTATACTTCCTGCGCTTCCATGTAATGCCCTAAATAGTTTCCATCAGCAGCACAAACGCCACTTGTCCCTTGTGTCGCCGGAGGACATCGGATTCCTGTTACGTCGCCACGTGGAGGTCAGCTGGGGCAGCATGGGGTCACGGTCATTGGGTCGGTCCATAGGCCTTAGGTTGACACCAGAATTAGGTCGACATAGCTAAGGTCAACAGGGTTGAAAGGTCGACATGAGTTTTATTTGTGAGCTGACACGTGACAACAGTCAGTATTTCATACCCCACCATCCACAAGGGAGAATATGACAGTGTGCCGATTGCAGCGAGCCGTGCGAGTGGACGTGGTAGACTTTGATGGTGTCCATGTCGACTATGATGACACTCGGGACAAAAAACGTATACTAGTGTGCCATGCTTCCAAATCCACGTGGATGGTAACATGTATCGTCCGATTTACCATGTCTACCTACTGACAGCATACACTATCGTCCTATCATCCATATACCATGTCTACCTACTGACTGTCCAGCAGACACTATCGTCCTATCATCCATATACCATGTCTACCTACTGACAGCAGACACTATCATCCTATCATCCATATGCCATGTCTACCTACTGACTGTCCAGCAGACACTATCGTCCTATCATCCATATACCATGTCTACCTACTGACTGTCCAGCAGACACTATCGTCTTATCATCCAGATACCATGTCTACCTACTGACTGTCCAGCAGACACTATCGTCCTATCATCCATATACCATGTAACTCCTACTGACTATCCAGCATACACTATCGTCCTATCATCCGGATACCATGTAACCCCTACTGACTGTCCAGCAGACACTATCGTCCTATCATCTGGATACCATGTCTACCTACTGACTGTCCAGCAGACACTATCGTCCTATCATCCAGATACCATGTAACTCCTACTGACTGTCCATCAGACACTACTGTCCTATCATCCGGATACCATGTAACTCCTACTGACTGTCCAGCAGACACTATCATCCGGATACCATGTAACTCCTACTGACTGTCCGGCAGACACTATCGTCCTATCATCCGGATACCATGTAACTCCTACTGACTGTCCAGCAGACACTATCGTCCTATCATCCACATACCATGTCTACCTACTGACTGTCCAGCAGACACTATCGTCCTATCATCCGGATACCATGTAACTCCTACTGACTGTCCAGCAGACACTATCGTCCTATCATCCGGATACCATGTAACTCCTACTGACTGTCCAGCAGACACTATCGTCCTATCATCCGGATACCATGTAACTCCTACTGACTGTCCAGCAGACACTATCGTCCTATCATCCGGATACCATGTAACTCCTACTGACTGTCCAGCAGACACTATCGTCCTATCATCCGGACACCATGTAACTCCTACTGACTGTCCAGCAGACACTATCGTCCCATCATCCGGATACCATGTAACTCCTACTGACTGTCCAGCAGACACTATCGTCCTATCATCCGGATACCATGTAACCCCTACTGACTGTCCAGCAGACACTATCGTCCTATCATCCGGATACCATGTCTACCTACTGACTGTCCAGCAGACACTATCGTCCTATCATCCGGATACCATGTAACTCCTACTGACTGTCCAGCAGACACTACCGTCCTATCATCCGGATACCATGTAACTCCTACTGACTGTCCAGCAGACACTATCGTCCTATCATCCGGATACCATGTAACCCCTACTGACTGTCCAGCAGACACTATCGTCCTATCATCCAGATACCATGTAACTCCTACTGACTGTCCATCAGACACTATCATCCTATCATCCAGATACCATGTAACTCCTACTGACTGTCCAGCAGACACTATCGTCCTATCATCCAGATACCATGTAACTCCTACTGACTGTCCAGCAGACACTATCGTCCTATCATCCAGATACCATGTAACTCCTACTGACTGTCCAGCAGACACTATCGTCCTATCATCCATACACCATGTAACTCCTACTGACTGTCCAGCAGACACTATCGTCCTATCATCCAGATACCATGTAACTCCTACTGACTATCCAGCAGACACTATCATCCTATCATCCGGATACCATGTAACTCCTACTGACTGTCCAGCAGACACTATCAACCAGATACCATGTAACTCCTACTGACTGTCCAGCAGACACTATCGTCCTATCATCCAGATACCATGTCTACCTACTGACTGTCCAGCAGACACTATCGTCCTATCATCCGGATACCATGTAACTCCTACTGACTGTCCAGCAGACACTATCATCCTATCATCCGGATACCATGTAACTCCTACTGACTGTCCAGCAGACACTATCGTCCTATCATCCGGATACCATGTAACTCCTACTGACTGTCCAGCAGACACTATCGTCCTATCATCCGGATACCATGTAACTCCTACTGACTGTCCAGCAGACACTATCGTCCTATCATCCGGATACCATGTAACTCCTACTGACTGTCCAGCAGACACTACCATCCTATCATCCAGATACCATGTAACTCCTACTGACTGTCCAGCAGACACTACCGTCCTATCATCCGGATACCATGTAACTCCTACTGACTGTCCAGCAGACACTACCGTCCTATCATCCAGATACCATGTAACTCCTACTGACTGTCCAGCAGACACTATCGTCCTATCATCCATACACCATGTAACTCCTACTGACTGTCCAGCAGACACTATCATCCTATCATCCGGATACCATGTAACTCCTACTGACTGTCCAGCAGACACTACCGTCCTATCATCCAGATACCATGTAACTCCTACTGACTGTCCAGCAGACACTATCGTCCTATCATCCATACACCATGTAACTCCTACTGACTGTCCAGCAGACACTATCGTCCTATCATCCGGATACCATGTAACTACTACTGACTGTCCAGCAGACACTATCGTCATATCATCCGGATACCATGTAACTCCTACTGACTGTCCAGCAGACACTATCGTCCTATCATCCGGATACCATGTAACTCCTACTGACTGTCCAGCAGACACTATCGTCCTATCATCCAGATACCATGTCTACCTACTGACTGTCCAGCAGACACTATCGTCCTATCATCCGGATACCATGTAACTCCTACTGACTGTCCAGCAGACACTATCATCCTATCATCCGGATACCATGTAACTCCTACTGACTGTCCAGCAGACACTATCGTCCTATCATCCGGATACCATGTAACTCCTACTGACTGTCCAGCAGACACTATCGTCCTATCATCCGGATACCATGTAACTCCTACTGACTGTCCAGCAGACACTATAATCCTATCATCCAGATACCATGTAACTCCTACTGACTGTCCAGCAGACACTATCATCCTATCATCCAGATACCATGTAACTCCTACTGACTGTCCAGCAGACACTATCATCCTATCATCCAGATACCATGTAACTCCTACTGACTGTCCAGCAGACACTATCATCCTATCATCCAGATACCATGTAACTCCTACTGACTGACCAGCAGACACTATCATCCTATCATCCATACACCATGTAACTCCTACTGACTGTCCAGCAGACACTATCGTCCTATCATCCGGATACCATGTAACTCCTACTGACTGTCCAGCAGACACTATCATCCTATCATCCAGATACCATGTAACTACTACTGACTGTCCAGCAGACACTATCGTCCTATCATCCGGATACCATGTAACTCCTACTGACTGTCCAGCAGACACTATCGTCCTATCATCCGGATACCATGTAACTCCTACTGACTGTCCAGCAGACACTATCGTCCTATCATCCGGATACCATGTAACTCCTACTGACTGTCCAGCAGACACTATCGTCCTATCATCCGGATACCATGTAACTCCTACTGACTGTCCAGCAGACACTATAATCCTATCATCCAGATACCATGTAACTCCTACTGACTGTCCAGCAGACACTATCATCCTATCATCCAGATGCCATGTAACTCCTACTGACTGTCCAGCAGACACTATCATCCTATCATCCAGATACCATGTAACTCCTACTGACTGTCCAGCAGACACTATCATCCTATCATCCAGATACCATGTAACTCCTACTGACTGACCAGCAGACACTATCGTCCTATCATCCATACACCATGTAACTCCTACTGACTGTCCAGCAGACACTATCGTCCTATCATCCGGATACCATGTAACTCCTACTGACTGTCCAGCAGACACTATCATCCTATCATCCAGATACCATGTAACTCCTACTGACTGTCCAGCAGACACTATCGTCCTATCATCCGGATACCATGTAACTCCTACTGACTGTCCAGCAGACACTATCGTCCTATCATCCGGATACCATGTAACTCCTACTGACTGTCCAGCAGACACTATCGTCCTATCATCCGGATACCATGTAACTCCTACTGACTGTCCAGCAGACACTATCATCCTATCATCCAGATACCATGTAACTCCTACTGACTGTCCAGCAGACACTATCGTCCTATCATCCATACACCATGTAACTCCTACTGACTGTCCAGCAGACACTATCGTCCTATCATCCGGATACCATGTCTACCTACTGACTGTCCAGCAGACACTATCGTCCTATCATCCAGATACCATGTAACTCCTACTGACTGTCCAGCAGACACTATCGTCCTATTATCTGGATACCATGTAACTCCTACTGACTGTCCAGCATACACTATCGTCCTATCATCCGGATACCATGTAACTCCTACTGACTGTCCAGCAGACACTATCGTCCTATCATCCGGATACCATGTAACTACTACTGACTGTCCAGCAGACACTATCGTCCTATCATCCATATACCATGTAACTCCTACTGACTGTCCAGCAGACACTATCATCCTATCATCCGGATACCATGTAACTCCTACTGACTGTCCAGCAGACACTATCGTCCTATCATCCGGATACCATGTAACTCCTACTGACTGTCCAGCAGACACTATCGTCCTATCATCCGGATACCATGTAACCCCTACTGACTGTCCAGCAGACACTATCGTCCTATCATCCGGATACCATGTAACTCCTACTGACTGTCCAGCAGACACTATCGTCCTATCATCCGGATACCATGTCTACCTACTGACTGTCCAGCAGACACTATCGTCCTATCATCCGGATACCATGTAACTCCTACTGACTGTCCAGCAGACACTATCGTCCTATCATCCGGATACCATGTAACTCCTGCTGACTGTCCAGCAGACACTATCGTCCTATCATCCGGATACCATGTAACTCCTACTGACTGTCCAGCAGACACTATCGTCCTATCATCCGGATACCATGTAACTCCTACTGACTGTCCAGCAGACACTATCGTCCTATCATCCATATACCATGTAACTCCTACTGACTGTCCAGCAGACACTATCGTCCTATCATCCGGATACCATGTAACTCCTACTGACTGTCCAGCAGACACTATCGTCCTATCATCCGGATACCATGTAACTCCTGCTGACTGTCCAGCAGACACTATCGTCCTATCATCCGGATACCATGTAACTCCTACTGACTGTCCAGCAGACACTATCGTCCTATCATCCGGATACCATGTAACTCCTACTGACTGTCCAGCAGACACTATCGTCCTATCATCCGGACACCATGTAACTCCTATGGCCTAAACTTTCCCCTCACCCGCCAGACTGTACGCCCTTGTGTGCAGTGCCAGCACTATCCTGTTTCATAGATTCTCACATTCAGCCCTTACTTCCTCAAACAGGTCATGTTTTCCAGTACTCCTAGCAAATTCACAAGTCAAACAATTACCTCCACCTTTGGATTTGTCAGTGAGCAATGAGTACACCTGTGCACCTGCCGCATGACCTGGATATTGTGCCAGTGAGTAATTCGTACACCTGTCGGGTGATCTGGGATATATGTCACTGAGTAATGAGTACACCTGTGCACCTGCTGTGTAACATGGGAAATGTGTCAGTCAGTAATGAGTACACCTGTGCACCTGCTGTGTAACCTGGGAAATGTGTCAGTGAGTAATGAGTACACCTGTGCACCTGCTGTGTAACCTGGGAAATGTGTCAGTGAGTAATGAGTGCACCCGTGCACCTGCCGGGTGACCTTGGGAATGTGTCCGTGAGTAATGAATACACCTGTTGCATAACCTGGGAAATGTGTCAGTGAGTATTGAGTGCACCTGCCGGGTGACCTTGGAAATGTGTCTGTGAGTATTGAATACACCTGTGCACCTGTTGCATAACCTGGAAAATGTGTTAGTGAGTAATGAGTACACCTGTGCGCCTGCTGTGTAACCTGGGAAATGTGTCAGTGAGTAATGAGTACACCTGTGGACCTGCTGTGTAACCTGGAAATGTGTCCGTGAGTAATGAATACACCTGTGCACCTGCCGGGTGACCTTGGGAATGTGTCCGTGAGTAATGAATACACCTGTTGCATAACCTGGGAAATGTGTCAATGAGTAATGAGTGCACCTGTGCGCCTGCTGTGTAACCTGGGAAGTGTGTCAGTGAGTATTGAGTGCACCTGCTGTGTAACCTGGGAAATGTGTCAGTGAGTAATGAGCACACATGTGCACCTGCTGTGTAACCTGGGAAATGTGTAAGTAATGAGTGCACCTGCTGTGTAACCTGGGAAATGTGTCAATGAGTAATGAGTGCACCTGTGCGCCTGCTGGTGACCTGGGAAATGTGTCAGTGAGTAATGAATACACCTGTGCACCTGCTGTGTAACCTGGGAAATGTGTCAGTGAGTAATGAGTACACCTGTGCACCTGCTGTGTAACCCGGGAAATGTGTCAGTGAGTAATGAGTGCACCTGTGCACCTGCTGTGTTTCCTGGGAAATGTGTCAGTGAGTAATGAGTGCACCTGCTGTGTAACCTGGGAAATGTGTCAGTGAGTAATGAGTGCACCTGCTGTGTTTCCTGGGAAATGTGTCAGTGAGTAATGAGTGCACCTGCTGTGTTTCCTGGGAAATGTGTCAGTGAGTAATGAGTACACCTGTGCACCTGCTGTGTAACCCGGGAAATGTGTCAGTGAGTAATGAGTGCACCTGTGCACCTGCTGTGTTTCCTGGGAAATGTGTCAGTGAGTAATGAGTGCACCTGCTGTGTAACCTGGGAAATGTGTCAGTGAGTAATGAGTGCACCTGCTGTGTTTCCTGGGAAATGTGTCAGTGAGTAATGAGTGCACCTGCTGTGTTTCCTGGGACATGTGTCAGTGAGTAATGAGTACACCTGTGCACCTGCTGTGTAACCCGGGAAATGTGTCAGTGAGTAATGAGTGCACCTGTGCACCTGCTGTGTTTCCTGGGAAATGTGTCAGTGAGTAATGAGTGCACCTGCTGTGTAACCTGGGAAATGTGTCAGTGAGTAATGAGTGCACCTGCTGTGTTTCCTGGGAAATGTGTCAGTGAGTAATGAGTGCACCTGCTGAGCGACCTGGAAATCTATATTGCTCACTTTAGCCCTTCTGAGTTATATCAGTCAATGTATCGCCCATTGTGGATGTCCCGCGGGTCGATAAGGACTCGCTCCATCATCTGTGCACACACAGACCAATGAGGGCCATGCTGCACAATGACCACATCCAGGCTGGCATTTTATCTCTCTCCAAAGCTTAGTACATAGACCCCGAGTCTTTATATTCTGTAGGTGGAATAAGGTTTACTATGAAGATGAACATCAGCAGCAGCAGCAGCAGAATGGGGTCAATCCTATTAATTGCGAAGGGTGCGAGGTGCCGTTGCCATGGCAACTGATTTTGCACCCTTTGCGTGCTGGGTTCAGCCAAAATTCACACAACATTGCTTGCACACCTAAGGAACAGCAAGTACTAATGTGCCAATTCCAGGCGCCGTAACGTGCACCCGCTGTCGCCATGAATTGCACCCAGGAAATCATCGCAAGTAATAGGTTTGACCCCCGACTGGGATGGGGCTGGGATGACATCAGCAGGGATGCGGTCATTTGGTCGACAGTCATTCGTTCGACAATGTCTAGGTCGACAGACAAAAGGTTGACATGGGGTTTTTCACTGTTTTTGAGCCGACAGGCGGTATTTCATGCAATACCATCCACTAGGGCGTGGCAGGAGAATAGAGTGCCGAGCGATGCGAGGGGATGCGGTGCACTTGAAATTGTGTCCATGTCGACCGTGTTGACATTCAGGTAAAAAAAAACAGTGAAAGACCCCATGTCGACTGTCGACATAGGCATTGTCGAACTAATGACTTGTTGATCTAACGACCTGTCGAACTAATGACCTTTCGACCTAGAACCATGTTGACCTTTTCCAATGACGACCTAGACCCATGTCGACCATCATGCTGTAGACCAAATGATCCCAACCCTATCAGCAAGAGCAGCCCATGCACTGGTTTCACGCTGAAGGACTGTAACAGAACGGCCTCCAATCACTGATTACCTTTCACCGCGCTGCACTGTGCACGCTACAACTAGGATGCAACCGGTCCCATGCCCAACTTATGCACTGACAGGAGCCAGACCCGAGAATGCTGCACAGTGCAGAAAAGTTTCACGATGTTGCCATTGGATCACAGCGGTGGTGCACTGTTGCCATGGAAACAACCATCCCTAAATTAGTATCCTCAACAGGAGAGTTGCTGCCTGGCGCTCTCCTCAGGGAAGCTGAAGGAGGACCACAGCTGGACACAACAGAGGAAAGCAGGAACTATATATAGCTCTCGCTAGTCCCCATCTTACCTGTACATTACAGGTGCCCTGCCACACTCAACAGAGACACAACAGAGATAGGCGAGGACTATATATAGCTCCCGTCAGTCCCCATCTTACCTGTACGTTACAGGTGTCCTGCCACACTCACCAGAGACACAACAGAGGAAAGCGAGGACTATATACAGCCGCAGCTCCCGCCAGTCCCCATCTTACCTGTACGTTACAGGTGCCCTGCCACACTCACCAGAGACACACGGGAGTAGTAACTACAGCACTGACCTGCTCTCGCTGTTCCCCACGATGTCCGTGCCCCAACTATTCAGCCGGTGGCCTTGCCGCCTGGGAGAGGTGCTGGGCGTGGAGGCGTTAGAGCGGGCGCTGTCTTCCTCGCTGGACGGCGTGATCTCTATAGACGGCAGCTGCAGGTACTCCAGGTTGCCAGCACAGTCCAATGAGACGGCGTCTGTCTCTTGCTTCCGCTCATGCTTTCCACGTTTCATTTTAAAGCGCCTGCGCCGCTGGCTGGGGGTGCAGGTGCCGCTGTTGGCGACGGTGGAGGTGCCGTCGCTAACATTTGGTATCTGCAGTTCGGGGATCAGTAGGTTCTCGTCGCCAGCCAGCATGGTTGAACTCCTGATGAAAGCAGAACCAAAACAAGTTTCCGGGTAATGCTACCACTAGAGTGACAGGAAGCCTCTGAGCGCAGCTGCGAGCTTCCCCTGACCGAAGGTTCCCCCTCGTCACCCGGCCATGTTCTGCTCTCGTGTCAGCCCCATCGGCAGACCCTGCAAGGAAATCCGAGACAAATAAGGCTCCAGATCCTAATACTGGCGGGGAGAGACATATAGTCCACACATCATAGTAGTAGCAGGAACCAGGGGAGAGAGGAGGAGGAGGGGGGGGGGAACGTGTGTGTGTGTGTCAGTGGTGAGCGGATACCAAATGCAGAAGCAGCAGCTGCCACTGTAACCCAAGCTCCTCCGTCGCTACAGACCGACACAGGGGAACTCACATGGGCTGTAACTTTACACACCTGTCCATTGTGCCCACCATGCCAGGGGCAGAGCGCCCGGCAAATCCAAAACAACTCACAGAAAGTCAAAGTATATCCAGATGCGATACAGAGAGGGGAAGGGAATGGATGAGGGAAGACCCTGAATATATCTCCTTGCTCTGTATCTTACTGGTGCTAACACCTCAGCGTCAAATCTCATCACTTCACAGGGGAACAGCTCACAGATACAGGAGAGTGCAGCAATGCTGCCCCCTAGTGGGAGGTTAGCAGAGTGCTGGGACACAGAACATCAGTTCATGTCACTCGTACACATTGGTCTTATTCTAGTTCACTCTTTCTGACAAAATCCTTCTTAGATGGACAAAACCATGTGCAGTGCAGGGGGGCAGATGTAACATGTGCAGAGAGAATTAGATTTGGGTGAGTTATTTGGTTTCTGTGCAGGGTAAATACTGACTGCTTTATTTTTACACTGCAATATAGATCTCACTTTGAAGTAAAACCCCACCCAAATCTAACTCTCTGTGCACATGTTACATCTGCCCCACCTGCAGTGCACATGGTTTTGTCCATCTAAGAAGGATTTTGTCAGAAAGAGTGAACTAGAATAAGGCCCATTGGTCTTTTATACACTGGATTCTGTATGCAATGCAGCATTAATATCTAACACTATAGATGATTTATCACACATATAAATAAGTGGTCAGGAAAGGGTTAAACATCCCATAATAAACCCACAAACATAATAGAACCAATACTGCACTTCTAAGCTCACATTCTCCCACCTCATGGTAAAGGCTCCTGTCTCTTCTTCCTGGGAGCTGCTCTCTGGTCCAGAGCACTGACTGATGACTCCAATCCACACACACACCAAACTTGGTAGAAGAAGCTGCTAGCACCGGGCATGTTGCCGCAGCTCCGCACTGTCCTTTACACTGCACGATGGGGTGGCAGCTCTGGCATACCTCCCAACTGTCCCGTTTTTTAGGACTGCACCCATGTCCCACCTGGGCAGGCAGTGTCCTATGGTGGGGAGGGGCAGTTGGAAGTCCCCCCTGCTACCCGTTGCAGTGAGACAGGGGGGCCGGGGGCATGGCCAGGAGCTCTCAGCAAGTCCGGGAGAGGCTTCAGCTGTCACTACTGGTACACGCAGTGTGGCACGATGTGCAGCAATTGAATATAACCACTTACAAAGTGCATGTGGGTCTCTCTGTGTGTATGTGATACCGGCCCTCTCAACAAGGAAACTCACAGATGACACAAGCTGGATGCACACCTACAGATTTTTCTGTCCAATCTATATGGTGGGAACAAAAACCTGGAAATGTTTGAGAGCAAATGACAATCAAAAATTTGCTATCAAATGCAGGAATACAGAAAAAAACATATGCTTGGATAACTTTGTTATATCAGATTAATTTAAACAATTTGTCTTATTGACCATTGTATCTTTTCCAGCGTTTAGCAGCAAATTTCCAGGTTTTTGTTCCCAACAGATAGATTGGACAGATAAATCTGTAGGTGTGTACGCACCGTCAGTGTGACTTCTGCATCTCACCTGCCTGTAATCAGTCACAGAATCTGTGTGATCCAGGAGTGTCCTGGTATAAAGGTATAGCATGGTAAGCTGGTCATACCAATAAATGGAGTACAAGGTTTTTCTGTTAAATCCTAATTATACAGCGGAGTGTGTGCTGCAGACCAGGAGTTGCAGCATTACCAGGTCTCCTTTCACCACCAAATTTCTAATTGCTTTATTTCCGGTGAGAGATGACCTTTCCCCAAAGCGAGCTCACGTGCCTTCCCTACAGCCTATGGGTAGTGTTAGAGCAGGCATTCCCAACCACGGTCCTCAGGGCACACCAAGAGTGCAGGTTTTGTAGATATCCAGGCTTGAGCACAGGTGACTTAATTAGTATCTGAGGGATTCTGATTAAACCATCTGTGCTGAAGCCTGGATATCACTAAAACCTGCACTGCTGGTGTGCCTTGAGGACCGTGGTTGGGAATGCCTGTGTTAGAGGGAGCTGATCCCGTAATGGTGCTGTTACCTGGTGTCTAGGGTGACCAAGTCATCCCTTTAATCCGGGACACATATTAATTTCACCTGGTTTTAAACTGCCACCGAACCTGTGTAATTAATATGTGTCCCGGATTAAAGGGATGAGTTGGTCACCCTACTGGTGTCAGTATAACCAATATCCCCGCCCTGGTCCTCTCTCACCTGTACCTGGCTCTGTACAGGTCCCTGCAGCCTATGGGAAGTGTTAGAGGGAGCTGATTCTGTAACGGTGCTGTTACCTGTTGTCAGTATAACCAACCTCCCCGCCCTGGTCCTCTCTCACCTGTACCTGGCTCTGTGCAGTTCCCTGCTCTGCCTCAGGTGAAAGCAGGACCCTCGTTACCTGTAACTTCCCAGCCTGACCTCTACAGCTGATTCCAGGCGCTCACATTCCTGGGCTGTAAGAGAAACATTCATTAGTGCTGGAATTTACAAATGAAAGTCAGTCGCCATAGAAACATCTCCATCTGAGTGCCCTGCGCAGGCGAGGTCACTGCTAAGTGCCGCTTTCCGGGTCTATTCTGGGCCTCACGGTGTTAAATAAATTATCCTGCGCAGGCCGGCACGGTACGGTGTGCTCATAGACATCTTGTAGCACCAGGGATGTGACACAGCCAATGGCCAAATCAGGAAGGTGCGGCGATGTCACATGGACCGTTGTCACTGGCATCGCCCCACTGAGGAGACCCCTGGGGATGTGACACAGCCAATGGCCAAATCAGGACGGTGCAGCGATGTCACATGGACCGTTGTCACTGGCATCGCCCCACTGAGGAGACCCCCGGGGACATAACACAGCCAATGGCCAAATCAGGACGGTGCAGCGATGTCACATGGACCGTTGTCACTGACATCACCCCACTGAGGAGACCCCCGGGGACATAACACAGCCAATGGCCAAATCAGGAAGGTGCGGCGATGTCACATGGACCGTTGTCACTGGCATCGCCCCACTGAGGAGACCCCTGGGGATGTGACACAGCCAATGGCCAAATCAGGACGGTGCAGCGATGTCACATGGACCGTTGTCACTGGCATCGCCCCACTGAGGAGACCCCCGGGGACATAACACAGCCAATGGCCAAATCAGGACGGTGCAGCGATGTCACATGGACCGTTGTCACTGACATCACCCCACTGAGGAGACCCCCGGGGACATAACACAGCCAATGGGCAAATCGGGACGGTGCAGCGATGTCACATGGACCGTTGTCACTGACATCGCCCCACTGAGGAGACCCCCGGGGATGTAACACAGCCAATGGCCAAATCAGGACGGTGCAGCGATGTCACATGGACCGTTGTCACTGACATCACCCCACTGAGGAGACCCCCGGGGATGTAACACAGCCAATGGCCAAATCAGGACGGTGCAGCGATGTCACATGGACCGTTGTCACTGACATCACCCCACTGAGGAGACCCCCGGGGATGTAACACAGCCAATGGCCAAATCAGGACGGTGCAGCGATGTCACATGGACCGTTGTCACTGACATCACCCCACTGAGGAGACCCCCGGGGATGCAACACAGCCAATGGCCAACTCAGGACGGTGCAGCGATGTCACATGGACCGTTGTCACTGACATCACCCCACTGAGGAGACCCCCGGGGACATAACACAGCCAATGGCCAAATCAGGACGGTGCAGCGATGTCACATGGACCGTTGTCACTGACATCGCCCCACTGAGGAGACCCCCGGGGATGTAACACAGCCAATGGCCAAATCAGGACGCTGCAGCGATGTCACATGGACCGTTGTCACTGACATCGCCCCACTGAGGAGACCCCCTGGGGACATAACACAGCCAATGGGCAAATCAGGACGGTGCAGCAATGTCACATGGACCGTTGTCACTGACATCGCCCCACTGAGGAGACCCCTGGGGATGTGACACAGCCAATGGCCAAATCAGGACGGTGCAGCGATGTCACATGGACCGTTGTCACTGACATCGCCCCACTGAGGAGACCCCCGGGGATGTAACACAGCCAATGGGCAAATCAGGACGGTGCAGCGATGTCACATGGACCGTTGTCACTGACATCGCCCCACTGAGGAGACCCCCAGGGACATAACACAGCCAATGGCCAAATCAGGACGCTGCAGCGATGTCACATGGACCGTTGTCACTGACATCACCCCACAGAGGAGACCCCCGGGGACATAACACAGCCAATGGCCAAATCAGGACGGTGCAGCGATGTCACATGGACCGTTGTCACTGACATCGCCCCACTGAGGAGACCCCCGGGGATGTGACACAGCCAATGGGCAAATCAGGACGGTGCAGCGATGTCACATGGACCGTTGTCACTGACATCGCCCCACTGAGGAGACCCCCGGGGATGTGACACAGCCAATGGGCAAATCAGGACGGTGCAGCGATGTCACATGGACCGTTGTCACTGACATCACCCCACTGAGGAGACCCCCGGGGACATAACACAGCCAATGGGCAAATCAGGACGGTGCAGCGATGTCACATGGACCGTTGTCACTGACATCGCCCCACTGAGGAGCCCCCCGGGGATGTGACACAGCCAATGGGCAAATCAGGATGGTGCAGCGATGTCACATGGACCGTTGTCACTGACATCGCCCCACTGAGGAGCCCCCCGGGGATGTGACACAGCCAATGGGCAAATCAGGATGGTGCAGCGATGTCACATGGACCGTTGTCACTGACATCACCCCACTGAGGAGACCCCCGGGGACATAACACAGCCAATGGCCAAATCAGGACGGTGCAGCGATGTCACATGGACCGTTGTCACTGACATCGCCCCACTGAGGAGACCCCCGGGGACATAACACAGCCAATGGCCAAATCAGGACGGTGCAGCGATGTCACATGGACCGTTGTCACTGACATCGCCCCACTGAGGAGACCCCCGGGGATGTAACACAGCCAATGGCCAAATCAGGACGGTGCAGCGATGTCACATGGACCGTTGTCACTGACATCACCCCACTGAGGAGACCCCCGGGGATGTAACACAGCCAATGGCCAAATCAGGACGGTGCAGCGATGTCACATGGACCGTTGTCACTGACATCACCCCACTGAGGAGACCCCCGGGGACATAACACAGCCAATGGCCAAATCAGGACGGTGCAGCGATGTCACATGGACCGTTGTCACTGACATCGCCCCACTGAGGAGACCCCCGGGGATGTAACACAGCCAATGGCCAAATCAGGACGCTGCAGCGATGTCACATGGACCGTTGTCACTGACATCGCCCCACTGAGGAGACCCCCTGGGGACATAACACAGCCAATGGGCAAATCAGGACGGTGCAGCAATGTCACATGGACCGTTGTCACTGACATCGCCCCACTGAGGAGACCCCTGGGGATGTGACACAGCCAATGGCCAAATCAGGACGGTGCAGCGATGTCACATGGACCGTTGTCACTGACATCGCCCCACTGAGGAGACCCCCGGGGATGTAACACAGCCAATGGGCAAATCAGGACGGTGCAGCGATGTCACATGGACCGTTGTCACTGACATCGCCCCACTGAGGAGACCCCCAGGGACATAACACAGCCAATGGCCAAATCAGGACGCTGCAGCGATGTCACATGGACCGTTGTCACTGACATCACCCCACAGAGGAGACCCCCGGGGACATAACACAGCCAATGGCCAAATCAGGACGGTGCAGCGATGTCACATGGACCGTTGTCACTGACATCGCCCCACTGAGGAGACCCCCGGGGATGTGACACAGCCAATGGGCAAATCAGGACGGTGCAGCGATGTCACATGGACCGTTGTCACTGACATCGCCCCACTGAGGAGACCCCCGGGGATGTGACACAGCCAATGGGCAAATCAGGACGGTGCAGCGATGTCACATGGACCGTTGTCACTGACATCACCCCACTGAGGAGACCCCCGGGGACATAACACAGCCAATGGGCAAATCAGGACGGTGCAGCGATGTCACATGGACCGTTGTCACTGACATCGCCCCACTGAGGAGCCCCCCGGGGATGTGACACAGCCAATGGGCAAATCAGGATGGTGCAGCGATGTCACATGGACCGTTGTCACTGACATCGCCCCACTGAGGAGCCCCCCGGGGATGTGACACAGCCAATGGGCAAATCAGGATGGTGCAGCGATGTCACATGGACCGTTGTCACTGACATCACCCCACTGAGGAGACCCCCGGGGACATAACACAGCCAATGGCCAAATCAGGACGGTGCAGCGATGTCACATGGACCGTTGTCACTGACATCGCCCCACTGAGGAGACCCCCGGGGACATAACACAGCCAATGGCCAAATCAGGACGGTGCAGCGATGTCACATGGACCGTTGTCACTGACATCGCCCCACTGAGGAGACCCCCGGGGATGTAACACAGCCAATGGCCAAATCAGGACGGTGCAGCGATGTCACATGGACCGTTGTCACTGACATCACCCCACTGAGGAGACCCCCGGGGATGTGACACAGCCAATGGGCAAATCAGGACGGTGCAGCGATGTCACATGGACCGTTGTCACTGACATCGCCGCACTGAGGAGCCCCCCGGGGATGTGACACAGCCAATGGCCAAATCAGGACGGTGCAGCGATGTCACATGGACCGTTGTCACTGACATCGCCCCACTGAGGAGTCCCCCGGGGACATAACACAGCCAATGGCCAAATCAGGAAGGTGCAGAGATGTCACATGGACCGTTGTCACTGACATCGCCCCACTGAGGAGACTCCCGGGGATGTGACACAGCCATTGGCCAAATCAGGACGGTGCAGCGATGTCACATGGACCGTTGTCACTGACATCACCCCACTGAGGAGACCCCTGGGGATGTGACACAGCCAATGGCCAAATCAGTACTGTGCAGCGATGTCACATGGACCGTTGTCACTGACATCGCCCCACTGAGGAGCCCCCCGGGGATGTGACACAGCCAATGGGCAAATCAGGACGCTGCAGCGATGTCACATGGACCGTTGTCACTGACATCGCCCCACTGAGGAGACCCCCGGGGACATAACACAGCCAATGGCCATATAAGGACGGTGCAGCGATGTCACATGGACCGATGTCAGTGACATCGCCCCACTGAGGAGCCCCCCGGGGATGTGACACAGCCAATGGGCAAATCAGGACGGTGCAGCGATGTCACATGGACCGTTGTCACTGACATCACCCCACTGAGGAGACCCCTGGGGATGTGACACAGCCAATGGCCAAATCAGGACGGTGCAGCGATGTCACATGGACCGTTGTCACTGGCATCGCCCCACTGAGGAGACCCCCGGGGACATAACACAGCCAATGGCCAAATCAGGACGGTGCACCGATGTCACATGGACCGTTGTCACTGGCATCGCCCCACTGAGGAGACCCCCGGGGATGTGACACAGCCAATGGCCAAATCAGGACGGTGCAGCGATGTCACATGGACCGTTGTCACTGACATCACCCCACTGAGGAGACCCCTGGGGATGTGACACAGCCAATGGCCAAATCAGGAAGGTGCGGCGATGTCACATGGACCGTTGTCACTGACATCGCCCCACTGAGGAGACCCCCGGGATGTAACACAGCCAATGGCCAAATCAGGACGGTGCAGCGATGTCACATGGACCGTTGTCACTGACATCGCCCCACTGAGGAGACCCCCGGGGACATAACACAGCCAATGGCCAAATCAGGACGGTGCAGCGATGTCACATGGACCGTTGTCACTGACATCGCCCCACTGAGGAGACCCCCGGGATGTAACACAGCCAATGGCCAAATCAGGAAGGTGCGGCGATGTCACATGGACCGTTGTCACTGACATCGCCCCACTGAGGAGACCCCCGGGATGTAACACAGCCAATGGCCAAATCAGGACGGTGCAGCGATGTCACATGGACCGTTGTCACTGACATCGCCCCACTGAGGAGACCCCCGGGGATGTAACACAGCCAATGGCCAAATCAGGACACTGCAGCTATGTCACATGGACCGTTGTCACTGACATCGCCCCACTGAGGAGACCCACGGGGACATAACACAGCCAATGGCCAAATCAGGACGGTGCAGCGATGTCACATGGACCGTTGTCACTGACATCGCCCCACAGAGGAGACCCCCGGGGATGTGACACAGCCAATGGGAAAATCATGACGGTGCAGCGATGTCACATGGACCGTTGTCACTGACATCGCCCCACTGAGGAGACCACCGGGATGTAACACAGCCAATGGCCAAATCAGGACGGTGCAGCGATGTCACATCGACCGTTGTCACTGACATCGCCCCACAGAGGAGACCCCCGGGGACATAACACAGCCAATGGCCAAATCAGGTTGCTATGGGCAACACCCCATTTTCAAAAGGGTTATGGTATAAATGGTAGACAATGTCTAAGTCGACAGTCACCAGGTCGACAACTTATGACCTCCGCCTCCTGCCTGCTCCGGGCTCCTTCCTCCCGTGGTGGTGCTGCCACTGATGTGGCCCCAGCAGGGATATTGGCCCATGGTGACCTCCGCCTCCTGCCTGCTCCGGGCTCCTTCCTCCCGTGGTGGTGCTGCAGCTGATGTGGTCCCAGCAGGGATACTGACTCCTGGTGACCTCTGTCTCCTGTCTGCTCTGGGCTCCATCCTCCCTTGGTGGTGGTGCAGCTAATGCGATCCCAGCAGGGATACTGGCCCATGGTGACCTCCGCATCTTGCCTGCTCCGGGCTCCTTCCTCCCGTGGTGGTGCTGCAGCTGATGTGGTTCCAGAAAGGATACTGGCCCCTGGTGACCTCCGCCTCCTGCCTGCTCTGGGCTCCTTCCTCCCGTGGTGGTGCTGCCGCTGATGTGGTCCCAGCAGAGATATTGGCCCATGGTGACCTCCGCCTGCTGCCTGCTCCAGGCTCCTTCCTCCCGTGGTGGTGCTGCCGATGATGTGGTCCCAGCAGGGATACTGGCCCATGGTGACCTCCACCTCCTGCCTGCTCCGGGCTCCTTCCTCCCGTGGTGGTGCTGCCGCTGATGTGGTCCCAGCAGGGATACTGGCACATGGTGACCTCCGCCTCCTGCCTGCTCCGGGCTCCTTCCTCCCGTGGTGGTGCTGCCGCTGATGTGGTCCCAGCAGGGATACTGGCACATGGTGACCTCCGCCTCCTGCCTGCTCCGGGCTCCTTCCTCCCGTGGTGGTGCTGCCGATGATGTGGTCCCAGCAGGGATACTGGCCCATTGTGACCTCCGCCTGCTGCCTGCTCCGGGCTCCTTCCTCCCGTGGTGGTGCTGCCGCTGATGTGGTCCCAGCAGGGATACTGACTCCTGGTGACCTCCGTCTCCTGCCTGCTCCAGGCTCCTTCCTCCCGTGGTGGTGCTGCCGATGATGTGGTCCCAGCAGGGATACTGGCCCATTGTGACCTCCGCCTGCTGCCTGCTCCGGGCTCCTTCCTCCCGTGGTGGTGCTGCCGATGATGTGGTCCCAGCAGGGATACTGGCCCATGGTGACCTCCACCTCCTGCCTGCTCCGGGCTCCTTCCTCCCATGGTGGTGCTGCCGCTGATGTGGTCCCAGCAGGGATACTGGCCCATGGTGACCTCCGCCTCCTGCTTGCTCTGGGCTCCATCCTCCCGTGTTGGTGGTGCTGCCGCTGATGTGGTCCCAGCAGGGATACTGGCCCATGGTGACCTCCGCCTCCTGCTTGCTCTGGGCTCCATCCTCCCGTGTTGGTGGTGCTGCCGCTGATGTGGTCCCAGCAGGGATACTGGCCCATGGTGACCTCCGCCTCCTGCCTGCTCCAGGCTCCTTCCTCCCGTGGTGGTGCTGCCGCTGATGTGGTCCCAGCAGGGATACTGGCTCCTGGTGACCTCCGCCTCCTGTCTGCTCTGGGCTGCATGCTCCTGTGGTGGTGCAGCAGCTGATGTGGTCCCAGAAGGGATACTGGCCCCTGGTGACCTCCGCCTCCTGCATGCTCCGGGCTTCTTTCTCCAATGGTGGTGGTGCTGCAGCTGATGTGGTCCCAGCAGGGATACTGGCCCATGGTGACCTCTGCCTCCTGCCTGCTCCAGGCTCCCTCCTGTGGTGGTGCAGCAGCTGATGTGGTCCCAGCAGGGATACTGGCCCCTCGTGACCTCCGCCTCCTGCCTGCTCCGGGCTCATTCCTCCCGTGGTGGTGCTGCCGCTGATGTGGTCCCAGCAGGGATACTGGCCCATGGTGACCTCCGCCTCCTGCCTGCTCTGGGCTCCATTCTCCCGTGTTGGTGGTGCTGCCGCTGATGTGGTTCCAGCAGGGATACTGGCCCATGGTGACCTCCGCCTCCTGCCTGCTCCAGGCTCCTTCCTCCCGTGGTGGTGCTGCCGCTGATGTGGTCCCAGCAGGGATACTGGCTCCTGGTGACCTCCGCCTCCTGTCTGCTCTGGGCTGCATGCTCCTGTGGTGGTGCAGCTGATGTGGTCCCAGCAGGGATACTGGCCCATGGTGACCTCTGCCTCCTGCCTGCTCCAGGCTCCCTCCTGTGGTGGTGCAGCAGCTGATGTGGTCCCAGCAGGGATACTGGCCCCTCGTGACCTCCGCCTCCTGCCTGCTCCGGGCTCATTCCTCCCGTGGTGGTGCTGCCGCTGATGTGGTCCCAGCAGGGATACTGGCCCATGGTGACCTCCGCCTCCTGCCTGCTCTGGGCTCCATTCTCCCGTGTTGGTGGTGCTGCCGCTGATGTGGTCCCAGCAGGGATACTGGCCCCTGGTGACCTCCGCCTCCTGTCTGCTCTGGGCTGCATGCTCCTGTGGTGGTGCAGCAGCTGATGTGGTCCCAGCAGGGATACTGGCCCCTGGTGACCTCCGTCTCCTGCATGCTCCGGGCTTCTTTCTCCCATGGGGGTGGTGCTGCAGCTGATGTGGTCCCAGCAGGGATACTGGCCCATGGTGACCTCTGCCTCCTGCCTGCTCCAGGCTCCCTCCTGTGGTGGTGCAGCAGCTGATGTGGTCCCAGCAGGGATACTGGCCCCTCGTGACCTCCGCCTCCTGTCTGCTCTGGGCTCCATCCTCCCGTGGTGGTGCAGCAGCTGATGTGGTCCCAGCAGGGATACTGGCCCACGGTGACCTCCGCTTCCTGCCTGCTCCAGGCTCCTTCCTCCCGTGGTGGTGCTGCCGCTGATGTGGTCCTAGCAGGGATACTGGCCCATGGTGACCTCCGCCTCCTGCCTGCTCTGGGCTCCATCCTCCCGTGGTGGTGGTGCAGCTGATGTGGTCCCAGCAGGGATACTGGCCCACGGTGACCTCCGCCTCCTGCCTGCTCCGGGCTCCTTCCTCCCGTGTTGTTGCTGCCGGTGATGTGGTCCCAGCAGGGATACTGGCCCATAGTGACCCCCGCCTCCTGCCTGCTCCGGGCTACTTCCTCCCGAGGTGGTGCAGTAGCTGATGTGGTCCCAGCAGGGATACTGGCCCCTGGTGACCTCTGCCTCCTGCGGGCTCCTTCCTCCCTTGGTGGTGCTGCAGCTGATGTGGTCCCAGCAGGGATATTGGCCCATGGTGACCCCCGCCTCCTGCCTGCTCTGGGCTCCATCCTCCCGTGGTGGTGGTGCTGCAGCTGATGTGGTCCCAGCAGGGATACTGGCCCAAGGTGACCTCTGTCTCCTGCCTGCTCCGGTCTCCTTCCTCCCATGGTGGTGCTGCAGCTGATGTGGTCCCAGCAGGGATACTGACTCCTGGTGACCTCCGCCTCCTGCCTGCTCTGGGCTCATCCTCCCGTGGTGGTGCAGCAGCTGATGTGGTCCCAGCAGGGATACTGACTCCTGGTGACCTCCGCCTCCTGCCTGCTCTGGGCTCCATCCTCCTGTGGTGGTGCAGCAGCTGATGTGGTCCCAGCAGGGATACTGACTCCTGGTGACCTCCGCCTCCTGCCTGCTCTGGGCTCCATCCTCCCGTGGTGGTGCAGCAGCTGATGTGGTCCCAGCAGGGATACTGACTCCTGGTGACCTCCGCCTCCTGCCTGCTCCGGGCTCCTTCCTCCCGTGGTGGTGCAGCAGCTGATGTGGTCCCAGCAGGGATACTGACTCCTGGTAACCTCCGCCTCCTGCCTGCTCTGAGCTCCATCCTCCCGTGGTGGTGCAGCAGCTGATGTGGTCCCAGCAGGGATACTGACTCCTGGTGACCTCCGCCTCCTGCCTCCATCCTCCCGTGGTGGTGCAGCAGCTGATGTGGTCCCAGCAGGGATATTGGCCCATGGTGACCCCTGCCTCCTGCCTGCTCCGGGCTCCTTCCTCCCGTGGTGGTGCTGCAGCTGATATGTTCCCAGCAGGGATATTGGCCCATGGTGACCCCCGCCTCCTGCCTGCTCTGGGCTCCATCCTCCCGTGGTGGTGGTGCTGCAGCTGATGTGGTCCCAGCAGGGATACTGGCCCAAGGTGACCTCTGTCTCCTGCCTGCTCCGGTCTCCTTCCTTCCATGGTGAGCTGCAGCTGATGTGGTCCCAGCAGGGATACTGACTCCTGGTGACCTCTGCCTCCTGCCTGCTCTGGGCTCCATCCTCCCGTGGTGGTGCAGCAGCTGATGTGGTCCCAGCAGGGATACTGACTCCTGGTGACCTCCGCCTCCTGCCTGCTCCGGGCTCCTTCCTCCCGTGGTGGTGCTGCCGCTGATGTGGTCCCAGCAGGGATACTGACTCCTGGTGACCTCCGCCTCCTGCCTGCTCCGGGCTCCTTCCTCCCGTGGTGGTGCAGCAGCTGATGTGGTCCCAGCAGGGATACTGACTCCTGGTAACCTCCGCCTCCTGCCTGCTCTGAGCTCCATCCTCCCGTGGTGGTGCAGCAGCTGATGTGGTCCCAGCAGGGATACTGACTCCTGGTGACCTCCACCTCCTGCCTCCATCCTCCCGTGGTGGTGCAGCAGCTGATGTGGTCCCAGCAGGGATATTGGCCCATGGTGACCCCCGCCTCCTGCCTGCTCCGGACTCCTTCCTCCCGTGGTGGTGCTGCAGCTGATATGTTCCCAGCAGGGATATTGGCCCATGGTGACCCCCGCCTCCTGCCTGCTCTGGGCTCCATCCTCCCGTGGTGGTGGTGCTGCAGCTGATGTGGTCCCAGCAGGGATACTGGCCCAAGGTGACCTCTGTCTCCTGCCTGCTCCGGTCTCCTTCCTCCCATGGTGAGCTGCAGCTGATGTGGTCCCAGCAGGGATACTGACTCCTGGTGACCTCCGCCTCCTGCCTGCTCTGGACTCCATCCTCCCGTGGTGGTGCAGCAGCTGATGTGGTCCCAGCAGGGATACTGACTCCTGGTGACCTCCGCCTCCTGCCTGCTCCGGGCTCCTTCCTCCAGTGGTGGTGCAGCAGCTGATGTGGTCCCAGCAGGGATACTGACTCCTGGTGACCTCTGCCTCCTGCCTGCTCTGGGCTCCATCCTCCCGTGGTGGTGCAGCAGCTGATGTGGTCCCAGCAGGGATACTGACTCCTGGTGACCTCCGCCTCCTGCCTGCTCTGGGCTCCATCCTCCCGTGGTGGTGCAGCAGCTGATGTGGTCCCAGCAGGGATACTGGCCCATAGTGACCTCCGCCTCCTGCCTGCTCCGGGCTCATTCCTCCTGTGGTGGTGCTGCAGCTGATGTGGTCCCAGCAGGGATACGGACTCCTGGTGACCTCCGTCTCCTGTCTGCTCTGGGCTCCATCCTCCCTTGGTGGTGGTGCAGCTAATGCGGTCCCAGCAGGGATACTGGCCCATGGTGACCTCCGCATCCTGCCTGCTCCGGGCTCCTTCCTCCCGTGGTGGTGCTGCCGCTGATGTGGTCCCAGCAGGGATACTGGCCCCTGGTGACCTCCGCCTCCTGCCTGCTCTGGGCTCCATCCTCCCGTGGTGGTGCAGCAGCTGATGTGGTCCCAGCAGGGATACTGACTCCTGGTGACCTCCGCCTCCTGCCTGCTCCGGGCTCATTCCTCCTGTGGTGGTGCTGCAGCTAATGCGGTCCCAGCAGGGATACTGGCCCATGGTGACCTCCGCTTCCTGCCTGCTCCGGGCTCCTTCCTCCCGTGGTGGTGCTGCCGCTGATGTGGTCCCAGCAGGGATACTGGCCCCTGGTGACCTACGCCTCCTGCCTGCTCTGGGCTCCATCCTCCCGTGGTGATGCAGCAGCTGATGTGGTCCCAGCAGGGATACTGACTCCTGGTTACCTCCGCCTCCTGCCTGCTCCGGGCTCATTCCTCCTGTGGTGGTGCTGCAGCTAATGCGGTCCCAGCAGGGATACTGGCCCATGGTGACCTCCGCCTCCTGCCTGCTCTGGGCTCCATTCTCCCGTGTTGGTGGTGCTGCCGCTGATGTGGTCCCAGCAGGGATACTGGCCCCTGGTGACCTCCGCCTCCTGTCTGCTCTGGGCTGCATGCTCCTGTGGTGGTGCAGCAGCTGATGTGGTCCCAGCAGGGATACTGGCCCCTGGTGACCTCCGTCTCCTGCATGCTCCGGGCTTCTTTCTCCCATGGGGGTGGTGCTGCAGCTGATGTGGTCCCAGCAGGGATACTGGCCCATGGTGACCTCTTCCTCCTGCCTGCTCCAGGCTCCCTCCTGTGGTGGTGCAGCAGCTGATGTGGTCCCAGCAGGGATACTGGCCCCTCGTGACCTCCGCCTCCTGTCTGCTCTGGGCTCCATCCTCCCGTGGTGGTGCAGCAGCTGATGTGGTCCCAGCAGGGATACTGGCCCACGGTGACCTCCGCTTCCTGCCTGCTCCAGGCTCCTTCCTCCCGTGGTGGTGCTGCCGCTGATGTGGTCCTAGCAGGGATACTGGCCCATGGTGACCTCCGCCTCCTGCCTGCTCTGGGCTCCATCCTCCCGTGGTGGTGGTGCAGCTGATGTGGTCCCAGCAGGGATACTGGCCCACGGTGACCTCCGCCTCCTGCCTGCTCCGGGCTCCTTCCTCCCGTGTTGTTGCTGCCGGTGATGTGGTCCCAGCAGGGATACTGGCCCATAGTGACCCCCGCCTCCTGCCTGCTCCGGGCTACTTCCTCCCGAGGTGGTGCAGTAGCTGATGTGGTCCCAGCAGGGATACTGGCCCCTGGTGACCTCTGCCTCCTGCGGGCTCCTTCCTCCCTTGGTGGTGCTGCAGCTGATGTGGTCCCAGCAGGGATATTGGCCCATGGTGACCCCCGCCTCCTGCCTGCTCTGGGCTCCATCCTCCCGTGGTGGTGGTGCTGCAGCTGATGTGGTCCCAGCAGGGATACTGGCCCAAGGTGACCTCTGTCTCCTGCCTGCTCCGGTCTCCTTCCTCCCATGGTGGTGCTGCAGCTGATGTGGTCCCAGCAGGGATACTGACTCCTGGTGACCTCCGCCTCCTGCCTGCTCTGGGCTCATCCTCCCGTGGTGGTGCAGCAGCTGATGTGGTCCCAGCAGGGATACTGACTCCTGGTGACCTCCGCCTCCTGCCTGCTCTGGGCTCCATCCTCCTGTGGTGGTGCAGCAGCTGATGTGGTCCCAGCAGGGATACTGACTCCTGGTGACCTCCGCCTCCTGCCTGCTCTGGGCTCCATCCTCCCGTGGTGGTGCAGCAGCTGATGTGGTCCCAGCAGGGATACTGACTCCTGGTGACCTCCGCCTCCTGCCTGCTCCGGGCTCCTTCCTCCCGTGGTGGTGCAGCAGCTGATGTGGTCCCAGCAGGGATACTGACTCCTGGTAACCTCCGCCTCCTGCCTGCTCTGAGCTCCATCCTCCCGTGGTGGTGCAGCAGCTGATGTGGTCCCAGCAGGGATACTGACTCCTGGTGACCTCCGCCTCCTGCCTCCATCCTCCCGTGGTGGTGCAGCAGCTGATGTGGTCCCAGCAGGGATATTGGCCCATGGTGACCCCTGCCTCCTGCCTGCTCCGGGCTCCTTCCTCCCGTGGTGGTGCTGCAGCTGATATGTTCCCAGCAGGGATATTGGCCCATGGTGACCCCCGCCTCCTGCCTGCTCTGGGCTCCATCCTCCCGTGGTGGTGGTGCTGCAGCTGATGTGGTCCCAGCAGGGATACTGGCCCAAGGTGACCTCTGTCTCCTGCCTGCTCCGGTCTCCTTCCTCCCATGGTGAGCTGCAGCTGATGTGGTCCCAGCAGGGATACTGACTCCTGGTGACCTCTGCCTCCTGCCTGCTCTGGGCTCCATCCTCCCGTGGTGGTGCAGCAGCTGATGTGGTCCCAGCAGGGATACTGACTCCTGGTGACCTCCGCCTCCTGCCTGCTCAGGGCTCCATCCTCCAGTGGTGGTGCAGCAGCTGATGTGGTCCCAGCAGGGATACTGACTCCTGGTGACCTCTGCCTCCTGCCTGCTCTGGGCTCCATCCTCCCGTGGTGGTGCAGCAGCTGATGTGGTCCCAGCAGGGATACTGACTCCTGGTGACCTCCGCCTCCTGCCTGCTCCGGGCTCCTTCCTCCCGTGGTGGTGCTGCCGCTGATGTGGTCCCAGCAGGGATACTGACTCCTGGTAACCTCCGCCTCCTGCCTGCTCTGAGCTCCATCCTCCCGTGGTGGTGCAGCAGCTGATGTGGTCCCAGCAGGGATACTGACTCCTGGTGACCTCCACCTCCTGCCTCCATCCTCCCGTGGTGGTGCAGCAGCTGATGTGGTCCCAGCAGGGATATTGGCCCATGGTGACCCCCGCCTCCTGCCTGCTCCGGACTCCTTCCTCCCGTGGTGGTGCTGCAGCTGATATGTTCCCAGCAGGGATATTGGCCCATGGTGACCCCCGCCTCCTGCCTGCTCTGGGCTCCATCCTCCCGTGGTGGTGGTGCTGCAGCTGATGTGGTCCCAGCAGGGATACTGGCCCAAGGTGACCTCTGTCTCCTGCCTGCTCCGGGCTCCTTCCTCCCATGGTGAGCTGCAGCTGATGTGGTCCCAGCAGGGATACTGACTCCTGGTGACCTCCGCCTCCTGCCTGCTCTGGACTCCATCCTCCCGTGGTGGTGCAGCAGCTGATGTGGTCCCAGCAGGGATACTGACTCCTGGTGACCTCCGCCTCCTGCCTGCTCCGGGCTCCTTCCTCTAGTGGTGGTGCAGCAGCTGATGTGGTCCCAGCAGGGATACTGACTCCTGGTGACCTCCGCCTCCTGCCTGCTCTGGACTCCATCCTCCCGTGGTGGTGCAGCAGCTGATGTGGTCCCAGCAGGGATACTGACTCCTGGTGACCTCCGCCTCCTGCCTGCTCCGGGCTCCTTCCTCCAGTGGTGGTGCAGCAGCTGATGTGGTCCCAGCAGGGATACTGGCCCATGGTGACCTCCGCCTCCTGCCTGCTCTGGGCTCCATCCTCCCGTGGTGGTGCAGCAGCTGATGTGGTCCCAGCAGGGATACTGGCCCAAGGTGACCTCCGCCTCCTGCCTGCTCTGGGCTCCATCCTCCCGTGGTGGTGCAGCAGCTGATGTGGTCCCAGCAGGGATACTGGCCCATAGTGACCTCCGCCTCCTGCCTGCTCCGGGCTCATTCCTCCTGTGGTGGTGCTGCAGCTGATGTGGTCCCAGCAGGGATACGGACTCCTGGTGACCTCCGTCTCCTGTCTGCTCTGGGCTCCATCCTCCCTTGGTGGTGGTGCAGCTAATGCGGTCCCAGCAGGGATACTGGCCCATGGTGACCTCCGCATCCTGCCTGCTCCGGGCTCCTTCCTCCCGTGGTGGTGCTGCCGCTGATGTGGTCCCAGCAGGGATACTGGCCCCTGGTGACCTCCGCCTCCTGCCTGCTCTGGGCTCCATCCTCCCGTGGTGGTGCAGCAGCTGATGTGGTCCCAGCAGGGATACTGACTCCTGGTGACCTCCGCCTCCTGCCTGCTCCGGGCTCATTCCTCCTGTGGTGGTGCTGCAGCTAATGCGGTCCCAGCAGGGATACTGGCCCATGGTGACCTCCGCTTCCTATACAGAGAGGGGTTTTGGATCCGCACAGACTTGAAAAATCATTATTTCAAAACATCTCAAAGAAATGTATCTAATTACCAATATTATAGACTACTTTTTACCATTATTGTAGTCGTAGATTGGTGGTGCGCCCAACACATTCAGTATTGTGACTGAATAGAAGGGGGTTTTGTTTGCGGAGGGCAAACAGAAAGACAAATGTGCCTTTTTGGGCGCACTCTTTTGTTTATTCATTAAATGATAAGATTAGTTATTTAAAACATCACTTTTATTTAGACTCTGCACCTAAAAAATAGGAGGTGATTGTAGCTCATGCATTGTACAGTCAATTAATATTGTGCACTGTTATCTACACGTGAATAAAAGGTTTTTCAACTAGACTTTGTGTTATTGTATGGATTAAGCGTTCATTCTAGCTGTCTACACATATTTAACAGACTTACTCATCATGTGCCTTTTATTGGCTGGCTTCGTCTCTTACAATACACAGTCTACAAATTATACATACTTGTGTGTGTGCATAACAAGCATTTTTTTTATATATTTTTTCATTTTATTAAATATTCTCGCACATAGTTAAAGAAGGCCCACGTGAAAAATTGCCCCCACAACCGGTTGCTCCTGTACATCTACTATTGACCACCTTGCCTATGTTACCAGCCGACTCTTTGCCAGGAGTCTCCTCACTGGTTACTGGGTCGGCCCCTATTTTACACCGTGGAGTTCTAGTTATGGTTAAGGCACATGGTTAACAATATGGCATTGGTGTCAAATGAGAGTGCCAGGTGGGTTGTATACGGGAGCTAGATTGCAGATCACTTCTGCTTTCCAGTCCAGCCCGATAGGTCCCCTGATGCTTTTCAGTATTGCAGGGATAACCTCTCGGACTGGGTGGATGAGAGAGTGATAGAAAGGTGATTGCCAGTAGCAGAGTGTCAGACTACCTATCAACCGGACTTCTGCTTTCAGGGATCTGTCAAGACATCGAATCCATGATGAGAGAGTCCTAGGTTGTCAGGTGTGTGTCTAACGGAATGGTGTGTATATAGATAAAGATGGAAAGTGCCCAGTATCTGACCAAAGCGGTTTAAATTTAGTGAGTGTTTGGTATAGCTGCAGAATGGTAAATTGACACCCACTGTGTGAAGAGTTCCCTGTAACACAAGGGTGTTGGCACCTTATTGCCCTACGTTGTTGTGAACATGAAAATACATTCTAAATTCACTGTGCCCTATTGGTCTAAATCAGTAATGCATCAGTTGAACTATACACACCTGCAATCAAATTGCGTTTCTAAATTACATTTATTTATCAGATCCCATCTCTGTTGAATTGGATGGTGTGTACAGAATAATTGGAAGTTACAGCCAATCTTGCTGACACAATTTTACCAGTGCCGCGATCCTATGGCTGGTTAAGTGCAATTGATTAAATCACAGATTGTGGCACCAACATTCTGCTCATGGAGTCAGGACCACAGTTCACACTGATACCTGTAATTACTGACACATTTACTCTGCAGCAAAGGATTTCCACTGCTGGTAGAATTAAATTATATCCACCAGAAACACTCCAATTTCCAATTATAACCTAAGTCAGCCTGATACCTTGTTTTAGCTGGCCTATTTTTGCTCCAGAGAAAAAAAGGGGTACGGGGACTGGGACAGTTTTACCTATGCACTAACACCCACCGAATATGATTTTTCAAATATTTATCATTGATAGAATATCCACGGTAATTGAAATATCGTGCCTCGGCACAGAGATAGAACATGTGGAGGTGCTCCCCCGAGAGTAAGATATAGTCAAAGTAGGGAAAGAAAAAGTACTCTCTTTGTTTGGGGGCACGCTTTAATTTTTTAAAACTTAACGTTTAATTATATTTTCATAAAAAAGATGACTCAAATGTAGCTCAGGACATACATGACACACAAGACATATATACATAAAAATACATTAATATCCATATCTGCTACTGTCACACGGATCCAACCCGCTCAATTGTGGGGATTGATATAATCAGTCCACAACGACAATCAGCAGCAGTTGCCGTGTAAACAAGCACATTGCAGGGATATACTGACACATTCTTCTATAAAAATTATCCTGTCCTATTTTTCTAATTTCATCTTTTTTCAGCTTTCACTATAACCTAATTTTATGTTGACCCTTTGGCAAAACATAAACACCAGCCTGCTTTTATATAAGAATAAACACAACACAACCTCAAGACCTTTGGGTAGTGTAGCAGAAAACAGAGAAAACAGGTTTAATACCACACTCATGCTTCCTGTAAAATTCTAAGCATAACAGGGGTACTCTGTATTGGTTTGCAAATGTCATAGATAGAAATGGGACATTGACAAACCATAGAATATATTCGCAAAACTCACCCATTATATAGAGGTGTCCTCTAGTATACTTTCTAACTTTTACCGTCAATACAATCATTCTGCCCTATAAAGAAAAAAATTGACCAGGGAACATGACCGATATTCCAAGTCATACCCTGAGAAGGCAGTAAGATATCGTTCATACCCAGCGGGGATTTCTTTCAGAATAAGAAAATACAATTTTTATGTATATATGTCTTGTGTGTCATGTATGTCCTGAGCTACATTTGAGTCATCTTTTTTATGAAAATATAATTAAACGTTAAGTTTTAAAAAATTAAAGCGTGCCCCCAAACAAAGAGAGTACTTTTTCTTTCCCTACTTTGACTATTTTTGCTCCAGCACAGAAACTTTTCTGCTGATTGAACCAATTAATGCCTCCGGCGTACACACTCTGCTCAAGGCTGGCAGAAATTCACAAATATACATGTGCGGGGAAACTACATACTTTAATGGTATATGCGAGACAGACAATACACACACAACAATAAAACATAAATAAGGAGTAAATCTCCTGCAAGGATACCCGGGTATATTAGTTTATACAGCAAAGATCGTCAATCTGCTCAGCGCGAGCTGCAGCAGTGACGCGACTAATTATATACACGGAGGAAGGAGTAGATCTCCTTTACTGCGCCCAAGTGAGATAGGTACTGGTGTCCAGGGGGCAAGGGGTTAATCCCCTTCAGTGCGCCCGGATAAATGATCCATTACCCGGCAGATCTGCCCGCTCGCCGGCTCGATGTGAGCTGCGGCGGTTGTTACCTTCCCGAAGTTTGGGGTACCTCAGACCTGACTCGTCACTGGGTAGTATTTGCTCCGCTCGTCTAGTGCTGTCCCGGGTGTAGTGAGCGGTGGCTGGATACGCGTTTCACCAGGTCGGCTTCCTCAGTCCGCCATCTTTGTTGTGGGCAGCTGCCCTCTTTTTATTCTCTGTGAGACGTGTATCCATTGGTTGCAGTGTTTGACTGACGTTAGTAAATGGCCAGTAGGCTCATTACTTCAATTGCTATACCTCCTCCTAAAACACTGTCTTTTTATAGGGTGGCTGTTACGTTTACATCTGAATATTGACAATGAAACAACTTAGTAGCAAAAGTATCAGAGAGTTTGTCCATTTAGGGAATGCTTACAATTTAACAGCACACTGGTCTCATTCTAGTTAATGATAGCTGTCTAGAGGAAATGTAGCAATATTGAATTTTTGCTACATAATATTGTTAATACTGGTTGTTGATTTAATGGGATCAAAGGATCTTCTTCTAGCTATATTATAGTGGTAACCCATATGAATTGCAGTTTGTTTTATCATAATTGATGCTCCCTTTTATATTTTGCAATGAGAGTTATTTATTTAGGACACATATTTAAGAAAAAATAATATTGATATCATTATAGTAGAAACATGAGAAAATAATAAATAATTGTGACTGTTCCGGAGAATATAGTATCAAAGTGAAGAATATTTGGTACTTATGTAGTATCTGGGCTGCCGATTTTTTGATTGTATGCCTTAAGTTAAGGCATACAATCAGATGCGATGCGATGCGATATCGCATCGCATCGCATCGCATGCGACCATCGGATGCGATGACCCGATTTTTCCATAGGAATCAATGTTAAAATGGACTGAGTCCATTTTAACATGGAATTCAATGGGAAAAAGGGGTCCTTTTCATACCCCTACTATCCAAGTGGGCATGGAGTTGGATATAAACCTGTGGCGAGCGTAGCGAGCCACCGAGCCCGAAGCGTGGCGAGCGAAGCGAGCCCCGCGAGGGGCCGGTATTCTGTGTCCCCTCGCGGGGCTCGCTACGCTCGCCACGCTTCGGGCTCGGTGGCTCGCTACGCTCGCCACAGGTTTATATCCAACTCCATGCCCACTTGGATAGTAGGGGTATGAAAAGGACCCCTTTTTCCCATTGAATTCCATGTTAAAATGGACTCAGTCCATTTTAACATTGATTCCTATGGAAAAATCGGGTCATCGCATCGCATCGCATCGATGGTCGCATGCGATGCGATGTGCCCGATTCGACCCGATTTAGAAATCGGCAGCCCAGATACTACATAAGTACCGAATATTTATATATAAAAAGTGCAGTAGGGCGGGGGATACCGTTGTGTGTGTGATATGATAATTATTCTCTATACATACACATATATGTAGGGGTATATCTCCACATCTGTTATGTATAGTTGTGATAGTGTTGTTAAAAACTTTATGAGGACCGACTGGAATGTCCTGTGATTATTTGTATATTGTGAGTGTTTATAAATAATAAAATATATAAATGGAAAGAATTTACTGAGACAAAAAGGCACTATGGTGGGAACTCAAACCTGTGTCTCCCCATGTTCCAGTTAGTATGTGTATTGTGCATACTACAAATTATAGTGGCTATGCAAGTGTGACGGTGATTTTTGACTGTTTATCATCTATTAACCAGCCGTGTCTGCTGTAAGGAAAATTGTGTGTGTGAAAAAAAACGTGCTCCAACAATGAAAAAGAAAATAAACAATAAATAAAAAAATGGGTGTAACTCAAAACTGTGGGTGAAAAGGAAAGAATATAAAAGGTACATCTGTCCTTTTTCTACAATACTGTTCTAATTGTGTTGATGGTAATAGTTATATTATGGGTTCCTCTATTGTCTTTATTGTAAGAAGGCTGAGTAATTGATGTTATCGTTTAGGCCTCCTGGTGCAAGGGACCCCAACTGGAAAATCCATCTGCTTTCTTTTTTCAACAGGGATTGTATAATATCCCCTCCTCTTAGGCCTAATTTTATTTGTTCCAAGCCCCAGATCTGAAAGCTGGTCGGTTTACCTGCATGTTTATGCAAGAAGTGTCTCGCCACTGTCGTAACCTGTTTCATTTTTGCAAGGTCTGTGGCAGCATTTCTGATATTGCCAAGGTGTTCCAATGCTCTTTGTTTTAGCATGCGAGAGGTCATGCCAACATATTTCAGATTGCAGCTACATGTAATGCAATAGATCACATTTTTACTTCTACAATTGAAGTAATCTCTTATTCTCATGATCTTTCCATACTTGTCTTCCATCTCGGTGACTTTACTGATGAGTGGGCAGATCTTACATCCTCCACATGGGTACCTCCGCTTCCTGCCTGCTCCGGGCTCCTTCCTCCCGTGGTGGTGCTGCAGCTGATGTGGTCCCAGCAGGGATACTGGCCCATGGCGACCTCCGCCTCCTGCCTGCTCTGGGCTCCTTCCTCCAGTGGTGGTGCTGCAGCTGAGGCAGTCCCAGCAGGGATACTGGCCCATGGTGACCTCCGCCTCCTGCCTGCTCCGGGCTCATTCCTCCTGTTGTGGTGCTGCAGCTAATGCGGTCCCAGCAGGGATACTGGCCCATGGTGACCTCCGCATCCTGCCTGCTCCGGGCTCCTTCCTCCCGTGGTGGTGCTGCAGCTGATGTGGTCCCAGCAGGGATACTGGCCCATGGTGACCTCCGTCTCCTGTCTGCTCTGGGCTCCTTCCTCCCGTGGTGGTGCTGCAGCTGATGTGGTCCCAGCAGGGATACTGGCCCATGGCGACCTCTGCCTCCTGCCTGCTCCGGGCTCCTTCCTCCCGTGGTGGTGCTGCAGCTGATGTGGTCCCAGCAGGGATACTGGCCCATGGTGACCTCCGCCTCCTGTCTGCTCTGGGCTCCTTCCTCCAGTGGTGGTGCTGCAGCTGATGCAGTCCCAGCAGGGATACTGGCCCATGGCGACCTCCGCCTCCTGTCTGCTCTGGGCTCCTTCCTCCAGTGGTGGTGCTGCAGCTGATGTGGTCCCAGCAGGGATACTGACTCCTGGTGGCCTCCGCCTCCTGCCTGCTCTGGGCTCCATCCTCCCGTGGTGGTGCAGCAGCTGATGTGGTCCCAGCAGGGATACTGACTCCTGGTGGCCTCCGCCTCCTGCCTGCTCTGGGCTCCATCCTCCCGTGGTGGTGCAGCAGCTGATGTGGTCCCAGCAGGGATACTGGCCCATGGCGACCTCTGTCTCCTGTCTGTTCTGGGCTCCTTCCTCCCGTGGTGGTGCTGCAGCTGATGCAGTCCCAGCAGGGATACTGGCCCATGGCGACCTCCGCCTCCTGTCTGCTCTGGGCTCCTTCCTCCAGTGGTGGTGCTGCAGCTGATGTGGTCCCAGCAGGGATACTGGCCCATGGTGACCTCCGTCTCCTGTCTGCTCTGGGCTCCTTCCTCCCGTGGTGGTGCTGCAGCTGATGTGGTCCCAGCAGGGATACTGGCCCATGGCGACCTCTGCCTCCTGCCTGCTCCGGGCTCCTTCCTCCCGTGGTGGTGCTGCAGCTGATGTGGTCCCAGCAGGGATACTGGCCCATGGTGACCTCCGCCTCCTGTCTGCTCTGGGCTCCTTCCTCCAGTGGTGGTGCTGCAGCTGATGCAGTCCCAGCAGGGATACTGGCCCATGGCGACCTCCGCCTCCTGTCTGCTCTGGGCTCCTTCCTCCAGTGGTGGTGCTGCAGCTGATGTGGTCCCAGCAGGGATACTGACTCCTGGTGGCCTCCGCCTCCTGCCTGCTCCGGGCTCCTTCCTCCCGTGGTGGTGCAGCAGCTGATGTGGTCCCAGCAGGGATACTGGCCCATGGCGACCTCTGTCTCCTGTCTGCTCTGGGCTCCTTCCTCCCGTGGTGGTGCTGCAGCTGATGCAGTCCCAGCAGGGATACTGGCCCATGGCGACCTCCGCCTCCTGTCTGCTCTGGGCTCCTTCCTCCAGTGGTGGTGCTGCAGCTGATGCCGTCCCAGCAGGGATACTGGCCCATGGTGACCTCCGCCTCCTGCTTGCAGCCTTCTTCTTAGACTAGTACCCTGTGGCTTTCTCCCAGCTACTGGCACCCAGAATGGTCAGATTGATTCTGTTGTAGCAGTGGGGGGGATGGGGTGATACGTTCTGCTCCTGCCAATCTGCAATAGAGATAACAGGATAAATCATCTATACAGATACGCTGCTCTGTCCTGGATTCAGAGCACCCCACCCCCATAACGCCTGTATATAACTGCGAATGATAAGCTACACCCCAAACCTGTGCTTTTATTTATAGGTCACTGGCTGCACCGGTGCTGCTGGCTGATTAATAATGCACCGCAGTGCTCTGGTGTATACAAATCCATCTTAAAGCACAGGCACTGTACCGACTGTGGCAGCCTAATACTGCGCAGCTGTCCATTCCTGAGAACCCCAGATGCCAGGACAGCTGTGAGGGAGGACTGTGCAGACTCTGCGGAGCTGCGTATAATGCGAGGCAGTAAGAACCATAACCAAGGCCGGCCCAACCCTCAGGCAGCTGCGTAGGGCACTGGGACCTGGGGGGGCACCATCGAGTCTGTCTAACACAGAATATAGGGATGTCTATGAGGAAGTGGCGGCTGTGGAACATCTCCAGCCCCAATTCTGGAGACAAGCAGACAATCAGTGGATTGTGCCGGAGGTGAAGGACAGGCAGACAATTGGTGGATTGTGCCAGGCTATAGGACGAGCAGACAATCGGTGGATTGTGCCGGAGGGTGAAGGACGGGCAGAGAATCGGTGGATTGTGCCGGAGGGTGAAGGACGGGCAGACAATTTGTGGATTGTGCCGGAGGGTGAAGGACGGGCAGACAATTTGTGGATTGTGCCGGAGGGTGAAGGACGGGCAGACAATTGGTGGATTGTGCCGGAGGGTGAAGGACGGGCAGACAATTGGTGGATTGTGCCGGAGGGTGAAGGACGGGCAGACAATTGGTGGATGGCGCCAGGCTATAGGACGAGCAGACAATCGGTGGATTGTGCCGGAGGGTGAAGGACGGGCAGACAATTGGTGGATTGTGCCGGAGGGTGAAGGACGGGCAGACAATTGGTGGATGGCGCCAGGCTATAGGACGAGCAGACAATCGGTGGATTGTGCCGGAGGGTGAAGGACGGGCAGACAATTGGTGGATTGTGCCGGAGGGTGAAGGACGGGCAGACAATCGATGGATTGTGCCGGAGGGTGAAGGACGAGTAGACAATCAGTGGATTGCGTCAGGCTATAGGACGAGCAGACAATCGGTGGTTTGCGCCAGTCCAGACGACGAGCAAACAATCAGTGTATTGCGCCAGGCTGGAGGACGAGCAGACAATCGGTTGATTGCCCCATTCTTTAGGACGAGCAGACAATCGGTTGATTGCGCCAGGCTTTAGGACAAGCAATAGGCTGATTGCGCCAGGCTTTAGGACGAGCAGACAATCGGTAGAATGTGCCAGACTGGAGGACGAGGAGACAATCGGTGGATTGCACCAGGCCGGAGGTGGAGGAGACGCATGTGCTAGAGAAGCTCCCAAGCTATCCAGATATAGGTAGGTAAGGTCCGTAATCAGTAATACAGCAGAGAAACCAACGCGTCTCAAGACTGGATGGTGCGCTAACTGCAGCTGCGATCCCGTAAGCAGGGGGTGTACGGATATATGCAGGCACCATGTTCTCTGAGACAGGTGGTAGGGTGACAGGAGGATGATGGACTCTGAGATTCTACTACTGATGGCCATGTCATGTTCCCATTTGTCATTCTCTCCTTTTAAGTAGATAGGTCACCTTCACAGAGAATGTGGACGCTGCCTGGGGTGACCCAATACTTGCTGATGTCGCTGCTGGCAAACAAATCGGACAGACCGCATTTTAGCATCAGCTAAGCACACGATGGATCTATGGTGGGTAGGCCATGGCATGGAGATAGGCCAATCACAGCTCAAGGCACATAGAATGTTCTGTGGAAGTTTATTGGTGCAGGAAGGGGCAAAGAACACCCACAAGGTTCACCACACGCCCCAAACGTTAGTACACGAGTTCTCATGTGTGATCTCAGGACTACAGTAAATGACATTCCTCGTCCCTAAAGGAACTGACCCATAAGTGTCACTGTCCCTTTAAGTATTTCTCACTTGCTCAGACAGCTGTGTGCTGCAGAACACAGCCAGACGTAGGGAAGCTGCCGGTATAATTGTTCAGGACAATTATAGATAATACAATAGCAACGCTTCTCTGATTTAATTTACAAGACTGAGATTCCAAAGACTGATAAATGATTACTGTATAAAGGGTCTGATTCATGTGTGTAAGTCATTTTGCATCTGGAACAAACCATGTAGCCAGGAGGGGGGGAGCAGATGCATACAGACGTGTCCTACTACATTGTTGTTAAAGTCACAGCATATCCTATGTGGGATGTTCCAAGTATGGCTGATGGGGGCTGCACTACGCCGCGATGCCATGCAACAATGTGGCTGCACACATCTGTATATGGTTTCTGTGCAGGGTAAATACTGGCTGCTTTTGCATGTAGCCCACACATGTAACACAGCTTTATTCTTACACTGCCATTTAGATCTCAGTTTGAACACTCCCCACCCACATCTGAGGGGCTCATTTATCAGTGATCGCATTTGCAATGCAACCTGGGCGCAATATTTGTCCACCATCCTTCAGTGGCGAGGTGGGCTGTCCGGGGGGCATGCTTCACAATCGCCAGCTTTTTCTGCACTTTTTAGTGGGGGCTGGGTGACGATGATGTGACTCTGCGTGCCCGAATTCTGGGCATAATGAACTCTCCACCACATCTGACATTGCAGCTGTGCCCGCTTCGGCCCAGTCTCATCAGAGGAGACGCCATAATGTGCAGGAGAGATCTGCAAACCTGTATCACATAGGAGGGAAACCAATCCCTTCTCCGCTGTAAGTAACTCCAAAGTGACAAGGACATTACATAATACTAAAGGATGCCGGTCAGCAGAAACATTGCCAGGGAGACGTGGAACTTCAGCTTGCAGTAATCTAGTCTTACCACTAGGAGGCAGGCAAGTAACACCAGAACCCCAAGCCCAGTGCTGAGGAATACATTATACATAGCCAGGGCTGTCTCCTGAGTATTACTACCTCCTTATAAAATAGGGATTTTTTTATTTTGTTTCTCCTCATTTCCAGCAGCTCTGTGATCCCTGACCTTCCAACATGTATGTTCCACCTCACTATGATGCACATGGATGTAGACATCTAGTCTGACGGGATGCAGTTACAATCCCGGCGTTCAAAATACCGATGCCGGAATCCTGACACTTACTCCCTCTATGGGTGTCCACGACACCCATAGAGGGGCAATAGATGAGTGTGCCGTGTGCAGCAAGCCCACAAGGGGGGTGATCCATGTCCCCCCCTTGTCGGGATTCCGGCGTCGGGATTTAGAACCACTCCCAGTCTGACATGTGGTCGGCAGTGACTCTAGGTGTCTGGATCTTCAGGGTTTTATATTCAGTTACAATTGGCTGCAGTGATAAAACAAACGGTAGTAACAAACCGGCATGGAGGTAGGAGGGCCCTGCTCGCAGGCTTACAGTCTATAGCAGGCATGTCCAAAGTCAGGCCCGGGGGCCAATTGCGGCCCGTGCTGTCATTTTAAGTGGCCCTCAGCCTCCAGCTGGAAGCAGGCAGAGCATCAGATGTGGGAAGCCCAGCACAGGACACTACAGGTGGGGCCCCGGTGAGCGCGCCTTTACCTTGCTGTCCCCTGCAGTGAGGAGGTGCCGGCCGCCACAGTCAGATGTGTTTGGGGTCCTACCCCTGCTGCTGCAATCGTATATCACCCTACTCCACAATCACAGTGACAGCAGTGTGTGGGGAGGGGGGCAGCAAGGGGGAAGCTTGCTCCCGTAACATGCAGAGCTGAGGAGGGCAGCAGCGGGAGCCCAAGCATCTCCTGTCCTTGCAGTGCCGGCTTTGCCTCTCCTTCCTCTGGCTCACACAAAGGGCTGGGAAACATACAGAGAAGGGAGGGGGCAGAGTGGGGGACATACAGTGAAGGAGGGTCAGGCTGGGGGACATACAGTGAATGGGGGTAGAGTGGGGTATATAGTGAATGGGGGTCATACAGTGAATGGGAGTCATACAGTGAAGGAGGGTCAGGCTTGGGGACATACAATGTATGGAGGCACTAATGGACATTAAGAGAAGGCCCTCGTCGCAAAAAGTTTGGACACCCCTTGTCTATAGGGATAATAGGAGGGATACATAAGGATAGGATTCCATAGCATGGCAGTCCCACCAGATTACAGCACAGTCCTGATGGGATACAGAAACCATCTCATATAGAGGTAGGAGGGCCCTGCTCGCAGGCTTACAGTCTATAGGGATAATAGGAGGGATACATAAGGATAGGATTCCATAGCATGGCAGTCCCACCAGATTACAGGACAGTCCTGATGGGATGCAGAAACCATCTCATATAGAGGTAGGAGGGCCCTGCTCACAGGCTTACAGTCTATAGGGATAATAGGAGGGATACATAAGGATAGGATGCCATAGCATGGCAGTCCCACCAGATTACAGGACAGTCCTGATGGGATGCAGAAACCATCTCATATAGAGGTAGGAGGGCCCTGCTCGCAGGCTTACAGTCTATAGGGATAATAGGAGGGATACATAAAGATAGGATTCCATAGCATGGCAGTCCCACCAGATTACAGGACAGTCCTGATTGGATGCAGAAACCATCTCATATAGAGGTAGGAGGGCCCTGCCCACAGGCTTACAGTCTATAGGGATAATAGGAGGGATACATAAGGATAGGATTCCATAGCATGGCAGTCCCACCAGATTACAGGACAGTCCTGATGGGATACAGAATCCATCTCATATAGAGGTAGGAGGGCCCTGCTCACAGGCTTACAGTCTATAGGGATAATAGGAGGGATATATAAGGATAGGATTCCATAGCATGGCAGTCCTACCAGATTACAGGGCAGTCCTGATGGGATGCAGAAACCATCTCATATAGAGGTAGGAGGGCCCTGCTCACAGGCTTACAGTCTATAGGGATACATAAGGATAGGATTCCATAGCATGGCAGTCCCACCAGGTTACAGGACAGTCCTGATGGGATGCAGAAACCATCTCATATAGAGGTAGGAGGGCCCTGCTCGCAGGCTTACAGTCTATAGGGATAATAGGAGGGATACATAAGGATAGGATTCCATAGCATGGCAGTCCCACCAGATTACAGGACAGTCCTGATGGGATGCAGAAACCATCTCATATAGAGGTAGGAGGGCCCTGCTCACAGGCTTACAGTCTATAGGGATAATAGGAGGGATACATAAGGATAGGATTCCATAGCATGGCAGTCCCACCAGATTACAGGACAGTCCTGATGGGATGCAGAAACCATCTCATATAGAGGTAGGAGGGCCCTGCTCACAGGCTTACAGTCTATAGGGATAATAGGAGGGATACATAAGGATAGGATTCCATAGCATGGCAGTCCCACCAGATTACAGGAGAGTCCTGATGGGATGCAGAAACCATCTCCTATAGAGGTAGGAGGGCCCTGCTCGCAGGCGTACAGTCTATAGGGATAATAGGAGGGATACATAAGGATAGGATTCCATAGCATGGCAGTCCCACCAGCTTACAGGACAGTCCTGATGGGATGCAGGAACCATCTGATATAGAGGTAGGAGGGCCCTGCTCACAGGCTTACAGTCTATAGGGATAATAGGAGGGATACATAAGGATAGGATTCCATAGCATGGCAGTCCCACCAGATTACAGGACAGTCCTGATGGGATGCAGAAACCATCTCATATAGAGGTAGGAGGGCCCTGCTCGCAGGCTTACAGTCTATAGGGATAATAGGAGGATATATAAGGATAGGATTCCATAGCATGGCAGTCCTACCAGATTACAGGACAGTCCTGATGGGTTGCAGAAACCATCTCATATAGAGGTAGGAGGGCCCTGCTCACAGGCTTACAGTCTATAGGGATAATAGGAGGGATACATAAGGATAGGATTCCATAGCATGGCAGTCCCACCAGATTACAGGACAGTCCTGATGGGTTGCAGAAACCATCTCATATAGAGGTAGGAGGGCCCTGCTCACAGGCTTACAGTCTATAGGGATAATAGGAGGGATACATAAGGATAGGATTCCATAGCATGGCAGTCCCACCAGATTACAGCACAGTCCTGATGGGATGCAGAAACCATCTCATATAGAGGCAGGAGGGCCCTGCTCGCAGGCTTACAGTCTATAGGGATCATAGGAGGGATACATAAGGATAGGATTCCATAGCATTGCAGTCCCACCAGATTACAGCACAGTCCTGATGGGATGCAGAAACCATCTCATATAGAGGTAGGAGGGCCCTGCTCACAGGCTTACAGTCTATAGGGATCATAGGAGGGATACATAAGGATAGGATTCCATAGCATGGCAGTCCCACCAGATTACAGGACAGTCCTGATTGGATACAGAAACCATCTCATATAGAGGTAGGAAGGCCCTGCTCGCAGGCTTACAGTCTATAGGGATAATAGGAGGGATACATAAGGATAGGATTCCATAGCATGGCAGTCCCACCAGATTACAGGACAGTCCTGATGGGATACAGAAACCATCTCATATAGAGGAAGGAGGGCCCTGCTCACAGGCTTACAGTCTATAAGGATAATAGGAGGGATATATAAGGATAGGATTCCATAGCATGGCTGTCCCATCAGATTACAGGACAGTCCTGATGGGATGCAGAAACCATCTCATATAGAGGTAGGAGGGCCCTGCTCGCAGGCTTACAGTCTATAGGGATAATAGGAGGGATACATAAGGATAGGATTCCATAGCATGGCAGTCCCACCCGATTACAGGACAGTCCTGATGGGATGCAGAAACCATCTCATATAGAGGTAGGAGGGCCCTGCTCGCAAGCTTAAAGTCTATAGGGATAATAGGAGGGATACATAAGGATAGGATTCCATAGCATGGCAGTCCCACCAGATTACAGGACAGTCCTGATGGGATGCAGAAACCATCTCATATAGAGGTAGGAGGGCCCTGCTCGCAGGCTTACAGTCTATAGGGATAATAGGAGGATATATAAGGATAGGATTCCATCGCATGGCAGTCCCACCAGATTACAGGACAGTCCTGATGGGATGCAGAAACCATCTCATATAGAGGTAGGAGGGCCCTACTCACAGGCTTACAGTCTATAGGGATAATAGGAGGGATACATAAGGATAGGATTCCATAGCATGGCAGTCCCACCAGGTTACAGGACAGTCCTGATGGGATGCAGAAACCATCTCATATAGAGGTAGGAGGGCCCTGCTCACAGGCTTACAGTCTATAGGGATAATAGGAGGATATATAAGGATAGGATTCCATAGCATGGCAGTCCCACCAGATTACAGGACAGTCCTGATGGGATGCAGAAACCATCTCATATAGAGGTAGGAGGGCCCTGCTCACAGGCTTACAGTCTATAGGGATAATAGGAGGGATATATAAGGATAGGATTCCATAGCATGGCAGTCCCACCAGATTACAGGACAGTCCTGATGGGATGCAGAAACCATCTCATATAGAGGTAGGAGGGCCCTGCTCACAGGCTTACAGTCTATAGGGATAATAGGAGGGATACATAAGGATAGGATTCCATAGCATGGCAGTCCTACCAGATTACAGGACAGTCCTAATGGGTTGCAGAAACCATCTCATATAGAGGTAGGAGGGCCCTGCTCACAGGCTTACAGTCTATAGGGATAATAGGAGGGATACATAAGGATAGGATTCCATAGCATGGCAGTCCCACCAGATTACAGGACAGTCCTGATGGGATGCAGAAACCATCTCATATAGAGGTAGGAGGGCCCTGCTCACAGGCTTACAGTCTATAGGGATAATAGGAGGGATACATAAGGATAGGATTCCATAGCATGGCAGTCCCACCAGATTACAGGACAGTCCTGATGGGTTGCAGAAACCATCTCATATAGAGGTAGGAGGGCCCTGCTCACAGGCTTACAGTCTATAGGGATAATAGGAGGGATACATAAGGATAGGATTCCATAGCATGGCAGTCCCACCAGATTACAGCACAGTCCTGATGGGATGCAGAAACCATCTCATATAGAGGCAGGAGGGCCCTGCTCGCAGGCTTACAGTCTATAGGGATCATAGGAGGGATACATAAGGATAGGATTCCATAGCATTGCAGTCCCACCATATTACAGGACGGTCCTGATGGGATGCAGAAACCATCTCATATAGAGGTAGAAGGGCCCTGCTCGCAGGCTTACAGTCTATAGGGATAATAGGAGGGATACATAAGGATAGGATTCCATAGCATGGCAGTCCCACCAGATTACAGGACAGTCCTGATTGGATACAGAAACCATCTCATATAGAGGTAGGAGGGCCCTGCTCGCAGGCTTACAGTCTATAGGGATAATAGGAGGGATACATAAGGATAGGATTCCATAGCATGGCAGTCCCACCAGATTACAGGACAGTCCTGATGGGATACAGAAACCATCTCATATAGAGGAAGGAGGGCCCTGCTCACAGGCTTACAGTCTATAAGGATAATAGGAGGGATATATAAGGATAGGATTCCATAGCATGGCAGTCCCACCAGATTACAGGACAGTCCTGATGGGATGCAGAAACCATCTCATATAGAGGTAGGAGGGCCCTGCTCGCAGGCTTACAGTCTATAGGGATAATAGGAGGGATACATAAGGATAGGATTCCATAGCATGGCAGTCCCACCAGATTACAGGACAGTCCTGATGGGATACAGAAACCATCTCATATAGAGGTAGGAGGGCCCTGCTCACAGGCTTACAGTCTATAGGGATAATAGGAGGGATACATAAGGATAGGATTCCATAGCATGGCAGTCCCACCAGATTACAGGACAGTCCTGATGGGTTGCAGAAACCATCTCATATAGAGGTAGGAGGGCCCTGCTCACAGGCTTACAGTCTATAGGGATAATAGGAGGGATACATAAGGATAGGATTCCATAGCATGGCAGTCCCACCAGATTACAGGACAGTCCTGATGGGATGCAGAAACCATCTCATATAGAGGTAGGAGGGCCCTGCTCACAGGCTTACAGTCTATAGGGATAATAGGAGGGATACATAAGGATAGGATTCCATAGCATGGCAGTCCCACCAGATTACAGGACAGTCCTGATGGGATACAGAAACCATCTCATATAGAGGAAGGAGGGCCCTGCTCACAGGCTTACAGTCTATAAGGATAATAGGAGGGATATATAAGGATAGGATTCCATAGCATGGCAGTCCCACCAGATTACAGGACAGTCCTGATGGGATGCAGAAACCATCTCATATAGAGGTAGGAGGGCCCTGCTCACAGGCTTACAGTCTATAAGGATAATAGGAGGGATACATAAGGATAGGATTCCATAGCATGGCAGTCCCACCAGATTACAGGACAGTACTGATGGGATACAGAAACCATCTCATATAGAGGTAGGAGGGCCCTGCTCACAGGCTTACAGTCTATAGGGATACATAAGGATAGGATTCCATAGCATGGCAGTCCCACCAGATTACAGGACAGTCCTGATGGGATGCAGAAACCATCTCATATAGAGGAAGGAGGGCCCTGCTCACAGGCTTACAGTCTGTAGGGATAATAGGAAAGATACATAAGGATAGGATTCCATAGTATGACAGTCCCACCAGATTACAGCACAGTCCTGATGGGATGCAGAAACCATCTCATATAGAGGAAGGAGGGCCCTGCTCGCAGGCTTACAGTCTATAGGGATAATAGGAGGGATACATAAGGATAGGATTCCATAGCATGGCAGTCCCACCAGATTACAGGACAGTCCTGATGGGATGCAGAAACCATCTCATATAGAGTTAGGAGGGCCCTGCTCACAGGCTTACAGTCTATAGGGATAATAGGAAAGATACATAAGGATAGGATTCCATAGTATGACAGTCCCACCAGATTACAGCACAGTCCTGATGGGATGCAGAAACCATCTCATATAGAGGTAGGAGGGCCCTGCTCACAGGCTTACAGTCTATAAGGATAATAGGAGGGATACATAAGGATAGGATTCCATAGCATGGCAGTCCCACCAGATTACAGGACAGTCCTGATGGGATGCAGAAACCATCTCATATAGAGTTAGGAGGGCCCTGCTCACAGGCTTACAGTCTATAGGGATAATAGGAAGGATACATAAGGATAGGATTTCATAGCATGGCAGTCCCACCCGATTACAGGACAGTCCTGATGGGATGCAGAAACCATCTCATATAGAGGTAGGAGGGCCCTGCTCACAGGCTTACAGTCTATAGGGATAATAGGAGGGATACATAAGGATAGGATTCCATAGCATGGCAGTCCCACCAGATTACAGGACAGTCCTGATGGGATGCAGAAACCATCTCATATAGAGGTAGGAGGGCCCTGCTCACAGGTTTACAGTCTATAGGGATAATAGGAGGGATACATAAGGATAGGATTCCATAGCATGGCAGTCCCACCAGATTACAGGACAGTCCTGATGGGATGCAGAAACCATCTCATATAGAGGTAGGAGGGCCCTGCTCACAGGCTTACAGTCTATAGGGATAATAGGAGGGATACATAAGGATAGGATTTCATAGCAAGGCAGTCCCACCCGATTACAGGACAGTCCTGATGGGATGCAGAAACCATCTCATATAGAGGTAGGAGGGCCCTGCTCGCAAGCTTAAAGTCTATAGGGATAATAGGAGGGATACATAAGGATAGGATTCCATAGCATGGCAGTCCCACCAGATTACAGGACAGTCCTGATGGGATGCAGAAACCATCTCATATAGAGGTAGGAGGGCCCTGCTCACAGGCTTACAGTCTATAAGGATAATAGGAGGGATATATAAGGATAGGATTCCATAGCATGGCAGTCCCACCAGATTACAGGACAGTCCTGATGGGATGCAGAAACCATCTCATATAGAGGTAGGAGGGCCCTGCTCACAGGCTTACAGTCTATAGGGATAATAGGAGGGATACATAAGGATAGGATTCCATAGCATGGCAGTCCCACCAGATTACAGGACAGTCCTGATGGGATGCAGAAACCATCTCATATAGAGGTAGGAGGGCCCTGCTCACAGGCTTACAGTCTATAAGGATAATAGGAGAGATACATAAGGATAGGATTCCATAGCATGGCAGTCCCACCAGATTACAGGACAGTACTGATGGGATACAGAAACCATCTCATATAGAGGTAGGAGGGCCCTGCTCACAGGCTTACAGTCTATAGGGATACATAAGGATAGGATTCCATAGCATGGCAGTCCCACCAGATTACAGGACAGTCCTGATGGGATGCAGAAACCATCTCATATAGAGGAAGGAGGGCCCTGCTCACAGGCTTACAGTCTGTAGGGATAATAGGAAAGATACATAAGGATAGGATTCCATAGTATGTCAGTCCCACCAGATTACAGCACAGTCCTGATGGGATGCAGAAACCATCTCATATAGAGGAAGGAGGGCCCTGCTCACAGGCTTACAGTCTGTAGGGATAATAGGAAAGATACATAAGGATAGGATTCCATAGTATGACAGTCCCACCAGATTACAGCACAGTCCTGATGGGATGCAGAAACCATCTCATATAGAGGTAGGAGGGCCCTGCTCACAGGCTTACAGTCTATAAGGATAATAGGAGGGATACATAAGGATAGGATTCCATAGCATGGCAGTCCCACCAGATTACAGGACAGTCCTGATGGGATGCAGAAACCATCTCATATAGAGTTAGGAGGGCCCTGCTCACAGGCTTACAGTCTATAGGGATAATAGGAAGGATACATAAGGATAGGATTTCATAGCATGGCAGTCCCACCAGATTACAGGACAGTCCTGATGGGATGCAGAAACCATCTCATATAGAGGTAGGAGGGCCCTGCTCACAGGTTTACAGTCTGTAGGGATAATAGGAAAGATACATAAGGATAGGATTCCATAGTATGACAGTCCCACCAGATTACAGCACAGTCCTGATGGGATGCAGAAACCATCTCATATAGAGGTAGGAGGGCCCTGCTCACAGGCTTACAGTCTATAAGGATAATAGGAGGGATACATAAGGATAGGATTCCATAGCATGGCAGTCCCACCAGATTACAGGACAGTCCTGATGGGATGCAGAAACCATCTCATATAGAGTTAGGAGGGCCCTGCTCACAGGCTTACAGTCTATAGGGATAATAGGAAGGATACATAAGGATAGGATTTCATAGCATGGCAGTCCCACCCGATTACAGGACAGTCCTGATGGGATGCAGAAACCATCTCATATAGAGGTAGGAGGGCCCTGCTCACAGGCTTACAGTCTATAGGGATAATAGGAGGGATACATAAGGATAGGATTCCATAGCATGGCAGTCCCACCAGATTACAGGACAGTCCTGATGGGATGCAGAAACCATCTCATATAGAGGTAGGAGGGCCCTGCTCACAGGTTTACAGTCTATAGGGATAATAGGAGGGATACATAAGGATAGGATTCCATAGCATGGCAGTCCCACCAGATTACAGGACAGTCCTGATGGGATGCAGAAACCATCTCATATAGAGGTAGGAGGGCCCTGCTCACAGGCTTACAGTCTATAGGGATAATAGGAGGGATACATAAGGATAGGATTTCATAGCAAGGCAGTCCCACCCGATTACAGGACAGTCCTGATGGGATGCAGAAACCATCTCATATAGAGGTAGGAGGGCCCTGCTCGCAAGCTTAAAGTCTATAGGGATAATAGGAGGGATACATAAGGATAGGATTCCATAGCATGGCAGTCCCACCAGATTACAGGACAGTCCTGATGGGATGCAGAAACCATCTCATATAGAGGTAGGAGGGCCCTGCTCACAGGCTTACAGTCTATAAGGATAATAGGAGGGATATATAAGGATAGGATTCCATAGCATGGCAGTCCCACCAGATTACAGGACAGTCCTGATGGGATGCAGAAACCATCTCATATAGAGGTAGGAGGGCCCTGCTCACAGGCTTACAGTCTATAGGGATAATAGGAGGGATACATAAGGATAGGATTCCATAGCATGGCAGTCCCACCAGATTACAGGACAGTCCTGATGGGATGCAGAAACCATCTCATATAGAGGTAGGAGGGCCCTGCTCACAGGCTTACAGTCTATAAGGATAATAGGAGAGATACATAAGGATAGGATTCCATAGCATGGCAGTCCCACCAGATTACAGGACAGTACTGATGGGATACAGAAACCATCTCATATAGAGGTAGGAGGGCCCTGCTCACAGGCTTACAGTCTATAGGGATACATAAGGATAGGATTCCATAGCATGGCAGTCCCACCAGATTACAGGACAGTCCTGATGGGATGCAGAAACCATCTCATATAGAGGAAGGAGGGCCCTGCTCACAGGCTTACAGTCTGTAGGGATAATAGGAAAGATACATAAGGATAGGATTCCATAGTATGACAGTCCCACCAGATTACAGCACAGTCCTGATGGGATGCAGAAACCATCTCATATAGAGGAAGGAGGGCCCTGCTCACAGGCTTACAGTCTGTAGGGATAATAGGAAAGATACATAAGGATAGGATTCCATAGTATGACAGTCCCACCAGATTACAGCACAGTCCTGATGGGATGCAGAAACCATCTCATATAGAGGTAGGAGGGCCCTGCTCACAGGCTTACAGTCTATAAGGATAATAGGAGGGATACATAAGGATAGGATTCCATAGCATGGCAGTCCCACCAGATTACAGGACAGTCCTGATGGGATGCAGAAACCATCTCATATAGAGTTAGGAGGGCCCTGCTCACAGGCTTACAGTCTATAGGGATAATAGGAAGGATACATAAGGATAGGATTTCATAGCATGGCAGTCCCACCAGATTACAGGACAGTCCTGATGGGATGCAGAAACCATCTCATATAGAGGTAGGAGGGCCCTGCTCACAGGTTTACTGTCTATAGGGATAATAGGAGGGATACATAAGGATAGGATTCCATAGCATGGCAGTCCCACCAGATTACACGACAGTCCTGATAGGATGCAGAAACCATCTCATATAGAGGCATGAGGGCCCTGCTCACAGGCTTACAGTCTATATGGATAATAGGAGGGATACATAAGGATAGGATTCCATAGCATGGCAGTCCCACCAGATTACAGGACAGTCCTGATGGGATACAGAAACCATCTGATATAGAGGTAGGAGGGCCCTGCTCGCAGGCTTACTCTTTATAGGGAATTGATGCGTTGATACATAACACAACCACTGTATCATCAATAATAAACACACCCCGTACTGTGCTCCTGATAAACATCCCATGACATCACTACATAGATTGGCTCTGAATGATCACATGTAGGGATAGCCATTGGCTGCTGATGGTGGCAACTCTGAAAGGTACTGCCATGGATGGCAGAGATCCGATGTTTGGCCATCGACCATCAATAGCAGGAATGAGTTCATACCTTTTTCCCACCCTTACAACATCAATTAGGGGGCCAGTCAGCTTCCCTCCGATTGGCCTGCCAACTTCCCATGACTGACAGCATGGGTGTCCATTGCTGTACCATCGAGGAAGTCCATCAGCGGTAGACTTGTTGATGGCCATCTTTAATCACATGACCTCCAAGTCACAGGAAGTGCCCAGATCAATAAATACAATTATAGCGTATGTGCGGCAATAACTTTCCATTCTAATTAGGATGTTAATCAGCATGTACTGGCACTCTGCAGCGCTCCATAGAAGGTAGATTCTTCTGTACGGTCGCGCGGGTGATTGGCCGGCATCGCTCCCCAAACATTTCTTATATACAGAGATAGAGAATATAGCAGGACAATATATAGGGGATGAGTTATATCACTCACCAGCGGGCCTGGAACCTGCAGATTTATGTCTACACATTATATTAATGTCCTAGACAAGTAATCCTTCATTTCCTATAGAGAGTGGGTGACCGCCTGGTGTAAGGGGGCAGCTGCCATGCGGAACGGACGCCTTACATTGATTTATGCAAATGAGCGTATAGATTCTGTCAGGGAAATCTACTCCAGTAATAGTTCTCTCCATTTCTATCTGCTAAGAGAAAGCAACACATCCTTCAGCACCTGGCACAGGGAGTGCAGCCTTCCTTACCAGGTGTAGTGCCATGGCCACAGGTATGTGTGCATCATAGCATGGCTGGTGGGTGCGGTGACATGCTATGGTGGAGCCAGGATGACCGTCACTGAGCTCCTACTGCTGATGTGTGATTATGGGCACTGCGTGGCTGGCTGGAGTGGTGACATCCTATGGCAGTGTCACAATGACCTTCACTGAGCTCCTACTGACGTGTGACTATGGGCACTGCGTGGCTGGCGTGGTGGCATCCTATGGCGGTGCTATGGTGACTGTCACTGCGCTCCTACTGCTGACATGTGGCTATGGGTGTGGCTGGCGTGATGCCATCCTATTGCGGTGCCACAGTAACCATCACTGAGCTCCTACTGCTGACGTGTGACTATGGGCACTGCATGGCTGGCTGGCATCTACATGTCACCCATGTCCAGTGGTGTTCCAGACATTAGCAGCTGGCTGATGGATTCGGAGATTATAGTTCCATTGAGAACGTATTAGATGCCACTGATGTGTATGCACCACATATTCCAATGGGCACCTACCTGAGGGGGCAGGTTACCGGGAGCACCTGCCCTGCGATGTGTGTACACAATAAGGTAATGCACCTGGTGTTTGGTTGCCGGAGGCAATGACTGGTGATAGTTATCCAGGTGCCCACGTTTAGTGCATGGTGCCCGCAGTTACACAGTCTACCTGGGCAGCAACATAATGGGGTTCCTGACCCCAATTGCTGCACCCAGTATTACACTGCAGGATGTGGTGCCAGCCCTAGGCAAACAAGGAAAATGCTATGCCTGGGGGCCAGCTCTACCACACTGCTCTGTAGGTCACCCGTCGGCGGCTCTTGGGTTGGGGTTTATAGCTGAGGCCTGCAGCGTGCCTGCCAATTACATACCGACCTCAGCGGACAGCGTGGGGGAGATCTTCACAGCAGGATGGCGACGCTGCATTGGGGTGAGAGAGGAGACGACCTGGGCGGCCTGCCACTAACAAATATGGCCGCTGATCCTGGAGGAGGGCTGCTGCGCATGCCCAGATGCAGAAGCTCCTCCTCCCATATGCCTTTGCGGAGTCTGACTCTGTAGTCAGATAGCGACCACTGTAACTATAACAACCGCAGCCTGGGCCGGGGATATGGCGCCTATGTACAGCCACAATTCAGGAAGTAAGTTGTATTAGAATCACGAGGTAATTCGCATATATGTATTATACATACCTCCCAACTGTCCCACTTTCTACAGGAACGTCCCGGTTTTTGAGGACGTTACCGTGTCCAGCGGCGGGAGCAGGGGCAATTGAGAGTCCCCACAGTCGCCCATGAATGTCGCATGCAGCGGCAAAAACAGTGTGGCTTCGCATTAAGCCCGCTGTAAGCAACTGCTTCTAAAGCTAGTCTGGTGCCATGCGATTGCGTCTGTGTTTGTGCATGTGTGACCGAAATATATATATATATATATATATATATATATATATTATATATAGTGTTCACTCTAGGAGTGATAGCGGGCAGGGCTCCGGGTGGCGGACCGTGCACACCGATGTCACAGCTGGGGGCGTGCCCGGGCCACCGACAGCATGAAAGGGGCGTGCCCGGGCCGCCGACATCATGAAAGGGGCGTGCCCGGGTCGTCGACATCATGAAAGGGGCGTGCCCGGGTCGCCGCCGCCATCAAAGGGGCGGGACCGGCCCCTCCGAAGCCGCTGTGCTGCCGGGGAAGCGCCGGGCATCGCCGTCTGTGGCGACGCTGGGCTTCCCCATGAGGGGCGCTGCGAGAGGGGCAGGGTGCTTTTTGCCCTTTAAAATCAGGCAGGGCGCAGCGCCCCACTAAAACAGCCTAGCGGGAACACTATATATATAGTATATTATATACACAGTGCTCGAAGTGGTATGAGCGAGCTGCTGTACAGCGGCGGAGTGGCTTGAGGCGTGCGGCATGTGGGACGGCCGCACACTACGGAGCCCTGCAGTGCCTCCTGGCTGCCTGCTCAACACTTTGCCTAGCTTCACCTGCAGCTTCCTGCCAGTGCCCATCTGCAGCACCTCCTAGTCTGAATTCCTATGTCCCTCCCTGCGTGCCCCAGTCTGTATTCATATCTCCCTCCCTGCGTGCCCCAGTCTGTATTCATATCTCCCTCCCTGCGTGCCCCAGTCTGTAATCCCATGACCCTACCTGCTCGCCCCAGTTTGTAATACTATATCCCCTCTGTGTGCCCCAGTCTGTATTCCTATTTCCTTCCCTGCATGCCCCAGTCTGTAATCCTATGTCACTCCCTGCGTGCCCCAATCTGTATTTCCATGTCCCTTCCTGCGTGCCCCAGTCTGTATTTCCATGTCCCTTCCTGCGTGCCCCAGTCTGTATTTCCATGTCCCTTCCTGCGTGCCCCAGTCTGTGTTCCTATCTTCCTCCCTGCATGCCCCAGTCTATACTCCTATGTCCGTCCCTGCGTGCACCAGTCTGTATTCATATCTACCTCCCTGTGTGCCCCAGTCTGTATTCCTATGTCCCTCCCTGTGTGCCCCAGTTTGTATTCCTATGTCCCTCCCTGAGTGCCCCAATCTGTATTTCCATGTCCCTTCCTGCGTGCCCCAGTCTGTAATCCTATGTCCCTCTCTGCGCGCCCCAGTCTGTACTCCTATGTCCGTCCCTGCGTGCCCCAGTCTGTATTCGTATCTCCCTCCCTGTGTGCCACAGTCTGTATTCATATGTCCCTCCCTGTGTGCCCCAGTCTGTAATCCTATGTCCCTCCCTGTGTGCCCCAATCTGTATTTCCATGTCCCTTCCTGCGTGCCCCAGTCTGTAATCCTATGTCCGTCCCTGCGTGCCCCAGTCTGTATTTGTATCTCCCTCCGTGTGTGCCCCAGTCTGTATTCCTATGTCCCTCCCTGTGTGCCCCAGTCTGTATTCCTATGTCCCTCCCTGTGTGCCCCAATCTGTATTTCCATGTCCCTTCCTGCGTGCCCCAGTCTGTAATCCTATGTCCCTCTCTGCGCGCCCCAGTCTGTAATCCTATGTCCCTCCCTATGTGCCCCAGTCTGTGTTCCTATCTCCCTCCCTGCATGCCCCAGTCTGTACTCCTATGTCCATCCCTGCGTGCCCCAGTCTGTATTCATATCTCCCTCCCTGTGTGCCCCAGTCTGTATTCCTATGTCCCTCCCTGTGTGCCCGGGTCTGTAATCCTCTGTCCCTCCCTGCGCACCACAGTCTGTAATCCTATGTCCCTCCCTGTGTGCCCCAGTTTGTATTCCTATGTCCCTCCCTGAGTGCCCCAATCTGTATTTCCATGTCCCTTCCTGCGTGCCCCAGTCTGTAATCCTATGTCCCTCTCTGCGCGCCCCAGTCTGTACTCCTATGTCCGTCCCTGCGTGCCCCAGTCTGTATTCGTATCTCCCTCCCTGTGTGCCACAGTCTGTATTCATATGTCCCTCCCTGTGTGCCCCAGTCTGTAATCCTATGTCCCTCCCTGTGTGCCCCAATCTGTATTTCCATGTCCCTTCCTGCGTGCCCCAGTCTGTAATCCTATGTCCGTCCCTGCGTGCCCCAGTCTGTATTTGTATCTCCCTCCGTGTGTGCCCCAGTCTGTATTCCTATGTCCCTCCCTGTGTGCCCCAGTCTGTATTCCTATGTCCCTCCCTGTGTGCCCCAATCTGTATTTCCATGTCCCTTCCTGCGTGCCCCAGTCTGTAATCCTATGTCCCTCTCTGCGCGCCCCAGTCTGTAATCCTATGTCCCTCCCTATGTGCCCCAGTCTGTGTTCCTATCTCCCTCCCTGCATGCCCCAGTCTGTACTCCTATGTCCATCCCTGCGTGCCCCAGTCTGTATTCATATCTCCCTCCCTGTGTGCCCCAGTCTGTATTCCTATGTCCCTCCCTGTGTGCCCGGGTCTGTAATCCTCTGTCCCTCCCTGCGCACCACAGTCTGTAATCCTATGTGCCTCCCTGCGTGCCCCATTCTGTGTTCCTATCTCCCTCCCTGCATGCCCCAGTCTGTGTTCCTATCTTTTTCGCTGCATACCCAAGTTTGTAATCCTATGTCCCTCCCTGCGTGCTCCAGTCTGTAATTGTATCTCCCTCCCTGTGTCCCCCAGTCTGTATTCCTATCTCCCTCCCTGCGTCCCCCAGTCTGTATTCCTATCTCCCTCCCTGCGTGCCCCAGTCTGTATTCCTATCTCCCTCCCTGCACGGATGTAACTGCAGGATGGTGCTCGTTAGGCTGGTAATGATGGTGCCCTGGTAATGAGCTATGCAAGCACACGAGACTCTTGAGTAGTAAGCACGGCTGGCACGGAGTGGGCGGTGGGACAGTGGCACTGCTAGCTGTAAATGGCACAGTTCTGCAGAGAATGAATTGTACGGACAGATCTGCTGGGAAAACATCTCCTCTGGCTGAGACCCGAGGGCCTGTCAGGTGGAATTAGTGAGAACAGGGAGCGAGAAGCTGCATCACTTGTGGGGTCGCTGAGGAGTCTTCCTACAAGATGCTCTTCACACCCTCTCACCCCAGGTGCTGCGGCCATTTCTGTCTCTGCGCTGCCTGTGCTGACACACCCAACGCCTGCTTCCAGGAGTCTCGCTGATCTGTGCCCGAAACACTCACAAAGCGTATACGGCCTCCGGAGAAATAAGCCGCACGCAGGATATCTGCAGCTGTTGTGGGGTTTAGCTGCAGAGATCGATCTGGTATGAATGCACCCATTCGATTCTATTTGTAGCCATAATTCGCACATCGTGGAATGTACGAATGCGTAAATTCATCCGTGTTGCCGTTTTCCGAATAGCAAGCTCTGACGAATTCACCATTATGAATGGTTTGACCATCGATAGAACTCGAGACGCACATGGCCATAGAGTTCTATCAGATCTGCAAATTTATGACCATTCCTATCAGCGCATTCGTCCAGGAACTCAGCTTAAAATACGAATGGCAGAGACGGCATCTGAAATTCTGAAATACAGGTGGAAAATTGCCTGGGGTCCTCCTGTATTTAAAAAACCAGCACTGGGCTTTTGGACTTGTCCTGTTTCCAAAAATACGGGGGACAAAAGAAATAGGGGACCCCCATATCTTTTAAACCAGCTCCGGGTACCAACAGTCAGCAGGGTAATGTCTCCAGGGTTGCCACTAGGAATTTTGATTTCCAGTCTGGGTCCCCCTCCCCATCCCCCCCTCCCCCTCTCCCCCCCCCCCCCCCCCCTTCACTTACTGTCTGACTCATCCTGCAGGTCCTGAAGCACAGGCTTCTTCAATGCAGGATGCCGACGGCCAATTAAAATGCAGCACTAGTTGGTGAGCCAATCAGAGCTTGTGTACCGGCAGCTGCTCTGATTGGCTAACGGCACATGAGCTCTGATTGGCTCAAAAGCCAGTGCAGCATTTTAATTGGCCGCCGGCGTACTGCATTGAAGAAGCAAGAGCAGCACAGCGGAGGCAGGGGCTCAAAATGACAGCTGTATATATATATATATATATATATATATATATATATATATATATGGAAACATAGAATGTGACGGCAGATCAGAACCACTTGGCCCATCTAGTCTGCCCCTTTTTTAAACATGTTACCTCAAACCATATTTGATCCTTATTTCTCTGTAAGGATATCAATATGCCTATCCCAAGCATGTTTACATTGTACTACTGTATCTGCCTCTACCACCTCTGATGGGAGCATACCTCCCAACTGTCACGATTACAGCGGGACAGTCCCGATTTTCGGTCCTGTCCCGCTGTCCCACCCGCGGCAGGCATTGTCCCGCTGCGGGGGTGGCAGTTGGGAGACCCCCCAATCTAATAGAGTCTATTCTCGTATAAAAGTGAGGTCGCGGGTAATTAGCATAAGCCGCGCCCTCATTTGCATACGCCCGCCCCCTTTTCAGGCGCAAAGCAGTGTCCCTATTTCTTAAGCACAGAAGTTGGGAGGTATGTGGGAGGCTATTCCACTTATCTACTACTCTTTCTGTGAAGTAATTCTTCCTCACATTTCCCCTGAATCTTCCTCCCTCTAGTGTCAGTGCATGTCCTCGTGTTCTGCTGCTCCTCTTCCTGTGACTAATGTCTCCCACCTGTACCTTCCTCCCCCCAGTGTCAGTGCATGTCCTCGTGTTCTGCTGCTCCTCTTCCTGTGACTAATGTCTCCCAACTGTACCTTCCTCCCTCTAGTGTCAGTGCATGTCCTCGTGTTCTGCTGCTCCTCTTCCTGTGACATATGTCTCCCACCTGTACCTTCCTCCCCCTAGTGTCAGTGCGTGTCCTCGTGTTCTGCTGCTCCTCTTCCTGTGATTAATGTCTCCCACCTGTACCTTCCTCCCTCTAGTGTCAGTGCATGTCCTCGTGTTCTGCTGCTCCTCTTCCTGTGAAGAATGTCTCCCACCTGTACCTTCCTCCCCCTAGTGTCAGTGCATGTCCTCGTGTTCTGCTGCTCCTCTTCCTGTGAAGAATGTCTCCCACCTGTACCTTCCTCCCTCTAGTGTCAGTGCATGTCCTCGTGTTCTGCTGCTCCTCTTCCTGTGAAGAATGTCTCCCACCTGTACCTTCCTCCCCCCAGTGTCAGTGCATGTCCTCGTGTTCTGCTGCTCCTCTTCCTGTGAAGAATGTCTCCCACCTGTACCTTCCTCCCTCTAGTGTCAGTGCATGTCCTCGTGTTCTGCTGCTCCTCTTCCTGTGAAGAATGTCTCCCACCTGTACCTTCCTCCCTCTAGTGTCAGTGCATGTCCTCGTGTTCTGCTGCTCCTCTTCCTGTGACTAATGTCTCCCACCTGTACCTTCCTCCCTCTAGTGTCAGTGCATGTCCTTGTGTTCTGCTGCTCCTCTTCCTGTGAAGAATGTCTCCCACCTGGACCTTCCCCCCTCTAGTGTCAGTGCATGTCCTCGTGTTCTGCGGCTCCTCTTCCTGTGACTAATGTCTCCCACCTGTACCTTCCTCCCTCTATTGTAAGTGCATGTCCCCGTGTTCTGCTGCTCCTCTTCCTGTGACTAATGTCTCCCACCTGTACCTTCCTCCCTCTAGTGTCAGTGCATGTCCTCGTGTTCTGCTGCTCCTCTTCCTGTGAAGAATGTCTCCCACCTGTACCTTCCTCCCCCTAGTGTCAGTGCATGTCCTCGTGTTCTGCTGCTCCTCTTCCTGTGACTAATGTCTCCCACCTGTACCTTCCTCCCTCTAGTGTCAGTGCGTGTCCCCGTGTTCTGCTGCTCCTCTTCCTGTGAAGAATGTCTCCCACCTGTACCTTCCTCCCTCTAGTGTCAGTGCGTGTCCTCGTGTTCTGCTGCTCCTCTTCCTGTGAAGAATGTCTCCCACCTGTACCTTCCTCCCCCTAGTGTCAGTGCATGTCCTCGTGTTCTGCTGCTCCTCTTCCTGTGACTAATGTCTCCCACCTGTACCTTCCTCCCTCTAGTGTAAGTGCATGTCCCCGTGTTCTGCTGCTCCTCTTCCTGTGAAGAATGTCTCCCACCTGTACCTTCCTCCCTCTAGTGTCAGTGCATGTCCTCGTGTTCTGCTGCTCCTCTTCCTGTGAAGAATGTCTCCCACCTGTACCTTCCTCCCCCTAGTGTCAGTGCATGTCCTCGTGTTCTGCTGCTCCTCTTCCTGTGACTAATGTCTCCCACCTGTACCTTCCTCCCTCTAGTGTAAGTGCATGTCCCCGTGTTCTGCTGCTCCTCTTCCTGTGACTAATGTCTCCCACCTGTACCTTCCTCCCTCTAGTGTCAGTGCATGTCCTCGTGTTCTGCTGCTCCTCTTCCTGTGAAGAATGTCTCCCACCTGTACCTTCCTCCCCCTAGTGTCAGTGCATGTCCTCGTGTTCTGCTGCTCCTCTTCCTGTGACTAATGTCTCCCACCTGTACCTTCCTCCCTCTAGTGTCAGTGCGTGTCCTCGTGTTCTGCTGCTCCTCTTCCTGTGAAGAATGTCTCCCACCTGTACCTTCCTCCCTCTAGTGTCAGTGCGTGTCCTCGTGTTCTGCTGCTCCTCTTCCTGTGAAGAATGTCTCCCACCTGTACCTTCCTCCCCCTAGTGTCAGTGCATGTCCTCGTGTTCTGCTGCTCCTCTTCCTGTGACTAATGTCTCCCACCTGTACCTTCCTCCCTCTAGTGTCAGTGCATGTCCTCGTGTTCTGCTGCTCCTCTTCCTGTGAATAATGTCTCCCACCTGTACCTTCCTCCCTCTAGTGTCAGTGCATGTCCTCGTGTTCTGCTGCTCCTCTTCCTGTGACTAATGTATCCCACCTGTACCTTCCTCCCTCTAGTGTCAGTGCATGTCCTCGTGTTCTGCTGCTCCTCTTCCTGTGAAGAATGTCTCCCACCTGTACCTTCCTCCCCCTAGTGTCAGTGCATGTCCTCGTGTTCTGTTGCTCCTCTTCCTGTGACTAATGTCTCCCACCTGTACCTTCCTTCCCCCAGTGTCAGTGCATGTCCTCGTGTTCTGCTGCTCCTCTTCCTGTGAAGAATGTCTCCCACCTGTACCTTCCTCCCCCCCAGTGTCAGTGCATGTCCTCGTGTCCTGCTGCTCCTCTTCCTATGAAGAATGTCTCCCACCTGTACCTTCCTCCCTCTAGTGTCAGTGCATGTCCTCGTGTTCTGCTGCTCCTCTTCCTGTGAATAATGTCTCCCTCCTGTACCTTCCTCCCCCTAGTGTCAGTGCATGTCCTCGTGTTCTGCTGCTCCTCTTCCTGTGACTAATGTCTTCCACCTGTACCTTCCTCCCCCCAGTGTCAGTGCATGTCCTCGTGTCCTGCTGCTCCTCTTCCTGTGAAGAATGTCTCCCACCTGTACCTTCCTCCCTCTAGTGTCAGTGCATATCCTCGTGTTCTGCTGCTCCTCTTCCTGTGACTAATGTATCCCACCTGCACCTTCCTCCCCCCAGTGTCAGTGCATGTCCTCGTGTTCTGCTGCTCCTCTTCCTGTGAAGAATGTCTCCCACCTGTACCTTCCTCCCTCTAGTGTCAGTGCATGTCCTCGTGTCCTGCTGCTCCTCTTCCTGTGAAGAATGTCTCCCACCTGTACCTTCCTCCCTCTAGTGTCAGTGCATGTCCTCGTGTTCTGCTGCTCCTCTTCCTGTGACTAATGTCTCCCACCTGTACCTTCCTCCCTCTAGTGTCAGTGCATGTCCTCGTGTTCTGCTGCTCCTCTTCCTGTGAAGAATGTCTCCCACCTGTACCTTCCTCCCCCTAGTGTCAGTGCATGTCCTCGTGTTCTGCTGCTCCTCTTCCTGTGACTAATGTCTCCCACCTGTACCTTGTTATAACCCCTGATATATGTGAAAGTTTCTATCATGTCCCCCCTTTCCCTTCTCTGCTCTAAACTATACATATTATGATCTTAAGATATATATATATATACTACTGTAGGAGTGTGCCCCGATATATGCACAATAACAGCACAGACATTGAGAATCGGGCTGCTAACAGGGTGACAAAGGCAAAACGATGAAGTAGCCGTTTCCGTGCTGGCGGCGATAGATTATACATTATTCTGCCCATAAATAAGCCAAGGTGGGGACAATAACCGGCAGCTTCATCAGGCCTAATGCTTTAACTGGCACGCTGTGAGTGCTGCAGATCAGTGTATAAATCAGACCTCAGTCACCGGAGTGATGGCAGACCAGAGACTCAGCACATGGACACGTCTGCTGGGTGTCATTGCTCAGCACCAGCTTAGCTTCAGGAAAGGCGCGCACAAGTACGGGTGACGCGGAGTGACGTATTATCCGACGCATCTGCATTTACAAACGGAGACACGTTACAGGGTAGTAACAGGTCGGAACGCCAAAATCTTCATATTATCTAGTGTCTTAGGGACATCCCCGTCATCTGTACATGAAATACAAGGTAGGACAACGCAAGCAATGGCCATGTTGCGCTCCGTCATAGCCCACATATGTATGATGCTGACGCTCTTTTTTTATGATGCGTGGCACCGTGACTTGGAAGCCTATTATAGGGGAATCTCCCCGGTATTATTCCATCATTTTTTTGCTTGCGGGCTTCATTTCAGTGAGAGGAACCGATTATGGATGCCAATCCCGGGGCATTTTTTCAATCCCGGGATTCGGGATTGAAAAATGCTCCATACCGGGATTGGCATCCCTAATAATAAAAAAACACCCTGGCTACTAAATCTGCCTAGCATCAGCTAGGACTCCACAAACTCCTCCCCTAACAATCCTATAGGACGGGAGAAACCACAAGTAACATTCTAATGTTCAATTCCATTCAGCTCTGAGTGTTCTTAGCGTGTTTTAATATGTTTATTTTATCTACATATATTCAGATTAAATAGGAATAATAAACCATAAAGATGTAATATAAGCCTAATGACTCTGGATTGTTAATGTTATAAAGTATTGAAACATGTTTGATCAGGGTTACTAATACATCACAACGTTTCATAGTATTAATATAATCATCAGGATTTTATTTTCATTAACACAAAACAATCGTGAAAAAAAAAAAAATTGTTTAAAAAATAACTTTTCCCGCTCATGACCGCAGCCTATGCAGAGTTAGCCGTAAAAGAAGGCAAGCTCATTTTTCGGGGACCCTTTAGCAAGTAGTATAGGGAGTAGGTGCAAGTGATCACTACTGATGAGGACTAGTAAAACACCAGTTGTGGCTACATCGCAAATCACATAGATCATTGCGACGCGCGTTTCGCTATGCCAAACAGGATTTCATCAGAGGAAGGAATAGTGTGATTAGCCACATCAGAGTGGCAAGAGGCTGAAAATCTTCAGAGTGAATTATGATATTAGCTGTTGTTCATTTGACTCTATTGGTAAAACATAGATCATAACCAGATGCGTTTCGCTATGCTAAACATGACTTCATCAGAGGTAAAATAATGTAACTCCATATGTTCACTGTCCTTGGCAGATTAGTGCAGCACTGAACGAAATCTGTATCCAGGGGCGACACAATTGATGATTTTACAGTGCGCCAATTGTATCGGATGGAATTAAAAAGTATATATTAAAGGTTTCATAGACATATAGTAACATATATTCTTATAGTGCTGTCCAAGCCGCTCGAACCCTCTACACTCTGATTGCGTGTGAGTATCAAAATGATTGTTATTGTGGTCTCCACGTCTGACGCTGCTCCTGACACACGGTATAATGGAATGTCAAGACAAATCCGCAGGAAGGATCAGGAAAGCTTTCTTTCCAGAGCGTATACAACGTGATAAATACATTGCTGATACAAACAACACCATATGGGTATAATATTGATACAGTCTGTAATAGATGTGACAGCTCGCGTGGTGATCCAATGAAATCCCTTTCCGAAAAAGCTTGACGGTAATGTGAGACAAGAAACTGTATTGTAGTTTTGGGAATCACAGCTGGAGAAGTCCCAAGGGCTTTCACCCCAAATTCCAGATGAAAAGAAAAAAGACATCACAACCAAGTATCAGACTGGCCACACTCCACCGTCCAATCTCAGAAGATAGAAACATAGGAAGGATTAAAGTGCAGAACATACGTGTGCGTGACAGTGCATGAGACATGGTTAGTTTCTACTCCATTGTGTTATGTGTATAGACAAGCGTCCCGGTGATCATGGCTTGTACCAGGACAATGGGCATGTTCCAGTCTGCTTAGCATTGGCTATTGTATGGACAATCCCCCCAGTGATCATGGCTTGTACCAGGAATATGGGTATTCTCTGGTCTGTTTGGCCTTGGCTAGTGTATGGGCAAGTACCCCAGTGATCATGGCTTGTACCAGGAATATGGGCATGCTCTGGTCTGCTTGGCCTTGGCTAGTGTATGGGCAAGTACCCCAGTGATCATGGCTTGTACCAGGAATATGGGCATGCACTGGTCTGCTTGGACTTGGCTAGTGTATGGGAAAACCCCCAGTGATCATAGCTTGTACCAGGAATATGGGCATGCTCTGGTCTGCTTGGCCTTGGCTAGTGTATGGGCAAGTACCCCAGTGATCATGGCTTGTACCAGGAATATGGGCATGCACTGGTCTGCTTGGACTTGGCTAGTGTATGGGCAAACCCCCAGTGATCATAGCTTGTACCAGGAATATGGGCATGCTCTGGTCTTCTTGGACTTGGCTAGTGTATGGGCAAACCCCCAGTGATCATAGGTTGTACCAGGACTATGGGCATGCACTGGTCTGCTTGGCCTTGGCTAGTGTATGGGCAAACCCCCAGTGATCATAGGTTGTACCAGGACTATGGGCATGCTCTGGTCTGCTTGGCCTTGGCTAGTGTATGGGCAAGCCCCCAGTGATCATGGCTTCTACCAGGAATATGGGCATGCTCTGGTCTGCTTGGACTTGGCTAGTTTTTGGGCAATTGCCCCCAGTGATCATGGCTTGTATCAGGACTATGGGCATGCACTGGTCTGCTTGGCATTGCCTAGTGTATGGGCAAGCCCTTAGTGATCTTGGCTTGTACCAGGACAATGGGCATGCTCCGGTCTGCTTGGCCTTGGCTAGTAGGTTCCTTCAAGTCAATGGGCACAGTCAAGGTTTTGCTGATAGTAAAGGCTTGTGTAGTATAGGATGCTTTGGTGAAGGAGTTCTGTGTGTGGGAGCAGAACAGAAGAAGCCATCAGGAGTCGCCGTACAATGTTGATGCTCAGATTCTGTTCTGTTGTATAAGCAGTGGCGGATCCAGTGGTGGGGTAGCAGTGCATTCCAAAATTCAAATATGAGAGCCGCACCAGCTGCCATTAAGTCCTGGTCTGCAATGTTTGGTGTTGCAGGGGGTGTGGCTCCCATACTTTCATTTTGCACTGCAGCACCACCTCTGGATTCGCCACTGTGTATGAGGATCGCAAGAAGTACCATATTGATACAACAGAGCTGAGCCACTATGCTGATGGTTGGAAATAATTTCTGGAATGCCATACCAGGGAGAATCACTAAGACAAGGAACGCTTCTGAGCTTAGGGAAGAAGCCATGCTAGATAGGGTGAGGACCATCAGATCATTCATAATTAGGTCAACTGAATGACTGTCAGCCTATCATCCAGATACTGGTAGATCGGGGTCAGGCCACATCGCAATGGCCGGGTAAGAGTTCTGCGATATAGTAAAATGTGCTATCCTGCAGAGCATGCTGGGTGATAAATGCTCAGTAATAGCGTGTTACACAATTCCTGACATCCGCCAGCTGGATCTCATTAAGGCAGCAGAGGACTGAGATAGAGCCAAGTTATCTAAGGAAGAGCTGGAAAAGAAAAAGTATGTTTTAAATTAAAATAAAAAAATAAACACCCCATGTATAACTGTAGTAACAAGTTAAATTAAGGGAAGCAACACAGAGACAAACAGACAGAGGACGGCAACACAAAGACAAACGGACAGAGGACGGCAACACAGAGACACACGGACAGAGGACGGCAACACAGAGACAAACAGACAGAGGACGGCAACACAGAGACAAACAGACAGAGGACGGCAACACAGAGACACACGGACAGAGGACGGCAACGCAAAGACAAACAGACAGAGGATGGCAACACAGAGACACACGGACAGAGGACGGCAACACAGAGACACACGGACAGAGGATGGCAACGCAAAGACAAACAGACAGAGGATGGCAACACAGAGACACACAGATAGAGGAGGGCAACACAGAGACACACGGACAGAGGATGGCAACACAGAGACACACGGACAGAGGATGGCAACGCAAAGACAAACAGACAGAGGACGGCAACACAGAGACAAACAGACAGAGGACGGCAACACAAAGACACACGGACAGAGGACGGCGACACATAGACAAACAGACAGACGACGGCAACACAGAGACACATGGACAGTGGAGGGCAACACAGAGACATACGGACAGAAGACGGCAACACAGAGACATGCGGACAGAGTAGGGCAACACAGAGACACACGGACAGAGGAGGGCAACACGAAGACAAACTGACAGAGGGCGGCAACACAGAGACAAACGGAGAGAGGACAGCAACACAGAGACACACAGACAGAGGGCGGCAACACAGAGACAAACGGACAGAGGACGGCAACAAAGAGACGTACGGACAGAGGGCGGCAACACAGAGACAAACGGACAGAGGACGGCAACACAGAGACACACAGACAGAGGGCGGCAACACAGAGACAAACGGACAGAGGACGGCAACACAGAGACAAACGGACAGAGGACGGCAACACAGAGACAAACGGACAGAGGACGGCAATACAGAGACAAACGGACAGAGGGCAGCAGCACAGAGACACGCTGTGAGAGGGCAGCAGCACAGAGACACGCGGTGAGAGCAGCAGCACAGAGACACGCGGTTAGAGGGCAGCAGCACAGAGACACGTGGTGAGAGGGCAGCAGCACAGAGACGTGGTGAGAGGGCAGAAGCACAGAGACACGTGGTGAGAGGGCGGCAGCACAGACATACGAGGTTAGAGGGCAGCAGCATAGAGACACGCGATTAGAGGGCAGCAGCACAGAGACACGTGGTTAGAGGGCAGCAGCACAGAGACACGCGGTGAGAGGGCAGCAGCACAGAGACACTCGGTTAGAGGGCAGCAGCACAGAGACACGTGGTTAGAGGGCAGCAGCACAGAGACACGCGGTGAGAGGGCAGCAGCACAGAGACACTCGGTTAGAGGGCAGCAGCACAGAGACACGCGGTGAGAGGGCAGCAGCCCAGAGACACGCGGTTAGAGGGCAGCAGCCCAGAGACACGCGGTGAGAGGGCAGCAGCACAGAGACATGCGGTGACAGGGCAGCAGCCCAGAGACACTCGGTTAGAGGGCAGCAGCCCAGAGACACGCGGTGAGAGGGCAGCAGCCCAGAGACACGCGGTGAGAGGGCAGCAGCCCAGAGACACGCGGTTAGAGGGCAGCAGCCCAGAGACACGCGGTGACAGGGCAGCAGCACAGAGACATGCGGTGACAGGGCAGCAGCCCAGAGACACTCGGTTAGAGGGCAGCAGCCCAGAGACACGCGGTGAGAGGGCAGCAGCCCAGAGACACTCGGTTAGAGGGCAGCAGCCCAGAGACACGCGGTGAGAGGGCAGCAGCACAGAGACATGCGGTGACAGGGCAGCAGCCCAGAGACACTCGGTTAGAGGGCAGCAGCCCAGAGACACGCGGTGAGAGGGCAGCAGCCCAGAGACACATTTGGTTAGAGGGCAGCAGCCCAGAGACACGCGGTGAGAGGGCAGCAGCACAGAGACACGTGGTTAGAGGGCAGCAGCACAGAGACACGCAGTTAAGCTGTGTACACACGGGGGCGATAGGGGCTTAAATCGCTGGGAATATGGTAGCTGGCGACCATATTGCCAGTAATGGGAGTGTGCCCCGGCGATAAATCCCCGGGTGCGCGCTCCCGTTTTCAGCCCCATTCTAATCATTGGTCGACCAGCTGATTACCTTTGCGGCTCCGCCCAGCAGAGGTCCCATCTCTGGTCGCTGATGAAAAGGAGAAACTGAGCAATATATCTCCCCGTGTGTACGGGGCTTTAGAATATCCTGTAATCACCTCAGATGGGTTCTAGCTCAGGTACTGGGGCTGCAGACATCTACATTATAAGTGACCTTTATTTACAGAGCATTTTATTAGAATCATAGCGTAAGAATACATTACCTTATAATGAGGTTACATTTATTTTCCCTTACTGTGGAAGAACCCCCCCCCCAGCCCCCTCCCCCAATTCAGAGGGCCTTATTCTAGTTGCTTCGCAACCAGAATGCGTTCGATGGTGGCGCTGTGCACATGCGCAGGACATCGGGCGTGGGGCGGCTTCATTACCAATGGATATTGTCATGCTAATGAGGCGGTGACGCAGGTGTGGGGGGCGGGCTGGTGACATCACCGGGTGTCAGCTGCCCGCCCATTTCCTTCCCAGCGTGCACGCATATGTAAGTAACTTGAAAGTCACTTTTATATTAGTGTACCTCAGGGTTGCCTACCCTCCCGGAATGGCTGGGAGTCTCCCAAAAATCGGGTCCCCCTTCCGGCCCCCCGGACAGGTGGGCAACCCCTACCGGATTCAGGGGGAACCCCACTGCACTCCCCAATTGCGGCTGCCTTCCCCCCACGTTGCCATTTAAATGGGGGGGGGGGCATTGTGCATGCTGGGGGCAGGGCTTAATGATGCCATGCCCAAGCCCCGCCCCCAGAACTGCTGCTGAAAGTCGGCAACCCTGATGCACCTTCTACAGAGGTTCCTCCAGCCAACCATTCTCAAGGCAGGGTTTGTGGACTCGCAAGGCTGCAAATTCACATCCTTGTGAATCAAACAGAATAACCCCCAGAATCTGCTGTCATTTCATCTACCTGTCCCCACTTATATACACAATGGGTGTGGCCTCGATGCTCATCCTCATCGCTCTGATTAGTTACAGGCCGCTCTCTGATTCGTTACAGGCCGCACTCTGGTTCACTACAGGCCGCTCTCTGATTCGTTACAGGCCGCACTCTGATTAATTACAGGCCGCTCTCTGATTCGTTACAGGCCGCACTCTGATTCATTACAGGCCGCACTCTGATTCATTACAGGCCGCACTCTGGTTCATTACAGGCCGCACTCTGATTCATTACAGGCCGCACTCTGGTTCATTACAGGCCGCACTCTGATTAATTACAGGCCGCTCTCTGGTTCATTACAGGCCGCACTCTGATTCGTTACAGGCCGCTCTCTGGTTCATTACAGGCCGCACTCTGATTCGTTACAGGCCGCACTCTGATTCATTACAGGCCGCACTCTGGTTCCTTACAGGCCTCACTCTGGTTCATTACAGGCCGCTCTCTGGTTCATTACAGGCCGCACTCTGATTCGTTACAGGCCGCACTCTGATTCCTTACAGGCCGCACTCTGGTTCCTTACAGGCCGCACTCTGGTTCATTACAGGCCTCACTCTGATTAATTACAGGCCGCTCTCTGGTTCATTACAGGCCGCACTCTGATTCGTTACAGGCCGCACTCTGATTCATTACAGGCCGCACTCTGGTTCCTTACAGGCCGCACTCTGGTTCATTACAGGCCGCTCTCTGGTTCATTACAGGCCGCACTCTGATTCGTTACAGGCCGCACTCTGATTCCTTACAGGCCGCACTCTGGTTCCTTACAGGCCGCACTCTGGTTCCTTACAGGCCGCACTCTGGTTCATTACAAGCCACACTCTGATTCATTACAGGCCGCTCTCTGGTTCATTACAGGCCGCACTCTGATTACTTACAGGCCGCACTCTGGTTCGTTACAGGCCGCACTCTGGTTCGTTACAGGTCGCACTCTGGTTCCTTACAGGCCGCTCTCTGGTTCCTTACAGGCCGCACTCTGATTCGTTACAGGCCGCACTCTGGTTCATTACAGGCCGCACTCTGGTTCATTACAGGCCGCTCTCTGGTTCATTACAGGCCGCTCTCTGGTTCATTACAGGCCGCTCTCTGGTCCATTATAGGCCGCACTCTGGTTCATTATAGGCCGCACTCTGGTTCGTTACAGGCCGCACTCTGGTTCATTACAGGCCGCACTCTGATTCATTACAGGATGCACTCTGATTAGTTACAGGCCGCACTCTGGTTCATTACAAGCCACACTCTGATTCATTACAGGCCGCTCTCTGGTTCATTACAGGCCGCACTCTGATTACTTACAGGCCGCACTCTGGTTCGTTACAGGCCGCACTCTGGTTCCTTACAGGCCGCACTCTGGTTCCTTACAAGCCACACTCTGATTCATTACAGGCCGCTCTCTGGTTCATTACAGGCCGCACTCTGATTACTTACAGGCCGCACTCTGGTTCGTTACAGGTCGCACTCTGGTTCCTTACAGGCCGCACTCTGGTTCCTTACAGGCCGCACTCTGATTCGTTACAGGCCGCTCTCTGGTTCATTACAGGCCACACTCTGATTCATTACAGGCCGCTCTCTGGTTCATTACAGGCCGCACTCTGATTACTTACAGGCCGCACTCTGGTTCGTTACAGGCCGCACTCTGGTTCCTTACAGGCCGCACTCTGGTTCCTTACAAGCCACACTCTGATTCATTACAGGCCGCTCTCTGGTTCATTACAGGCCGCACTCTGATTACTTACAGGCCGCACTCTGGTTCGTTACAGGTCGCACTCTGGTTCCTTACAGGCCGCACTCTGGTTCCTTACAGGCCGCACTCTGATTCGTTACAGGCCGCTCTCTGGTTCATTACAGGCCGCTCTCTGGTCCATTATAGGCCGCACTCTGGTTCATTATAGGCCGCACTCTGGTTCGTTACAGGCCGCACTCTGGTTCATTACAGGCCGCACTCTGATTCATTACAGGATGCACTCTGATTAGTTACAGGCCGCACTCTGGTTCATTACAAGCCACACTCTGATTCATTACAGGCCGCTCTCTGGTTCATTACAGGCCGCACTCTGATTACTTACAGGCCGCACTCTGGTTCGTTACAGGCCGCACTCTGGTTCCTTACAGGCCGCACTCTGGTTCCTTACAGGCCGCTCTCTGATTCGTTACAGGCCGCACTCTGGTTCATTACAGGCCGCACTCTGGTTCATTACAGGCCGCTCTCTGGTTCATTACAGGCCGCTCTCTGGTTCATTACAGGCCGCTCTGGTTCATTACAGGATGCACTCTAATTAGTTACAGGTCGCTCTCTGGTTCATTACAGGCCGCACTCTGGTGCATTACAGGCCGCACTCTGGTTCATTACAGGCCGCACTCTGGTGCATTACAGGCCGCACTCTGGTTCGTTACAGGCCGCACTCTGATTCTTTACAGGCCGCTCTCTTTTTCATTACAGGCCGCTCTGGTTCATTACAGGATGCACTCTAATTAGTTACAGGTCGCTCTCTGGTTCGTTACAGGCCGCTCTCTGGTTCATTACAGGCCGCACTCTGGTTCATTACAGGCCGCTCTCTGGTTCATTACAGGCCGCTCTCTGGTTCATTACAGGCCGCACTCTGGTTCGTTACAGGCCGCACTCTGATTCTTTACAGGCCGCTCTCTTTTTCATTACAGGCCGCTCTGGTTCATTACAGGATGCACTCTAATTAGTTACAGGTCGCTCTCTGGTTCGTTACAGGCCGCTCTCTGGTTCATTACAGGCCGCACTCTGGTGCATTACAGGCCGCACTCTGGTTCGTTACAGGCCGCACTCTGATTCATTACAGGCCGCTCTCTGGTTCATTACAGGCCGCACTCTGATTAGTTACAGGCCACACTCTGGTTCATTACAGGCCGCACTCTGGTTCGTTACAGGCCGCACTCTGATTCTTTACAGGCCGCTCTCTTTTTCATTACAGGCCGCTCTGGTTCATTACAGGATGCACTCTAATTAGTTACAGGTCGCTCTCTGGTTCGTTACAGGCCGCTCTCTGGTTCATTACAGGCCGCACTCTGGTGCATTACAGGCCGCACTCTGGTTCGTTACAGGCCGCACTCTGATTCATTACAGGCCGCTCTCTGGTTCATTACAGGCCGCACTCTGATTAGTTACAGGCCACACTCTGGTTCATTACAGGCCGCACTCTGATTAGTTACAGGCCACACTCTGGTTCATTACAGGCCGCTCTCTGATTCATTACAGGCCGCACTCTGATTCGTTACAGGCCGCTCTCTGGTTCATTACAGGCCGCACTCTGGTTCATTACAGGCCGCACTCTGGTTCATTACAGGCCGCTCTCTGGTTCATTACAGGCCGCTCTCTGGTTCATTACAGGCCGCACTCTGATTCGTTACAGGTAGGGTGACCAACTCATCCCTTTAATCCGGGACACATATTAATTACACAGGTTCTGTGGCTGGCTTTCACCTGGTTTTAAACTGCCACACCTCAAGACTCCATTTCACCTGGTTTTAAACTGCCACAGAACCTGTGTAATTAATATGTGTCCCAGATTAAAGGGATGAGTTGGTAACCCTAGTTACAGGCCACTCTCTGGTTCATTACAGGCCACACTCTGGTTTGTTACAGGATGCACTCTGATTAGTTACAGGCCGCTCTCTGGTTCATTACAGGCCGCACTCTGATTCGTTACAGGCCGCACTCTGATTCTTTACAGGCCGCTTTTTGGTTCATTACAGGCCGCTCTGGTTCATTACAGGATGCACTCTGATTAGTTACAGGCCGCCCTCTGGTTCATTACAGGCCGCACTCTGATTAGTTACAGGCCGCTCTCTGATTATTCTAAGAAATGAGAGTCATCGTCCAGTGATAACCACTTCTGCCAGCCTTCTGCCTGTCTGAGGATCCAGGTGCATAGAAGTCTCCTGTAGCCACAGTCACCCAAAGTGCTAGCCCACGGGTAACATCCACAGCAAGTTGTGCCGGAAAAAAATTGAGCGTTTTCACATTGTCTTATCGGACTTATTATCACATATTACGACCGGAAAATCCCTGTTTTTAGTTTGATAATACACATGATCCACAGGGGTGAAGGGAACCAGGGGGCATAGGCAGTGGTGAGTGGCAACTGCGGGTAGAATTATGATATTGCTGGGCAGCAGGGACTGTGGTCATTGTGCCAGACTGTCCTCTGCTTCTCCTGTATCTTAAGCTGAGTACACACCTATGGATTTATCTGTCCAATTATGGGGGCATATGACAACAACTTGACCCCTTAGGTAATTTTGAGGTTATGCCATGTTGACCATTTGGTCATTGTGACTGGGTGACTGGTCATTGTGCAGCACTTGGAAGCGGATAGTTGATCGTCTTATGTCTCCATACAAGATGCGACCCAGGCACCATGTCAGTAAGAAGAATTCACACTAATGCATGGGGCCTTTAAGCTTATCCTGAGTCAGATAACCTGGACCAATCTGTTTACACTGCACCGTTACCCAGGTCGGACAATGGTCGCTACCCTGGGCAGATTCTCAGACCACTGGACCCAGGTTAGATTTCAAGAACCCTTTTACACCAAGCTGTGACCTGGATAGACCAGGCAATAACCTGGGTTACTGCGGCAGTGGGAAAGTATAGTATTATAGTGTCTATCAAGCATAACTCTCTGTGCACATGTTACATCTGCCCACCTGCAGCGCAGCATGGTGATACCCAGGTACTTTCTTTATGTCTCTGCTTTGCTTCTAACTTACAGTCAGACCCGTATTTCCTGGCACTTACAGAAAGAACCACATTTCTACGTGTTGGCACCCGTTACTCAGCAAAAGGAACCCGCTATAAATCAGGGCCCCGGGACCGGAGGCTGTGACAGTTCCTCTGCTGGAACAGGTTACTGTATTAGGAGCATGGAAACACATTTTTTGGAAACAAATGCACCTTCCAGGCTGCGGTTAGAAGGGGAAATGCCATCTTTGTTGTGTACGTCATGTATGTGTGTGTGTGCGTGTGTCATTCAGAGCCATAAATAGACTTTTTGGTGTCCTTTATAGAATCTAGTATAGAGTCTTTATACTACATGCATGCACTTAATTTCAGAGCTCTTTGTTATTCAGCTACAAAATACTTTATTAAATAACACATTTCAATATGCTGCCCTGTTTAGGATTCAGACCCATAACCTGTAGCATTCCAGTTAAACACCTTACTCAATTACCTATTTCACCCTGTATAGAAACTATAAGATTTCTATCTATATGAATCTATGTATATTTTGTAAAGACAGTGATAACATCACAGAGCTCGCAGGCAATAAGCTGTGGTCTGCGATAGTAACAACATCACAGAGTGCAGGCAATAAGCTGTGGTCTGCGATAGTAATGACATCACAGAGGGCAGGCAATAAGCTGTGGTCTGCGATAGTAATGACATCACAGAGTGCAGGCAATAAGCTGTGGTCTGCAATAGTAACAACATCACAGAGTGCAGGCAATAAGATGTGGTCTGCGATAGTAATGACATCACAGAGGGCAGGCAATAAGCTGTGGTCTGCGATAGTAATGACATCACAGAGGGCAGGCAATAAGCTGTGGTCTGCGATAATAAAAACATCACAGAGTGCAGGCAATAAGATGTGGTCTGCAATAGTAATGACATCACAGAGTGCAGGCAATAAGCTGTGGTCTGCAATAGTAATGACATCACAGAGGGCAGGCAATAAAATGTGTTCTACGATAGTAGCGACATCACAGAGTGCAGGCAAAAAGCTGTGTTCTGCAATAGTAACGACATCACAGAGTGCAGGCAATAATATGTGGTCTGCAATAGTAACGACATCACAGAGTGCAGGCAATAAGATGTGCTCTACGATAGTAGCAACATCACAGAGTGCAGACAATATGCTGTGGTCTGCGATAGTAACGACATCACAGAGCTTGAAGGCAATAAGATGTGGTCTGCAATAGTAATGACATCACAGAGTGCAGGCAATAAGATGTGGTCTGCGATAGTAATGACATCACAGAGTGCAGACAATAAGCTGTGTTCTGCAATAGTAATGACATCACAGAGTGCAGACAATAAGCTGTGTTCTGCAATAGTAATGACATCACAGAGTGCAGGCAATAAGCTGTGTTCTGCAATAGTAACGACATCACAGAGTGCAGGCAATAAGATGTGGTCTGCGATAGTAACGACATCACAGAGTGCAGGCAATAAGCTGTGTTCTGCAATAGCTAAGACATCACAGAGAACAGGCAATAAGCTGTGTTCTGCAATAGTAATGACATCACAGAGTGCAGGCAATAAGATGTGCTCTATGATAGTAACAACATCACAGAGTGCAGGCAAAAAGCTGTGTTCTGCGATAATAACGCCATCACAGATTGCAGGCAATAAGATGTGTTCTGCTATAGTAAAGACAACACAGAGTGCAAGCAATAAGCTGTGTTCTGCGATAGTAACGACATCACAGAGTGCAGGTAATAAGATTTGGACTACGATATGAACGACATCAGAGAGTGCAGGCAATAAACTGTGGTCTGGGATAGTAACGCCATTACAGAGTGCAGGCAATATGCTGTGGTCTGCGATAGTAACGCCATCACAGATTGCAGGCAATAAGATGTGCTCTAGGATAGTAAGGACATCACAGAGTGCAGGCAATAAGATGTGTTCTGCAATAGTAAAGACAACACAGAGTGCAGGCAATAAGATGTGGACTGCGATAGTAACGGCATCACAGAGTGCAGGCAATAAGCAGTGGTCTGCGATAGTAACGACATCACAAAGTGCAGGCAATAAGCTGTGGTCTGCGATAAATAAGGACATCACAGAGTGCAGGCAATAAGATGTGGTCTACGATAGTAATGACATCACAGAGTGCAGGCATCACAGAATCACTACTCTATTGCTACTAGTAAGGAAGGTGCTAATCACTACTCTATTACTACTAGTAAGGAAGGTGCTAATCACTACTCTATTACTACTAGAAAAGGATGATGCTAATCACTACTCTATTACTACTAGTAAGGATGGTGTTAATCACTACTCTATGAGTACTAGTAAGGAAGGAGCTAATCACTACTCTATTACTACTAGTAAGGAAGGTACTAATCACTACTCTATTGCTACTAGTAAGGAAGGTGCTAATCACTACTCTATTACTACTAGTGAGGAAGTACAAGTAAGGAAGGAGCTATTCACTACTCTATTACTACTAGTAAGGAAGGTGCTAATCACTACTCTATTGCTACTAGTAAGGAAGATGCTGATCACTACTCTATTACTACTAGTAAGGAAGGTGCTAATCACTACTCTATTGCTACTAGTAAGTAAGGTGCTAATCACTACTCTATTGCTACTAGTAAGGAAGGTGCTAATCACTACTCTATTAATACTAGTAAGGATGGTGCTAATCACTACTCTATTGATACTAGTAAGTAAGGTGCTAATTACTACTCTATTACTACTAGTAAGGATGGTGCTAATCACTACTCTATGACTACTAGTAAGGAAGGAGCTAATAACTATATTACTACTAGTAAGGATGGTGCTAATCACTACTTTATTACTACTAGTAAGGAAGGTACTAATCACTACCCTATTGCTACTAGTAAGGAAGGTGCGAATCACTACTCTATTACTACTAGTAAGGAAGGTACTAATCACTACTCTATTGCTAGTAGTAAGGAAGGTGCTAATCACTACTCTATTACTACTAGTGAGGAAGGTACTAATCACTACTCTATTACTACTAGTAAGGAAGGTGCCAATCACTACTCTATTACTACTAGTAAGGAAGGAGCTAATCACTACTCTATTACTACTAGTAAGGAAGGAGCTAATCACTACTCTATTACTACTAGTAAGGAAGGTGCTAATCACTACTCTATTACTACTAGTAAGGAAGGTGCCAATCACTACTCTATTACTACTAGTAATGAAGGTGCCAATCACTACTCTATTCCTACTAGTAAGGAAGGTGCCAATCACTACTCTATTAATACTAGTAAGGAAGGAGCTAATCACTACTCTATTACTACTAGTAAGGAAGGTGCTAATCACTACTCTATTACTACTAGTAAGGAAGGTGCCAATCACTACTCTATTACTACTAGTAAGGAAGGTGCTAATCACTACTCTATTACTACTAGTAAGGAAGGAGCTAATCACTACTCTATTACTACTAGTAAGGAAGGTGCCAATCACTACTCTATTACTACTAGTAAGGAAGGTGCCAATCACTACTCTATTACTACTAGTAATGAAGGTGCCAATCACTACTCTATTCCTACTAGTAAGGAAGGTGCCAATCACTACTCTATTAATACTAGTAAGGAAGGAGCTAATCACTACTCTATTACTACTAGTAAGGAAGGTGCTAATCACTACTCTATTACTACTAGTAAGGAATGTGCTAATCACTACTCTATTACTACTAGTAAGAAAGGTGTTAATCACTACTCTGTTGCTACTAGTAAGGAAGGTGTTAATCACTACTCTATTGCTACTAGTAAGGAAGGTGCCAATCACTAATTCTATTACTACTAGTAAGGAAGGAGCTAATCACTACTCTATTACTACTAGTAAGGAAGGTGCCAATCACTACTCTATTACTACTAGTAATGAAGGTGCCAATCACTACTCTATTCCTACTAGTAAGGAAGGTGCCAATCACTACTCTATTAATACTAGTAAGGAAGGAGCTAATCACTACTCTATTACTACTAGTGAGGAAGGTGCTAATCACTACTCTATTACTACTAGTAAGGAATGTGCTAATCACTACTCTATTACTACTAGTAAGAAAGGTGTTAATCACTACTCTGTTGCTACTAGTAAGGAAGGTGTTAATCACTACTCTATTGCTACTAGTAAGGAAGGTGCCAATCACTAATTCTATTACTACTAGTAAGGAAGGAGCTAATCACTACTCTATTACTACTAGTAAGGAAGGTGCTAATCACTACTCTATTACTACTAGTAAGGAAGGAGCTAATCACTACTCTATGACTACTAGTAAGGAAGGAGCTAATCACTACTCTATGACTACTAGTAAGGCAGGTGCCAATCACTAACTCTATTACTACTAGTAAGGAAGGAGCTAATAACTACTCTATTACTACTAGTAAGGAAGGTGCTAATCACTACTCTATGACTACTAGTAAGGAAGGAGCTAATCACTACTCTATGACTACTAGTAAGGAAGGATCTAATCACTACTTTATTACTACTAGTAAGGAAGGAGCTAATCACTACTCTATGACTACAAGTAAGGAAGGAGCTAATCACTACTCTATTACTACAAGTAAGGAAGGTGCTAATCACTACTCTATTACTACTAGTAAGGAAGGTGCTAATCACTACTCTATTACTACTAGTAAGGAAGCTGCTAATCACTACTCTTTTACTACTAGTAAGGAAGGTGCTAATCACTACTCTATTACTACTAGTAAGGAAGGTGCTAATCACTACTCTAATACTACTAGTAAGGAAGTTGCTAATCACTACTCTATTACTACTAGTAAGGAAGGAGCTAATCACTACTCTATTACTACTAGTAAGGAAGGTGCTAATCACTACTCTTGCTACTAGTAAGGAAGGTGCTAATCACTACTCTATTACTACTAGTAAGGAAGGTGCTAATCACTACTCTATTACTACTAGTAAGGAAGGTGCTAATCACTACTCTATTACTACTAGTAAGGAAGGTGCTAATCACTACTCTATTACTACTAGTAAGGAATAAGGAAGGAGCTAATCACTACTCTATGACTACTAGTAAGGAATAAGGAAGGAGCTAATCACTACTCTATGACTACTAGTAAGGAATAAGGAAGGAGCTAATCACTACTCTATGACTACTAGTAAGGAATAAGGAAGGAGCTAATCACTACTCTATGACTACTAGTAAGGAAGGATCTAATCACTACTTTATTACTACTAGTAAGGAAGGAGCTAATCACTACTCTTTGACTACAAGTAAGGAAGGAGCTAATCACTACTCTATTACTACTAGTAAGGAAGCTGCTAATCACTAATCTATTACTACTAGTAAGGAAGGTGCTAATCACTACTCTATTACTACTAGTAAGGAAGGTGCTAATCACTACTCTATTACTACTAGTAAGGAAGGAGCTAATCACTACTCTATTACTTCTAGTAAGGAAGGTGCCAATCACTTCTCTATTACTACTAGTAATAAAGGTGCCAAACACTACTCTATTACTGCTAGTAAGGAAGGAGCTAATCACTACTCTATTACTAGTAGTAAGGAAGGTGCTTATCACTACTCTATTACTACTAGTAAGGAAGGAGCTAATCACTACTCTATTACTACTAGTGAGGAAGGTGCTAATCACTAACTCTATTACTACTAGTAAGGAAGGTGCTAATCACTACTCTATTACTACCAGTAAGGAAGGAGCTAATCACTACTCTATTACTACGAGTAAGGAAGGTGCTAATCACTACTCTATTACTACTAGTAAGGAAGGAGCTAATCACTACTCTATTACTACTAGTAAGGCAGGTGCCAATCACTAACTCTATTACTACTAGTAAGGAAGGAGCTAATAACTACTCTATTACTACTAGAAAGGAAGGTGCTAATCACTACTCTATGACTACTAGTAAGGAAGGAGCTAATCACTGCTCTTTTACTACTAGTAAGGAAGGTGCTAATCACTACTCTATTACTACTAGTAAGGCAGGTGCTAATCACTACTCTATTACTACTAGTAAGGAAGGAGCTAATAACTACTCTATTACTACTAGTAAGGAAGGTGCTAATCACTACTCTATGACTACTAGTAAGGAAGGATCTAATCACTACTCTATTACTACTAGTATGGAAGGTGCTAATCACTACTCTATTACTACTAGTAAGGAAGGTGCTAATCACTACTCTATTACTACTAGTGAGGAAGGTGCTGATCACTACTCTATTACTACTAGTAAGGAAGGTGCTAATCACTACTCTATTACTACTAGTAAGGAAGGTGCTAATCACTACTCTATTACTACTAGTAAGGAAGGTGCTAATCACTACTCTATTACTACTAGTAAGAAAGGTGCTAATCACTACTTTATTACTACTAGTAAGGAAGGTGCTAATCACTACTCTATTACTACTAGTAAGGAAGGTGCTAATCAATAACTCTATTACTACTAGTAAGGAAGGTGCTAATCACGGGATGCAGTTAAAATCCCGGCAGTCGGGATCCTGGCGTTCAGAATCCCGACAGCCGAAATCCCAACACTTTCTCCCTCCGTGGGTGTCCACGACACCCCTGGAGGGAGAATAAATTAGCGTGCCGAGCGCAGCGAGCCCGCAAGGGGAGGCGATCCACGTCCCCCCTTGTCGGCATTTTGGCGCTCAGGATTCCAGCGTCGGAATTTTGAACGCCGGGATCCCGACCGCCGGGATTTCATACTGAATCCGCTAATCACTACTCTGTTGCTACTAGTAAGGAATGGATAAATCATTGACCTTTTCTGTAGCTTACAGTAATGAAGGAGTTAGTCTATGAGCTTTTAAGTATTTTCTAGTGAGGAAGGGGTTATTCATGGTACTATTGTTCTTGTAACAAAGGGGTCAATCACTGATCTTTTTGTTTGCTTCTAGTAAGGAAGGGGTTAATTGCTGATCTGTTGGGTGGCTTGTAGTAAGGAAGGGGTTAATCACTGATCTGTTGGGCAGCTTGTAGTAAGGAAGGGGTAGCTGGTAGTAAAGAAGGGGTTAATCGCTGATCTGTTAGGTAGCTGGTAGTAAGGTAGGGGTTAATCACTGATCTGTTGGGTAGCTGGTAGTAAGGAAGGGGTTAATCGCTGATCTGTTGGGTAGCTGGTAGTAAGGAAGGGGTTAATTGCTGATCTGTTGGGTAGCTTGTAGTAAGGAAGTGGTTAATCACTGATCTGTTGGGTAGCTGGTAGTAAGGAAAGGGTTAATCGCTGATCTGTTGGGTAGCTGGTAGTAAGGAAGGGGTTAATTGCTGATCTGTTGGGTAGCTGGTAGTAAGGTAGGGGTTAATCACTGATCTGTTGGGTAGCTGGTAGTAAGGAAGGGGTTAATCGCTGATCTGTTGGGTAGCTGGTAGTAAGGACGGGCTTAATCGCTGATCTGTTGGGTAGCTTGTAGTAAGGAAGGGGTTAATCGCTGATCTGTTGGGTAGCTGGTAGTAAGGAAGGGGTTAATCGCTGATCTGTTGGGTAGCTGGTAGTAAGGAAGGGGTTAATCGCTGATCTGATGGGTAGCTGGTAGTAAGGAATGGGTTAATCGCTGATCTGTTGGGTAGCTTGTAGTAAGGAAGGGGTTAATCGCTGATCTGTTGGGTAGCTGGTAGTAAGGAATGGGTTAATCGCTGATCTGCTGGGTAGCTGGTAGTAAGGAATGGGTTAATCGCTGATCTGTTGGGTAGCTGGTAGTAAGGAAGGGGTTAATCGCTGATCTGATGGGTAGCTTGTAGTAAGGAAGGGGTTAATCGCTGATCTGTTGGGTAGCTGGTAGTAAGGAAGGGGTTAATCGCTGATCTGTTGGGTAGCTTGTAGTAAGGAAGGGGTTAATCGCTGATCTGTTGGGTAGCTGGTAGTAAGGAATGGGTTAATCGCTGATCTGCTGGGTAGCTGGTAGTAAGGAATGGGTTAATCGCTGATCTGTTGGGTAGCTGGTAGTAAGGAAGGGGTTAATCGCTGATCTGATGGGTAGCTTGTAGTAAGGAAGGGGTTAATCGCTGATCTGTTGGGTAGCTGGTAGTAAGGAAGGGGTTAATCGCTGATCTGTTGGGTAGCTTGTAGTAAGGAAGGGGTTAATCGCTGATCTGTTGGGTAGCTGGTAGTAAGGAAGGGGTTAATCGCTGATCTGTTGGGTAGCTTGTAGTCAGGAAGGGGTTAATCGCTGATCTGTTGGGCAGCTGGTAGTAAGGAAGGGGTTAGTCGCTGATCTGTTGGGTAGCTGGTAGTAAGGAAGGGGTTAATCGCTGATCTGTTGGGTAGATGGTAGTAAGGAAGGGGTTAATCGCTGATCTGATGGGTAGCTGGTAGTAAGGAAGGGGTTAATCGCTGATCTGTTGGGTAGCTTGTAGTAAGGAAGGGGTTAATCGCTGATCTGTTGGGTAGCTGGTAGTAAGGAAGGGGTTAATCGCTGATCTGTTGGGTGGCTGGTAGTAAGGAAGGGGTTAATCGCTGATCTGTTGGGTGGCTGGTAGTAAGGAAGGGGTTAATCGCTGATCTGTTGGGTAGCTGGTAGTAAGGAAGGGGTTAATCGCTGATCTGTTGGGTAGATGGTAGTAAGGAAGGGGTTAATCGCTGATCTGATGGGTAGCTGGTAGTAAGGAAGGGGTTAATCGCTGATCTAATGGGTAGCTTGTAGTAAGTAAGGGGTTAATCGCTGATCTGTTGGGTAGCTGGTAGTAAGGAAGGGGTTAATCGCTGATCTGCTGGTAGCTTGTAGTCAGGAAGGGGTTAATCGCTGATCTGCTGAGTAGCTGGTAGTAAGGAAGGGGTTAATCGCTGATCTGTTGGGTAGCTTGTAGTAAGGAAGGGGTTAATCGCTGATCTGCTGGGTAGCTGGTAGTAAGGAATGGGTTAATCGCTGATCTGTTGGGTAGCTTGTAGTAAGGAAGGGGTTAATCGCTGATCTGTTGGGTAGCTGGTAGTAAGGAAGGGGTTAATCGCTGATCTGATGGGTAGCTTGTAGTAAGGAAGGGGTTAATCGCTGATCTGTTGGGCAGCTTGTAGTAAGGAAGGGGTTAATCGCTGATCTGTTGGGTAGCTGGTAGTAAGGAAGGGGTTAATCGCTGATCTGCTGGTAGCTTGTAGTCAGGAAGGGGTTAATCGCTGATCTGCTGGGTAGCTGGTAGTAAGGAATGGGTTAATCGCTGATCTGTTGGGTAGCTGGTAGTAAGGAAGGGGTTAATCGCTGATCTGATGGGTAGCTTGTAGTAAGGAAGGGGTTAATCGCTGATCTGTTGGGTAGCTGGTAGTAAGGAAGGGGTTAATCGCTGATCTGTTGGGTAGCTGGTAGTAAGGAATGGGTTAATCGCTGATCTGTTGGGTAGCTTGTAGTAAGGAAGGGGTTAATCGCTGATCTGTTGGGTAGCTGGTAGTAAGGAAGGGGTTAATCGCTGATCTGATGGGTAGCTTGTAGTAAGGAAGGGGTTAATCGCTGATCTGTTGGGCAGCTTGTAGTAAGGAAGGGGTTAATCGCTGATCTGTTGGGTAGCTGGTAGTAAGGAAGGGGTTAATCGCTGATCTGCTGGTAGCTTGTAGTCAGGAAGGGGTTAATCGCTGATCTGTTGGGCAGCTTGTAGTAAGGAAGGGGTTAATCGCTGATCTGTTGGGTAGCTGGTAGTAAGGAAGGGGTTAATCGCTGATCTGCTGGTAGCTTGTAGTCAGGAAGGGGTTAATCGCTGATCTGTTGGGCAGCTGGTAGTAAGGAAGGGGTTAGTCGCTGATCTGTTGGGTAGCTTGTAGTAAGGAAGGGGTTAATCGCTGATCTGATGGGTGGCTGGTAGTAAGGAAGGGGTTAATCGCTGATCTGATGGGTAGCTGGTAGTAAGGAAGGGGTTAATCGCTGATCTGATGGGTAGCTGGTAGTAAGGAAGGGGTTAATCGCTGATCTGATGGGTAGCTGGTAGTAAGGAAGGGGTTAATCGCTGATCTGATGGGTAGCTTGTAGTAAGGAAGGGGTCTAATACGTGGCATTAAACAGATTTTCTAGCAGGAAAGGGTTAATCCCGCTGGGAAGGCGTTTCCCACCATAGCCTTGCTCCTGACCCGCTTGGCCTTGTAGTATTATAATTCTCTTCCTCCATGAACATCCATCACCCTATAGTAATGAATCATGTGTCTGGCACATACAGTATATTACCCGTACATGGGGTGGACATCAGCCAAAAATCATTTCCATACATAATGATTCATCTGCTGAGTGATATCATGGCCATACATTAGGGTATTACACTCACACAGATCGCTGCAAGGACGTCCACCCAACTTATAGTCACCTATGCAGCATAGGGCCACGGCACCGAAAGCTCCGCCTCCCCTCAATATACATATATATATATATATATACATATATATATATATATATATATACATAAAAACATGTTGGCCTAGAAAAATGACAGAATACTTCTTGCTGTCACCTCCACAGACCGGACAAAGCGGGTGGGTTGAAACTTGATCCCATACCCTCAGCACCTCATCACCATCTTCAGCCCACTGTAAGTGCTGTGTAATATGTAAGCACTGTAACTACTGGTAATTATAATAATAATAATAATCACATAAAGTCACTTGTAAACATTATTCTTCATTCAGATTCTCCTCTACAGGCCTCTGATCCCAGAACCTCCTCTACAGGCCTCTGATCCCAGAACCTCCTCTAGAGGCCTCTGATCCCAGAACCTCCTCTACAGGCCTCTGATCCCAGAACCTCCTCTACAGGCCTCTGATCCCAGAACCTCCTCTACAGGCCTCTTTTCCCAGAACCTCCTCTACAGGCCTCTGATCCCAGAACCTCCTCTACAGGCCTCTGATCCCAGAACCTCCTCTACAGGCCTCTGATCCCAGAACCTCCTCTACAGGCCTGTGATCCCAGAACCTCCTCTAGAGGCCTCTGATCCCAGATCCTCCGCTACAGGCCTCTGATCCCAGAACCTCCTCTAGAGGCCTCTGATCCCAGAACCTCCTCTACAGGCCTCTGATCCCAGAACCTCCTCTAGAGGCCTCTGATCCCAGAACCTCCTCTACAGGCCTCTGATCCCAGAACCTCCTCTACAGGCCTCTGATCCCAGAACCTCCTCTACAGGCCTCTGATCCCAGAACCTCCTCTACAGGCCTCTTTTCCCAGAACCTCCTCTACAGGCCTCTGATCCCAGAACCTCCTCTACAGGCCTCTGATCCCAGAAGCTCCTTTACAGGCCTCTGATCCCAGAACCTCCTCTACAGGCCTCTTTTCCCAGAACCTCCTCTACAGGCCTCTTTTCCCAGAACGTCCTCCACAGGCCTCTGATCCCAGAACCTCCTCTACTGGCCTCTGATCCCAGAACCTCCTCTACAGGCCTCTGATCCCAGAACCTCCTCTACAGGCCTCTTATCCCAGAACCTCCTCTACAGGCTTCTTATCCCAGAACCTCCTCTACAGGCCTCTTTTCCCAGAACCTCCTCTACAGGCCTCTTTTCCCAGAACCTCCTCCACAGGCCTCTGATCCCAGAACCTCCTCCACAATCCTCTGATCCCAGAACCTCCTCTACAGGCCTCTGATCCCAGAACCTCCTCCACAGGCCTCTGATCCCAGAACCTCCTCTACAGGCCTCTGATCCCAGAACCTCCTCTACAGGCCTCTGATCCCAGAACCTCCTCTACAGGCCTCTTATCCCAGAACCTCCTCTACAGGCCTCTAATCCCAGAACCTCCTCTACAGGCCTCTGATCCCAGAACCTCCTCTACAGGCCTCTGATCCCAGAACCTCCTCTACAGGCCTCTTATCCCAGAACCTCCTCTACAGGCCTCTGATCCCAGAACCTCCCCTACAGGCCTCTCATCCCAGAACCTCCTCTACAGGCTTCTTATCCCAGAACCTCCTCTACAGGCCTCTGATCCCAGAACCTCCTCTACAGGCCTCTGATCCCATAACCTCCTCTACAGGCTTCTTATCCCAGAACCTCCTCTACAGGCCTCTGATCCCAAATCCTACTCTACAGGCCTCTGTTCCTAGATCCTCCTCTACAGGCCTCTGATCCCAGAACCTCCTTTACAGGCCTCTGATCCCAGAACATCCTCTACAGGCCTCTGATCCCAGAACCTCCTCTACAGGCCTCTGATCCCAGAACCTCCTCTACAGGCCTCTGATCCCAGAACCTCCTCTACAGGCCTCTGATAACAGAACCTCCTCTACAGGCCTCTTATCCCAGAACCTCCTCTACAGGCCTCTGATCCCAGAACCTCCTCTACAGGCCTCTTATCCCAGAACCTCCTCTACAGGCCTCTGATCCCAGAACCTCCTCTACAGGCCTCTGATCCCAGAACCTCCTCTACAGGCCTCTGATCCCAGAAACTCCCCTACAGGCCTCTCATCCCAGAAACTCCTCTACAGGCTTCTTATCCCAGAACCTCCTCTACAGACCTCTGATCCCAGAACCTCCTCTACAGGCCTCTGATCCCAGAACCTCCTCTACAGGCCTCTGATCCCAGAACCTCCCCTACAGGCCTCTGATCCCAGAACCTCCTCTACAGGCATCTTATCCCAGAACCTCCTCTACAGGCCTCTGATCCCAGAACCTCCTCTACAGGCCTCTGATCCCAGAACCTCCTCTACAGGCCTCTGATCCCAGAACCTCCTCCACAGGCCTCTGTTCCCAGAACCTCATCTACAGTCCTCTGATCCCCGATCCTCCTCTACAGGCCACTGATCCCAGAACCTCCTCTACAGGCCTCTTATCCCAGAACCTCCTCTACAGGCCTCTAATCCCAGAACCTCCTCTACAGGCCTCTGATCCCAGAACCTCCTCTACAGGCCTCTGATCCCAGAACCTCCTCTACAGGCCTCTTATCCCAGAACCTCCTCTACAGGCCTCTGATCCCAGAACCTCCCCTACAGGCCTCTCATCCCAGAACCTCCTCTACAGGCTTCTTATCCCAGAACCTCCTCTACAGGCCTCTGATCCCAGAACCTCCTCTACAGGCCTCTGATCCCAGAACCTCCTCTACAGGCTTCTTATCCCAGAACCTCCTCTACAGGCCTCTGATCCCAAATCCTACTCTACAGGCCTCTGTTCCTAGATCCTCCTCTACAGGCCTCTGATCCCAGAACCTCCTTTACAGGCCTCTGATCCCAGAACCTCCTCTACAGGCCTCTGATCCCAGAACATCCTCTACAGGCCTCTGATCCCAGAACCTCCTCTACAGGCCTCTGATCCCAGAACCTCCTCTACAGGCCTCTGATCCCAGAACCTCCTCTACAGGCCTCTTATCCCAGAACCTCCTCTACAGGCCTCTGATCCCAGAACCTCCTCTACAGGCCTCTGATCCCAGAACCTCCTCTACAGGCCTCTGATCCCAGAACCTCCTCTACAGGCCTCTTATCCCAGAAACTCCTCTACAGGCCTCTGATCCCAGAAACTCCCCTACAGGCCTCTCATCCCAGAACCTCCTCTACAGGCTTCTTATCCCAGAACCTCCTCTACAGGCCTCTGATCCCAGAACCTCCTCTATAGGCCTCTGATCCCAGAACCTCCTCTACAGGCTTCTTATCCCAGAACCTCCTCTACAGGCCTCTTATCCCAAATCCTACTCTACAGGCCTCTGTTCCTAGATCCTCCTCTACAGGCCTCTGATCCCAGAACCTCCTTTACAGGCTTCTGATCCCAGAACCTCCTCTACAGGCCTCTGATCCCAGAACATCCTCTACAGGCCTCTGATCCCAGAACCTCCTCTACAGGCCTCTGATCCCAGAACCTCCTCTACAGGCCTCTGATCCCAGAACCTCCTCTACAGGCCTCTGATCCCAGAACCTCCCCTACAGGCCTCTGATCCCAGAACCTCCTCTACAGGCATCTTATCCCAGAACCTCCTCTACAGGCCTCTGATCCCAGAACCTCCTCTACAGGCCTCTGATCCCACAACCTCCTCTACAGGCTTCTTATCCCAGAACCTCCTCTACAGGCCTCTGATCCCAGAACCTCCTCTACAGACCTCTGCACGCGGCATTACCAAAGTCTCAGCATCCCGAGTGCTCAGCCGTTTGGGTAGATGCAGGGGGCCTGTTCTGTACATTTTACCAAACGCTTTTTTTTTACTTCAGTATTCTTTATTAAATTTTTCGTATAAAATATTATTACATACATGAACACATATTACATTGTACAACAATAATGATGTGATTAGCTTTCCTGGCATACTACATTCTTTATTGATGTACAGTATCTTTCCCTTATTTTGGCTAGTGTTTTTCACTTTCTGGAATGTATGGTTTTCACAATAATTTGGATAACAGATATTTGGATACGGGATATTTAACCTATACCAAACATCTTTTAAATACAAGACTTCTAGATAGCTTATAAGTGGACATAAAGTATATTTCCTCAACTTGACAGGTATAAAAGACCAAACTTGTCTAGTGTATATCAATGAAGTATCTTATATTATTATATTTGTCTAATTAATATATATACAGGGTGTTCAATTAGTCTCTCCTCACTATATTAATTGGTTACATAATTATTTCTATGAAACAGTGCAGCCCGGTCATGTTACATACACGTGTCCTACACAAACACAGAACATGTAGTACACGCGGCTACCAATGCAGGAGTACGCGCTCAGGCGTTAACAGCTCTGCTTCCTGTGCCACGTTGTGTGTATGTGTATATATATGGTACTTGGTACTTGGCATGCGATCAGATGCGATGGGCCCCGTTTTTTTTCATCGGGTCGGGATGCGATCGACCCGATTTTTACATAGGAACCAATGTTAAATGGTCCCTGAGACCCCATTTTTAATTGTATACCCACCCTGATGCCCCCCCCCTTGTTAACGCCACGATCAACGCCAACCCGAAGCGTGGCAAGCGCAGCGGTACGCGTCCTCCGACCTTTTCATACCCCCACTATCCACGTCAGCGTGGAGTTGATTGTGGCGAGCGGACGCGGAATATGAGCCCGAAGCGTGGCGAACGAAGCGCGCCCCACGACGGGACGCGGAATACATGTTAAGTAATCTGCGTCCCCTCGCGGGGCTCGCTGCGCTCGTCACACTATATAACATCAACTCCACGCCGACGTGGATGGTGGGGGTGTCGGAGGACGTGTACCACCTCCGCTCGCCACGCTTTGGGTTGGCGTTGATCGTGGCGTTAGCAATTGGGGGGCATTTGACATAGTAATTACCCATCAGAATGGGTATACAATTAAAAATGGGGTCTGGGGGGCATTCACATTGGATCCTATGTAATAATCGTGTCGATCGCATCCGATCCGATGAAAAAATCGGGCGCCCAGATATTACATAAATACCATATATACATATACACACCATTACAGAGAGAAAGAGCGAGGATGTGTGAGCTTGGGATCCTCGATGTGAGCGTCACGCCGACCTGGCGTCTGCCCGCTCTGCCTGCCTGGGCATCACACCACATCTCTGGCTTTATCCAACCTTTTATGGAGTTTTACAGTGTGACTACCAGCAGCTCCTGTCAGATGTTCCGACCCCCCCCCCCCCCCCCTGCTATACACACACACAGGCTCCTCGCCCCCACACACACACACAGGCTCCTCGCCCCCACACACACACACAGGCTCCTCGCCCCCACACACACACACAGGCTCCTCGCCCCCACACACACACACAGGCTCCTCGCCCCCCCACACACACACACAGGCTCCTCGCCCAGTTCTTACACACAGAAAACACATCCAGTTCCGGTGTGGCAATAGGTCAACACAAAATGTTGACATGCAAAATGTCAACATTGATCAAAGGTCGGCATGAAAAAGGTAGACACATGAAAGGCAGACATTTTACCGTCCACGTGGATGTTAAAAGTGTAAAAAAAAATTAAAAAAAAAAAACTCATGTCAACCTTTTCATGTGTCGACCTTTTGATTGCAAAGTGTTAAAAGTGTAAAATAAAACTCATGTCAACCTTTTCATGTGTCGACCTTTTGATTGCATTGATATTTCGTCAATGTCAACATTTTGCATGTCGACCTATTGACAGTCACCCTAGGCATATTGTATGTCTTGCTACCTGCAGGAGTGAAGGGACATGAGACATGAGAACACCCCTTTTCCAGCACGGGGTCCAACCTGAATCTTAGAAGGGTCAGACCCCAATCACATGGCAGGCGTGCCCCGACATACTGGTGGTAGACCCCTTTCAGTTTGCACTCGTGTGCCGGCGCCTTGAGATGACATCATCATTTAGTTTGTCACAGATGACATCATCTCCAAGCGCCAGTGGTCCGGCTCTCTATATATATTTGGCGTGAGTCGATGCATCATTCACACCGCGGGCTAACCGGGTCTGATTCCGGTAGGTACCTGGGTCAGTCTCTAGGGTAACTGTGCCCAGAGGCTGGGTTGCCATGGCAACAACCCAGATAATGGAAGAACTAGCTGATGTGGGTGTGGATCAAAGGGTGGACATTGTCTCAGTCGACAGTCAAGGTGAACATCAGCTGTTGTCATGGCTTCGCTCGCCATGCTTTGGGTATGGTGCCACGTTACGTGGTAAACAAAGGTCGACATTCGTTTTCAGTCTTTTCTTTTCTTTCTTTGGACTATGGGCCGCGGGGACTAGGATTGGGAACAGTAAAGCGAGCCATGTGAGGGTCCCCGCTACACTAACTGGGGGTCCATGTCGACCGGCGGTGACATTGACACCAAGTATTTTAAAAATTCTGTTGATTTTTTTCATGTGTCGACATTTTGCTATATTGAAATATTTTCAATATCGACCTTGTGCCTGTCGATCTGTTGACATTGTCGGCCCTTTGATCCAGCATGCGGTCACGACAGTCAATAGGTCAACCACTAATGGTTGGCAGGCAAAAGGTTAACACATGTCGACATATCTCAACATTGGCACCCCCCAGTCCTATTGACTGTCGACCTTTGACCCACACCAAAAATATACATATATATCAGTTACCATGGAAAATAACGGTCATGTCAGCGTCTGTACGCAGCCACACTTGAATTGCTCCGTTGAGCGCTATCCAGTGGCTGTTGCCATGCACAACATTTGACTCCCCCCATACAGGTGAGGAGCAGCATTATTATATTGGATATGTTGTACGGAGCAGGTTTGTGCACACACAGCAAGTCCTCGTTCAGAGCAGCTGACACTCTAATGAGAGGCCCCGGGCGCACACAGCGCAGTCACAGGGCCAAGGTCACACTGCCGAGATTTACACCTGCTTTATATGCTTTTGTGGCGGTCCCACAAGAGCGCTGCCCCCCACAATAATTCTGCCACGCGATATATGGCATACATTTACACACGCAGCAATCACATCACTCAGGGAGCGGATCACCGGGATAAATCTCCCACATATCTAAAATAAAAATCTCAGCTGCCGGCCACTAATCAGATGCTATTAGCAGTATATTAGGTGAGTACATCCAGCCTGGCAGGTCATATAATGATGCATCCGGCCCGGGATGGGGGGTCTTATGTAAGGTGTTCCATGTGCGGCTGCGGCCTGTCCCTCCGGATGTAACGGCTATTTATCACATGCACACATAATACACACATGTGCCTCACACAGACACACGTAATACACATATGTGCCTCACACAGACACACGTAATACACATATGTGCCTCACACAGACACACATAATACACACATGTGCCTCACACAGACACACGTAATACACACATGTGCCTCACACAGACACACGTAATACACACATGTGCCTCACACAGACACACGAAATACACATATGTGCCTCACACAGACACACGTAATACACACATGTGCCTCACACAGACACACGAAATACACATATGTGCCTCACACAGACAAACGTAATACACATATGTGCCTCACACAGACACACGTAATACACACATGTGCCTCACACAGACACACGTAATACACATATGTGCCTCACACGTAATACACACATGTGCCTCACATAGACACACGAAATACACACATGTGCCTCACACAGACACACATAATACACATATGTGCCTCACACAGACACACGTAATACACATATGTGCCTCACACAGACACACGTAATACACATATGTGCCTCACACAGACACACAAAATACACATATGTGCCTCACACAGACACACGTAATACACATATGTGCCTCACACAGACACACGTAATACACACATGTGCCTCACACAGACACACGTAATACACATATGTGCCTCACACGTAATACACACATGTGCCTCACACAGACACACGAAATACACACATGTGCCTCACACAGACACACATAATACACATATGTGCCTCACACAGACACACGTAATACACATATGTGCCTCACACAGACACACGTAATACACATATGTGCCTCACACAGACACACAAAATACACATATGTGCCTCACACAGACACACGTAATACACATATGTGCCTCACACAGACACACATAATACACATATGTGCCTCACACAGACACACGAAATACACATATGTGCCTCACACAGACACACATAATACACATATGTGCCTCACACAGACACACACGTAATACACATATGTGCCTCACACGTAATACACATATGTGCCCCAAACAGAAACATGTAATACACATATGTGCCTCACACAGACACACATAATACACACATGTGCCTCACACAGACACACATAATACACATATGTGCCTCACACAGACACACGTAATACACATATGTGCCTCACACAGACACACGTAATACACATATGTGCCTCACACAGACACACATAATACACACATGTGCCTCACACAGACACACATAATACAAACATGTGCTTCACACAGACACACGTAATACACATATGTGCCTCACACAGACACGTAATACACATATGTGCCTCACACCGACACATAATACACACATGTGCCTCACACAGTCACACGTAATACACATATGTGCCTCACACAGACACACGTAATACACACATGTGCCTCACACAGACACACGTAATACACATATGTGCCTTACACAGACACACGTAATACACACATGTGCCTCACACAGTCACACGTAATACACATATGTGCCTCACACAGACACACGTAATACACACATGTGCCTCACACAGACACACGTAATACACATATGTGCCTTACACAGACACACGTAATACACATATGTGCCTCACACAGACACACGTAATACTCACATGTGCCTCACACAGACACACGTAATACACATATGGGCCTCACACGTAATACACACATGTGCCTCACACAGACACACATAATACATATATGTGCCTCACACAGACACACATAATACACATATGTGCCTCACACAGACACACATAATACACATATGTGCCTCACACAGACACATGTAACAGATAACACATGTGTACCTCACAAAGACACATGTAACAGATAACACACATATGTACCTCACACAGACACATGTAACAGATAACACACATATGTACCTCACATAGACACATGTAATAGATAACACACACATATGTACCTCACACAGACACGTGTAACAGATAACACACAGACACATGTAACAGATAACACACATATGTACCTCACACAGACACACGTAATACACATATGTGCCTCACACCGACACACATAATACACACATGTGCCTCACACAGACACAAGTAATACACATATGTGCCTTACACAGACACACATAATACACATATGTGCCTCACACAGACACATGTAACAGATAACACATATGCACCTCACAAAGACACACATAATACACATATGTTCCTCACACACACACATGTAACAGATAACACACACACATATGTACCTCACACAGACACGTGTGACAGATAACACACACATATGTACCTCACACAAACACGTGTAACAGATAACACACAGACACATGTAACAGATAACACACATATGTACCTCACACAGACACATGTAACAGATAACACACAGACACATGTAACAGATAATACACATATGTACCTCACACAGACACAGGTAAGACACACATGTGGCTCACACAGACACACATAATACACACATGTGCCTCACACAGACACACGTAATACACATATGTGCCTCACACAGACACGTAATACACATATGTGCCTCACACCGACACACATAATACACACATGTGCCTCACACAGACACACGTAATACACATATGTGCCTCACACAGACACACATAATACACACAAGTGCCTCACACAGACACACGTAATACACATATGTGCCTCACACAGACACACATAATACACATATGTGCCTCACACAGACACATGTAACAGATAACACATATGTACCTCACAAAGACACACATAATACACATATGTGCCTCACATACACACATAATACACATATGTACCTCACACAGACACATGTAACAGATAACACACATATGTACCTCACACAGACACATGTAACAGATGACACACATATGTACCTCACATAGACACATGTAACAGATAACACACACATATGTACCTCACACAGACACGTGTGACAGATAACACACACATATGTACCTCACGCAGACACGTGTAACAGATAACACACAGACACATGTAACAGATAACACACATATGTACCTCACACAGACACATGTAACATATAACACACAGACACATGTAACAGATAATACACATATGTACCTCACACAGACACACGTAATACACATATGTGCCTCACACAGACACACGTAATACACATATGTGCCTCACACCGACACACATAATACACACATGTGCCTCACACAGACACAAGTAATACACATATGTGCCTCACAGACACACGTAATACACATATGTGCCTCACACAGACACACGTAATACACACATGTGCCTCACACAGACACAAGTAATACACATATGTGCCTCACAGACACACGTAATACACATATGTACCTCACAAAGACACACATAATACACATTTATGCCTCACATACACATAATACACATATGTACCTCACACAGACACATGTAACAGATAACACACATGTAACAGATAACACACACATATGTACCTCACACAGACACGTGTGACAGATAACACACACATATGTACCTCACACAGACACGTGTGACAGATAACACACACATATGTACCTCACGCAGACACGTGTAACAGATAACACACAGACACATGTAACAGATAACACACATATGTGCCTCACACAGACACATGTAACATATAACACACAGACACATGTAACAGATAATACACATATGTACCTCACACAGACACACGTAATACACATATGTGCCTCACAGACACACGTAATACACATATGTGCCTCACACCGACACACATAATACACACATGTGCCTCACACAGACACAAGTAATACACATATGTGCCTCACAGACACACGTAATACACATATGTGCCTCACACAGACACACGTAATACACACATGTGCCTCACACAGACACAAGTAATACACATATGTGCCTCACAGACACACGTAATACACATATGTACCTCACAAAGACACACATAATACACATTTATGCCTCACATACACATAATACACATATGTACCTCACACAGACACATGTAACAGATAACACACATGTAACAGATAACACACACATATGTACCTCACACAGACACGTGTGACAGATAACACACACATATGTACCTCACACAGACACGTGTAACAGATAACACACAGACACATGTAACAGATAACACACATATGTACCTCACACAGACACATGTAACAGATAACACACAGACACATGTAACAGATAATACACATATGTACCTCACACAGACACACGTAAGACACACATGTGGCTCACACAGACACACGTAATACACATATGTGCCTCACACAGACACACATAATACACACATGTGCCTCACACAGACACACGTAATACACATATGTACCTCACACGGACACACATAATACACACATGTGCCTCACACAGACACACGTAATACACATATGTGCCTCACACAGACACACATAATACACATATGTGCCTCACACAGACACACGTAATACACATATGTGCCTCACACAGGCACACAAAATACACACAAGTGCCTCACACAGACACACGTAATACACATATGTGCCTCACACAGACACACATAATACACATATGTGCCTCACACAGACACACGTAATACACATATGTGCCTCACACAGGCACACAAAATACACACATGTGCTTCACACAGACACACATAATACACACATGTGCCTCACACAGACACACGTAATACACACATGTGCCTCACACAGACACACATAATACACATATGTGCCTCACACAGACACACGTTATACACATATGTGCCTCACACAGGCACACAAAATACACACATGTGCCTCACACAGACACACGTAATACACACATGTGCCTCACACAGACACACATAATACACACATGTGCCTCACACAGACACACATAATACACACATGTGCCTCACACAGACACACATAATACACACATGTGCCTCACACAGACACACATAATACACATATGTGCCTCACACAGACACAAGTAATACACATATGTGCCTCACAGACACACGTAATACACATATGTGCCTCACACAGACACACATAATACACATATGTGCCTCACACAGACACATGTAACAGATAACACATATGTACCTCACAAAGACACACATAATACACATATGTGCCTCACATACACATATGTACCTCACACAGACACATCTAACAGATAACACACATATGTACCTCACACAGACACATGTAACAGATAACACACATATGTACCTCACACACATGTAACAGATAACACACACATATGTACCTCACACAGACACGTGTGACAGATAACACACACATATGTACCTCACACAGACACGTGTAACAGATAACACACAGACACATGTAACAGATAACACACATATGTACCTCACACAGACACATGTAACAGATAACACACAGACACATGTAACAGATAATACACATATGTACCTCACACAGACACACGTAATACACACATGTGCCTCACACAGACACACGTAATACACATATGTACCTCACACGGACACACATAATACACACATGTGCCTCACACAGACACACGTAATACACATATGTGCCTCACACAGACACACATAATACACATATGTGCCTCACACAGACACACGTAATACACATATGTGCCTCACACAGGCACACAAAATACACACATGTGCCTCACACAGACACATGTAATACACACATGTGCCTCACACAGACACACATAATACACACATGTGCCTCACACAGACATACATAATACACACATGTGCCCCACACAGACACACATAATACACAAATGTGCCTCACAAAGACACACGTAATACACATATGTGCCTCACACAGACACATATAATACACATACAGTATGTACCTCACACAGACACACATAATACACATATGTGCCTCACAGACACACATAATACACATATGTGCCTCACACAGACACACGTTATACACATATTTGCCTTGCACATACACACGTAATACACATATGTGCCTCACACAGACACACATAATACACATATGTGCCTCACACAGACACACGTAATACACATATGTGCCTCACACAGAAACACATAATACACACATGTGCCTCTCACAGACACACGTAATAAACATATGTGCCTCACAAAGACACACATAATACACACATGTGCCTCACACAGACACACATAATACACACATGTGCCTCACACAGACACACATAATACACACATGTGCCTCACACAGACACACATAATACACACATGTGCCTCACACAGACACACATAATACACACATGTGCCTCACACAGACACACATAATACACACATGTGCCTCACACAGACACACATAATACACATATGTGCCTCACACACACACATAATACACATATGTACCTCACACAGACACATGTAACAGATAACACATATGTACCACACAAAGACACACATAATACACATATGTGCCTCACACACACAAACATAATACACATATGTACCTCACACAGACACATGTAACAGATAACACACATATGTACCTCACGCAGACACATGTAACAGATAACACACATATGTACCTCACACAGACACATGTAACAGATAACACACATATGTACCTCACACAGACACATGTAACAGATAACACACATATGTACCTCACACAGACACATGTAACAGATAACACACATATGTACCTCACACAGACACATGTAACAGATAACACACATATGTACCTCACACAGACACATGTGACAGATAACACACACATATGTACCTCACACAGACACGTGTAACAGATAACACACAGACACATGTAACAGATAACACACATATGTACCTCACACAGACACATGTAACAGATAACACACATATGTACCTCACACAGACACATGTAACAGATAATACACATATGTACCTCACACAGACACATGTAATACACAGACACATGTAACAGTGTACAGTGTCAGCTGACGTGTACTGGGTGAGCTGGTGCATTATCCTGCTGGAATCAGATATATAAATACTGTATACTGTATGGTTGGTTTTTGGGAAGACACTAGAATGTGACCTTTGGGAACATACATTATTTTGGAATATTACCATTGAACAATATCATATACAGTTTCTCTTTAAACAGTAGGTTAATTTGCAGTACATCATTGTTGTTACAAAGATACCACGCTGAGGGGGTCACATGTTATCCGTGGACTTTGTCCACCTTATGTGATCTTGGGATTTTATATACCCTACGCGTTTCGTCTTAAAAATACTTCATCAGGGACTCCATAAACAGCTACTGACTCGGAAAAAACCCGATTATCATACACAATAGGTCCCCTCTGTCATTTGGGGTGGTGATACCAACTTCTAGATGTGGGTATAGATGGAATACCTCGGAATTGTTCTCATCATTGTCGTCTGTACGAGTATCTGTCACCACCACGGCTGGTCTGCTTCAGTGTGTGTCTAGGGTTACCACCGCACATTAACTACACTGGTTCTGTGGCTGATTAGAACCAGGTGAAATGGAGTCTTAAAGGGGGAGCTGACATTACTGTTATGTGACAGGCAGGTAACTAGCGTATAGAATATGGCAGTGAAGGACACGACGTGAATAATGTGTTAATGTGCTTTGTCGTTACAGGACAGAGGAAGAAGAAGGTGATTCCGCCGCTGGGGACAGAGAAGGGGCTAGGGGGAGTCAGACTGTGTGTTCCGGACAAGCTGTTTGAGGCTCGGGTTGTTGTCACCGCATTGTTTGTGCGCTGGAGAGTCTCACGGCTGACACCTGCCACTTTGCATTGGATTTGGATGGGAAGCAGCGATTGCCGGAATTGGGATAAGACGCAGCCAGACTTTTTATTAATGTCAAACCCAAACAAGCGGAAGAAGACACCCCTGAGTTCCAGCGGGAGCCGGAGCAGTGACTGAGCCTTAATTTACCTTTTCTATGGTTTGTCAGGGAGGTAGGAAGACGATATCTCCAGGGGGGATCGGAGGGAGGAAGACCCATCGCTCCTAATTCACGTATGACGGAGACAGAGACATCTCACTATACACAGTATAAGTATATCTAATGCACAATCTCCGGGGTGGCTGGGAACATGGGGGGACAAATATATCATTATGTAGGGATAATATAGAACAGATCGGACAGAAGGGAACAGCCGATCTTCTCAAGGGTGCAATGCCGGGGTTCTGGTGTATAATACGGTCTGCAGTCAACCCTCCTCCAATACCCCCATTCCCACTTGACTGGCATGGTGGGAGGAATGGGGTGGAGCCTCGGGTAGAGTGGGCAGGGCCTCAGACGGTTTTGTAATTTTAGGCTCCCTGCACATGGCAACTATTTAGGGCCCCTCCCCCCATGAACTATTTAGTGATCACCAGACGTTTTGCACAGTAGGGACACTGCGTCCCATGGACGGGACATCGGGACAGTGTCCAACTAGCGGGACTGTCCCGTTGTAACCGGGTAATGGTTTGGGTGGGCTATGTTCACAACTTAACTCTTTCTCTGTGAGCGATGTGCAAAACATCCACTAACAAAGCAGGCGTCGCTCACATTTGTTGAATAGATTCAAATAAAACACATACCTGACAACTGTCCTGCTTTTCGCGGGAACGTCCTATTTTTTGGGGGATGTTTCCGCATCCGCCAGGCAGTATCCCTTGTCATGCGCACAGCATCTATTCCAGCAGCCTGATGGGCTCCCAGAGCCACTAGCCATGCCCCCCCCAGCAGCGGAAATGGGGGCGTGGCCTTGCAGCATGCGGCCTGTCTCTCATTATGGCCTGTCTCTCACTGCGGCCTGTCTCTCACTGCGGCCTGTCTCTCACTGCTGACTGTCTCTCACTGCTGACTGTCTCTCACTGCTGACTGTCTCTCACTGTGGCCTGTCTCTCACTGCGGCCTGTCTCTCACTGCGGCCTGTCTCTCACTGCTGACTGTCTCTCACTGCTGACTGTCTCTCACTGTGGCCTGTCTCTCACTGCTGACTGTCTCTCACTGTGGCCTGTCTCTCGCTGTGGCCTGTCTCTCACTGCGGCCTGTCTCTCGCTGCAGCCTGTCTCTCACTGCGGACTGTCTCTCACTGCTTACTGTCTCTCACTGTGGCCTGTCTCTCGCTGTGGCCTGTCTCTCGCTGTGGCCTGTCTCTCGCTGCGGCCTGTCTCTCGCTGCGGCCTGTGTCTCGCTGCGGCCTGTCTCTCGCTGTGGCCTGTCTCTCGCTGCGGACTGTCTCTCACTGCTGCCTGTCTCACTGTGGCCTATCTCTCACTGCGGCCTGTCTCTCACTGCTGACTGTCTCTCACTGCTGACTGTCTCTCACTGCGGCCTGTCTCTCACTGCGGCCTGTCTCACTGCGGACTGTCTCTCACTGCGGACTGTCTCACTGCGGACTGTCTCACTGTGGCCTGTCTCTCACTGCGGACTGTCTCTCACTGCGGCCTGTCTCACTGCAGCCTGTCTCTCGCTGCACACTCTGTTTGCATCCTACGTGATGTTTATTTGAATTTGTGTCCTTTTATGTGACATTACCAGGACAGTCAGACATGTCCCCTGCAGCGGTCATGTATCAGGGGTTGTCCCCTCCCTATACACCAGTGTCTGAGGCCGTGGTGTTCTCTAGTCGCTACTAGTTACAGCAAGAGGCATGAATGTCCCAATCACGCTCACACAATATGCAGCAGGCTGAGGCTGGCAATGGGGTCCCCGGCTAGTATGAGGGCCCGATCCATGTTTGTATGCGATGGCCAATGTTCCACGTAAACAGGCGACTATCGGCATGCCTTTGCAGTGTAGGACCAGCCGTAGGAGGAGGCGTTTGGGGAGGTATGCAGGAACGCAGGCGCATTGTGACCTTTCTCAGGGTCATGTCTCGGGGTGCACCTGCCATCACTACGCAATTTAGCTATTCCCCTCACACATACGCATTGCGTACGGTACACATGCACACTCATTCGATAATCGCTCGATCTGCAAATTCACTGATCAACCATCAACTCTGAATCAGACACATAAGGTGATCACAGGTAACCACCATGGCTTGTGGGAGTGTCCTTGGAGCATCATGGTTGTGCATACAGCTTGTGGATCAGCCAATAACAGCCGGCATGGATCCGGCATGGACCGGTTAGCAGCTTAGTGAGCAGGGGGGCCACACTCTGTTATATAGATCCAGTCTGCAGAAGAACGTTCTCCAACATAACTTCTGTGTTCTGCAGAAGAGTCGCCTATCAGCACTGCAGGCCAGGCCCTCGGGATGTGCTGTCTGCAATCTGACCTTCATCCAACATACTGACGGCGCCTCCCAGTGGCTTACAGATCCTTGTCTCCTATAATGACCCATCCTGACCATAGAGTCGCCCCGTGTTTTAGGTAGCGGTGCACAAACCCATGTACAGCAGTGAACCCACCGCGCCCAGCACATACTAGGGAAATCTATCGTCAGCTGCACGCTGGGCGTTCCCATGGACGCAGCCCTTCGCTAGGTGCGAATGGGATGGTGAACAAGCAGAATAACCCCCTATATGTCATATGATCTGTTGGTACGGGGGCACATTGGTTACTGTCTGCACTGTCTATTTGCAGCCGTTTCTGCCATTTTCCCCTCTTTCACCGCCGTGACGCCGTCCATCGATGAATCGGAGCAAAGTGACAGATGTCCGGCCCATGGTACAGATTGCTGGCGCCATGACACAACGTCAGTGACGCCCTATAAATATCACAGCATCTCCACTCTCCGCACAACATTGGGGCAGATGTATTAAGCCTGGCGAAGAGATAAACTGGAGATAAAGTGGAAGGAGATAACGCACCAGCCAATCAACTTCCAACTGTCATATTTCAAACACAGCTGATTGGCTGGTGCCTTATCTCCTTCTACTTTATCTCCAGTTTATCTCTTCGCCAGGCTTAATACATCTGCCCCAATGTACCCGAGGTCAGCAGGACCTGTATAATACATACATGTTGGCGTGCACAGCTTGGCCTGACGCACCGTGACAGATGCGGAGAACCTTGCGGCAGAGTCCCTGTAGCCGGGGTGACATCATGGCGGCCGATGTCATCTGCAGAAAGCACTCAGCACAATGACTTGTGTCTGTTCTGAGCGCTCCTCATTACATACATACTGCGGAGGCAGCAAGTTCCTAACTCGGAGCTTCTCCGACGAGCCGACCGATGATCGGAGCTGACAGCGTAAATGGAAGCGTTATGGGGACCGATGTCATTGTCTCATTCCTGCCATGTAATGTGACATGAGGAGATATTAAACTCATGTTCATAATGGTAATATCCGCAGGATACCTGACATAATTGGTGTTCTCCCTCGTCAGCCGGTGGAGTAGGCCGGAGGCCTCCTTAGAACACTGGTTTTGGGGTGACTGTTGTGTTTCAGGGGTTACTGGCAATGCAGGTAAATGTGCAGGGCGGCTCCAGCGTTGATTTACAATGATTTATAATAGATTAATAGCATCCTGTAATAAAGGAGTGATTCAGGTTGGCTCGCAGTTTGCGAGTCTGGGCATGCCGGCCGGTGACAGTACGCAGTGCGAACGCCTTCGGCTAGTATCACACTCGCTGTGCCATCCGCACGGATCGTGAGGGTGGAGGCGGACATCGGCCCGGAGCTGGGGAACGTTTAATGAGTGTCCCCATGAAAACGCTGGGACACAGGCGGCTGACATCACAGGACCTAGACTGACTTCTATTTGTGAACTGGTGGAACAATGATTCAGTGCAGTAACATCGGTCCCCGTCGGGAATTCGCCTGCGACCAAATAGACCAGAATGAGGGCCTTAGACCCATAGTGCTGCCAGGTGTTCCCCTGATATACGGGCGTACACCAGCCGGGAGAGGAGAGGCATAGGGTGTTGGTGACCGCTGCCCTACCTCTGATGATGATTCCACGCGTTGGGGGACCGGTATATAGAGGACGCTGGTTGCAGTAAAGGATTCTCCATAGGTTGTATTCCTGCTTGTGGTATAATAATGTCGGTAGGATGACAGGGCCGTGTCACAGCCGGTTACTTCTGCGCCCTGATTCCCAATGTGTTGCTCTATTAATAGATGACATTTTGTACACTTACCCTGCCCGGATACACAGCGACGCCTCAGGTTGTACTGACCCAGCTACTGGGACTCTGGTGTCTCCCAGCTTCAGTCCACATGGAGAATGCACTATCCCTGGCCTCATCCGCACTACAGCGCTTCATCCACAGCATGGGACTATCACATTATACGCACCTGGGTTACACCATGCTGCACTGCAGGGGGGCAGATGTAATATGTGCTCAGAGCTACATAGCAGTGTGAGAATAACGCTGCCCAGCATGTGTGGGCTACATACAGAAGCAGCCAGTAACTGGGCACCTGGGTAACACCATGCTGTGCTGCAGGGGGGCAGATGTGACATGTGCAGAGTTAGGTGTGGGAGGGGCGTGTCCTAGCTCAGTGTGAGAATAAAGCTGCCCAGCATGTGTGGGCTACATGCAGAAGCAGCCAGTAATGGAGCACCTGGGTAACACCATGCTGCACTGCAGGGGGCAGATGTAACACGTGCAGAGAGTTAGGTGTGGGAGGGGGGTGTCCTAGCTCAGAGCTACATTGCAGTGTGAGAATAAAGCCGTCCAGCATGTGTGGGCTACATGCAGAAGCAGCCAGTAACTGGGCACCTGGGTAACACCATGCTGCACTGCAGGGGGGCAGATGTAATATGTGCAGAGAGTTAGGTGTGGGAGGGGTGTGTCCTAGCTCAGAGCTACAATGCAGTGTGAGAATAAAGTTGTCCAGTATGTGTGGGCTACATGCAGAAGCAGCCAGTAACTGGGCACCTGGGTAACACCATGCTGCACTGCAGGGGGGCAGATGTAATATGTGCAGAGAGTTAGGTGTGGGAGGGGTGTGTCCTAGCTCAGAGCTACAATGCAGTGTGAGAATAAAGTTGTCCAGTATGTGTGGGCTACATGCAGAAGCAGCCAGTAACTGAGCACCCAGGTAACACAATGCTGCACTGCAGGGGGCAGATGTGACATGTGCAGAGAGTTAGGTGTGGGAGGGGTGTGTCCTAGCTCAGAGCTACATTGCAGTGTGAGAATAAAGCCGTCCAGCATGTGTGGGCTACATGCAGAAGCAGCCAGTAACTGAGCACCTGGGTAACACCATGCTGCACTGCAGGGGGGCAGATGTAACATGTGCAGAGAGGTAGGTGTAGGAGGAGCGTGTCCTAGCTCAGATCTACATTGCAGTGTGAGAATAAAGCCGTCTAGCATGTGTGGGCTACATGCAGAAGCAGCCAGTAACTGAGCACCTGGGTAACACCATGCTGCACTGCAGGGGGCAGATGTAACACGTGCAGAGAGTTAGGTGTGGGAGGGGTGTGTCCTAGCTCAGGGCTACATTGCAGTGTGAGAATAAAGCCGTCCAGCATGTGTGGGCTACATGCAGAAGCAGCCAGTAACTGAGCACCTGGGTAACACCATGCTGCACTGCAGGGGGCAGATGTAACACGTGCAGAGAGTTAGGTGTGGGAGGGGTGTGTCCTAGCTCAGGGCTACATTGCAGTGTGAGAATAAAGCCGTCCAGCATGTGTGGGCTACATGCAGAAGCAGCCAGTAACTGGGCACCTGGGTAACACCATGCTGCACTGCAGGGGGCAGATGTAACATGTGCAGAGAGTTAGGTGTGGGAGGGGTGTGTCCTAGCTCAGAGCTACATTGCAGTGTGAGAATAACGCTGCCCAGCATGTGTGGGCTACATGCAGAGGCTGCCAGTAACTGAGCCCCTGGGTACCACCATGCTGCACTGCAGGGGGCAGATGTAACACGTGCAGAGAGTTAGGTGTGGGAGGGGTGTGTCCTAGCTCAGGGCTACATTGCAGTGTGAGAATAAAGCCGTCCAGCATGTGTGGGCTACATGCAGAAGCAGCCAGTAACTGAGCACCTGGGTAACACCATGCTGCACTGCAGGGGGCAGATGTAACACGTGCAGAGAGTTAGGTGTGGGAGGGGTGTGTCCTAGCTCAGGGCTACATTGCAGTGTGAGAATAAAGCCGTCCAGCATGTGTGGGCTACATGCGGAAGCAGCCAGTAACTGAGCACCTGGGTAACACCATGCTGCACTGCAGGGGGCAGATGTAACACGTGCAGAGAGTTAGGTGTGGGAGGGGGGTGTCCTAGCTCAGAGCTACATTGCAGTGTGAGAATAAAGCCGTCCAGCATGTGTGGGCTACATGCAGAAGCAGCCAGTAACTGAGCACCTGGGTAACACCATGCTGCACTGCAGGGGGCAGATGTAACACGTGCAGAGAGTTAGGTGTGGGAGGGGTGTGTCCTAGCTCAGGGCTACATTGCAGTGCGAGAATAGAGCTGCCCAGCATGTGTGGGCTACATACAGAAGCAGCCAGTAACTGAGCACCTGGGTAACACCATGCTGCACTGCAGGGGGCAGATGTAACATGTGCAGAGAGTTAGGTGTGGGAGGGGCGTGTCCTAGCTCAGAGCTACATTGCAGTGCGAGAATAGAGCTGCCCAGCATGTGTGGGCTACATACAGAAGCAGCCAGTAACTGAGCATTGATGCCGTTTCCCCTGATGGTCACTGACAGGTGCAGAGAACAGGTGGAGAGTTCTGTAGTGTACTGTACAGGGAGAATAGTTGTTACTATTGGGAGATCTGTGAGGGGATAAGCACCCTCCTAATACTGACAGTTACCTGGATAATACCAATGCCCTTTATTGTCACATGATGGTCACTGACAGGTGCAGAGAGCAGGTGGAGAGTTCTGTAGTGTACTGTACAGGGAGAATAGTTGTTACTATTGGGAGATCTGTGAGGGGATAAGCACCCTCCTAATACTGACAGTTACCTGGATAATACCAATGCTCTTTATTGTCACATGATGGTCACTGACAGGTGCAGAGAACAGGTGGAGCGTTCTGTAGTGTACTGTACAGGAAGAATACTTGTCACTATTGGGGATCTGTGAGGTGATCAGCACCCTCCTAATACTGACAGTTACCTGGATAATACCAATGCCCTTTATTGTCACATGATGATCACTGACAGGTGCAGAGAGCAGGTGGAGCGTTCTGTAGTGTACTGTACAGGGAGAATAGTTGTTACTATTGGGGATCTGTGAGGGGATCAGCACCCTCCTAATACTGACAGTTACCTGGATAATACCAATGCTCTTTATTGTCACATGATGATCACTGACAGGTGCAGAGAGCAGGTGGAGCGTTTTGTAGTGTACTGTACAGGGAGAATAGTTGTTACTATTGGGGATCTGTGAGGGAATCAGCACCCTCCTAATACTGACAGTTACCGGGATAATACCAATGCTCTTTATTGTCACATGATGATCACTGACAGGTGCAGAGAGCAGGTGGAGCGTTCTGTAGTGTACTGTACAGGGAGAATAGTTGTTACTATTGGGGATCTGTGAGGGGATCAGCACCCTCCTAATACTGACAGTTACCTGGATAATACCAATGCCCTTTATTGTCACATGATGATCACTGACAGGTGCAGAGAGCAGGTGGAGCGTTCTGTAGTGTACTGTACAGGGAGAATAGTTGTTACTATTGGGGATCTGTGAGGGGATCAGCACCCTCCTAATACTGACAGTTACCTGGATAATACCAATGCTCTTTATTGTCACATGATGATCACTGACAGGTGCAGAGAGCAGGTGGAGCGTTTTGTAGTGTACTGTACAGGGAGAATAGTTGTTACTATTGGGGATCTGTGAGGGAATCAGCACCCTCCTAATACTGACAGTTACCGGGATAATACCAATGCTCTTTATTGTCACATGATGATCACTGACAGGTGCAGAGAGCAGGTGGAGCGTTCTGTAGTGTACTGTACAGGGAGAATAGTTGTTACTATTGGGGATCTGTGAGGGGATCAGCACCCTCCTAATACTGACAGTTACCGGGATAATACCAATGCTCTTTATTGTAACATGATGGTCACTGACAGGTGCAGCGAGCAGGTGGAGCGTTCTGTAGTGTACTGTACAGGGAGAATAGTTACTATTGGGGATCTGTGAGGGGATCAGCACCCTCCTAATACTGACAGTTACCGGGATAATACCAATGCCCTTTATTGTCACATGATGGTCACTGACAGGTGCAGAGAACAGGTGGAGCGTTCTGTAGTGTACTGTACAGGGAGAATAGTTGTTACTATTGGGGATCTGTGAGGGAATCAGCACCCTCCTAATACTGACAGTTACCTGGATAATACCAATGCCCTTTATTGTCACATGATGGTCTCTGGCAGGTGCAGAGAACAGGTGGAGCGTTCTGTAGTGTACTGTACAGGGCGAATAGTTGTTACTATTGGGGATCTGTGAGGGGATCAGCACCCTCCTAATACTGACAGTTACCGGGATAATACCAATGCTCTTTATTGTAACATGATGGTCACTGACAGGTGCAGCGAGCAGGTGGAGCGTTCTGTAGTGTACTGTACAGGGAGAATACTTACTATTGGGGATCTGTGAGGGGATCAGCACCCTCCTAATACTGACAGTTACCGGGATAATACCAATGCCCTTTATTGTCACATGATGGTCACTGACAGGTGCAGAGAGCAGGTGGAGCGTTCTGTAGTGTACTGTACAGGGAGAATCGTTGTTACTATTGGGGATCTGTGAGGGGATCAGCACCCTCCTAATACTGACAGTTACCGGGATAATACCAATGCCCTTTATTGTCACATGATGGTCACTGACAGGTGCAGAGAGCAGGTGGAGCGTTCTGTAGTGTACTGTACAGGGAGAATAGTTGTTACTATTGGGGATCTGTGAGGGAATCAGCACCCTCCTAATAATGACAGTTACCGGGATAATACCAATGCTCTTTATTGTCACATGATGGTCACTGACAGGTGCAGAGAACAGGTGGAGCGTTCTGTAGTGTACTGTACAGGGAGAATAGTTGTTACTATTGGGGATCTGTGAGGGGATCAGCACCCTCCTAATACTGACAGTTACCTGGATAATACCAATGCTCTTTATTGTCACATGATGGTCACTGACAGGTGCAGAGAGCAGGTGGAGCGTTCTGTAGTGTACTGTACAGGGAGAATAGTTGTTACTATTGGGGATCTGTGAGGGGATCAGCACCCTCCTAATACTGACAGTTACCTGGATAATACCAATGCTCTTTATTGTCACATGATGGTCACTGACAGGTGCAGCGAGCAGGTGGAGCATTCTGTAGTGTACTCTATGAGCCGCTTATTGTATTACACTAATACACCATCTTATATTCCATGTAACTCCCCAGAACCCTGAATACAACAGAATATATTACTGCAATAAATACACACACACACACACAAAGTAGCACAATCCCATAGGAGCCATCCCCAGTAACTGAGATGCCGTCTCCATTCCCCACTTATTATATTACAATACAAGTGGACGTGTCAGTGCTTTATACTGGGAGTATACGGGTACTAGGCCGCTGGGGCTGTGCTACGTGGAGCTTGTGTTTATTGATGCAATATATTATTATATGCAGCTTTCAGGGGAGAACGTACTGTTCTCATACAATGTACTCTATGTCATTATATTATATCATTATATTATACATATGTATAAGGAAATCTCCCCCACTGGTCCTCTGTGGGTATATACGCTTAATGGTGAAACACGCGGCGTTCTGTGCTCCCACAATCTCCCCCACTCTGTGGGTATATACGCTTAATGGTGAAACACGCGGCGTTCTGTGCTCCCACAATCTCCCCCACTGGTCCTCTGTGGGTATATACGCTTAATGGTGAAACACTCAGCGTTCTGTGCTCCCACAATCTCCCCCACTGGTCATCTGTGGGTATATACGCTAAATGGTGAAACACGCGGCGTTCTGTGCTCCCACAATGTCCCCCACTGGTCCTGTGGGTATATACGCTTATTGGTGAAACACGCGGCGTTCTGTGCTCCCACAATCTCCCCCACTGGTCCTGTGGGTATATACACTTAATGGTGAAACACTCAGCGTTCTGCACAACATCAAGACTCTGACTCAAGGTCAAGATCTCCTGGCAAAACTGGACCTTCTACCGTCCCCCTCAACAGGAGCTGACGAGAGTCCCTCCACCCCAAGACCACAGCGACACTCCCCCCCACCTCCAGAATGGACAAGGGTTTCTCGTCACCGAGTGGAAAATGGCGAACCTAACTGAACTCTCTCATCTTTACTAAAGTTGAATTACAAATAGTAAGCTCCATGTGTGTGCTTACAGTTCCGACCTTCTATGGGTGAGATCCACCTCTGTTATAATGTTAATTCTGTTTAGTTTTAAGTGTAGAGTTAATAATCAAATGTGTAGAGATTTACAGTTTGCTAGCTGAATTAGTCCCTATGGACCACTATAGTTTGGGATGCTACCGGTCCTGGCGGTCTCCAATACGCCAGCACTATGCTTCTCTATCCCCCCCCCAAACTCCCTTTCACAAATGTTTAGATTTTATGTAATAATTTGTTTCCGTGTAGCGGTCCCTACATGGGACCCTTCTCTTCAGGGTATTAGCCCTTTTGGGCTCTCTCCTCTTATCTATCACTTACCTTTTCTTCTCTTCCGGTGTCCTCTCGGTGGCGCTCCCCCTCCCCCTGCCTTCCCTCCCTCCCCCCCCGCAGGGTGGTCCCCCTTTCCCCCTCAGTCTACCCCCACTGGTAATTTGATTTTAAAAATAACTCGCTGTGGCACACTACACGATGGCCCTTAAACTACTGTCCATAAATGTTAATGGCCTGAACTCGCCCAAAAAACGGACGATCCTCTTGGGAGCCTGCAAAAGAGAAAACGCATCCATCGTGTTCTTGCAAGAGACACATTTCTCTGGCAGTCACTCCCAACTCAAGGGCCGTTCGTTTTCTCAAAATTTTTTTGCATCGGCGGACTGCAAAAAAAGAGGAGTGGCTATCCTGATTCGTAGGGGTGTGCCTTTTGTCCCAATTAAAACAATTGCTGACCCAGACGGGAGGTTTATTTTGGTAATCGGAACCATTCGTTCACTCACTGTGACCCTGGTTTCTTTATACGCTCCCAACCAAGACCAATCCCAATTCTTTGACACGTTCTTTAAACGCCTAGGTAGAATGGCACAGGGCCACATAATTATCGGGGGGGACTTCAACACTATCATCGACCCGTTGCTAGACAGATCCACTCCACCTCCACACACCTCAACGTCAACTATCCCAAGAGGATCCCGCACCCTTATTGCAGCCTTAAAGCATAATGGACTGAGCGACTCTTGGCGATTAAAGCACCCGCACTCTAAAGGCCCCCATACACTAGCCGATTTTGGTCCGATTTAGGCCAGATCAGTCGGATCTGGGCGAAATCGGACCAAAATCGGCTACTTTTGATGTCCCATCAGATCCGATGCGCGGTCCCGTGCGCATCGGATCTGCGTCGGGTGGTCGGACCTGCTGCACGTCCGACCACCCGACTTGGGACCTTTAGCTGGCGGTGAGTGCTGACCTGGGGGCGGTGTGGTCAGCAGCAGGGCTCATCAGGGGGACGCCGGAGCGGGGAGCGTGTCCTGACGCTGTAACTAGCCGGCGGCGCCTGTGTGTGATGATCTGGCCGGGCGGCGGGCGCTGTGATCATTCACATATATCATTCATTCAGCAGCGCTGCGGGACGGACGGGGCCGGGCAGTGGCGGGTATTATATTTTTAAAACACCTGTCAAATGACTAGCCGTTCTCTGATTGGCTGAGAGCTCTCAGCCAACGGTCAGTCATTGGCTGAGAGCTCTCAGCCAATCAGAGAACGGCTAGTCATTTGACAGGTGTTTTAAAAATATAATACCCGCCACTGCCCGGCCCCGTCCGTCCCGCAGCGCTGCTGAATGAATGATATATGTGAATGATCACAGCGCCCGCCGCCCGGCCAGATCATCACACACAGGCGCCGCCGGCTAGTTACAGCGTCAGGACACGCTCCCCGCTCCGGCGTCCCCCTGATGAGCCCTGCTGCTGACCACACCGCCCCCAGGTCAGCACTCAGTACCCCCGCTGCCCGCCCCACTGCTGCCCCTGATCACCACCGGCCCCCATGCCCCTCACCGCCCGCTGCAGCTCCCCGTACATGTGATAAATCGCAAGCGATTTATCACATGTAAAATTTGGCTCATCAAGTGCCAAATTGTATTTGAGCCTCCCGGGGAGCTGCCGGGCGGCTCACAGGAGTATTGGGTCCGACTTGTCCTAAGGACAAGTCGGCCTAATGTATGGGGGCCTTAAGGATTACACTCATTACTCGGCCCCCATCAACATTACTCTAGGATAGACATGATCCATATCTCTTCCCCTTTGATCCCTAGAGTCAAAGAGGCAGGCATAACGCCGTTTTCCTGGACGGATCATGCAGGTATTTACATATTCATCGATCTGTATGAATGTCCCCCAAGGACCTACAGATGGCGACTAGATGACTCCCTATTAGAACATCCCACCTCGTTAGCTGAAGTTAAACTTGCTATCACTCACTACTTCAAAGAAAACTCCTCCCCTGACCTTTCCCCTACTATCATCTGGGAAGCCCATAAGGCCACTATCAGGGGCCTGATAATCTCCAAAGTCTCCTCTATCAGGAAAAAGCTGAAGGCACAGATACACACCTTAGAAACTCAATTAACATCACTAACAAACCAACATAAAATCACGCCCACACCTGCCCTACTGTCTCAGATAGACTCGATCAGAGGTCAGTTAAATACACTCCTATCTCATCGAGCAGCCAATATTCTTAAAAAACTTCAACAACGGTTCTATGACAAAGCAGATAAAATAGACTCGATCCTGGCCAACAAGCTTCGGCGCCAACAAGCGTCGAGAACTATTGATAAAATATACTCCTCGAAAAGGGGAACACACACCTATGACCCTAAAGAAATAGCGGAGGAGTTCCGATCATTTTACGAAGCCCTGTACAACCTGAGCGAGTCTCCCCCCGCATCCACACCTGATACAGATAATCTATCTGCCTACCTAGCCGGAACTCCCTTACCCACAATTTCAGAAGCTCACCTTTCCTCCTTGAACGCAAAGATAACGGTGGAGGAGGTAGTGTCGGCAATTCGCTCAATGCGTTCCTCTGCTGCCCCGGGCCCCGACGGCTTCACGGCCCAATACTATAAGCGCTTTGCATTGGAACTAGCCCCTCATCTGGCGGTGTTGTTTAACGACATCCTTGAGGGTGCCTCTTTTTCCCTGGAGGCCACCCAGGCGGACATAGTGGTGATCCCAAAGCCTGACAGAGACCCGACCGGGTGCGCAAACTACAGACCAATTTCGCTTTTGAATGTAGATTTAAAAATTTACGCGAAGATCCTGGCCGGCCGGCTTGCTTCGCTGCTACCACTTCTGATTCATCCCGACCAGGTCGGTTTTATTCCTGGTCGCCAGGCGTCGGATAACACGAGACGAGCAATAGACCTTATCCACGCCATTCAAAAGCAGAAAAACCCCGCCTTGGTCTTAGCCTTAGACGCCGAAAAGGCATTTGACCGCATTTCCTGGCCTTTTGCCTTTGCAGTCTTAGAAAGGATGGGCTTCTCGGGGCCCTTTCTTGAAGGCACCAAGGCGCTCTACCGCACACCGTCCGCTCGGGTCTCTGTCAACGGAGTCATGTCAGACTACTTCAAAATAGCGAATGGTACACGTCAGGGCTGCCCCTTATCCCCGCTTATTTTCGCCCTCATCATGGAACCCCTGGCGGCAAGGATCCGCAACAATCCCTCTATTCAGGGCATACGAACCGGTCCCTCGGAACATAAAATTGCGTTATATGCCGATGATGTACTTCTGACCCTTGCTTATCCGACCAGTTCAATCCCTCCTCTACTTTATGAAATACAGCAATACTCCCAGCACTCTGGCTACAAAATTAATGTAGAAAAGACAGAGGTCCTTGATTTTCACATACCCGGATCTTCCAAATCCGAGCTAATGAAACAGCTTCCATGTAATTGGAACAGAAAGAAAATCAAGTACCTCGGCATATACCTGACCCATCACTATCACCAACTTTTTCAGGCCAATTTTCCGCGTCTTTTAGAGATAATTAAAACAGATCTATCCACATGGTCCTCCCACTACATCTCTTGGATTGGTAGGATTAACTCAGTCAAAATGAGTGTCCTCCCACGCCTCCTGTACCTATTCCAAACCTTACCAATATATATCCCCCTTTATGTATTCAAATCACTACAATACCAAACCACTCAGTTTATTTGGGACAAAAAACGCCCCCGAATAAGGCTAAAACTTTTACAACGACCCTCCTATCAAGGCGGTCTAGGGATCCCGGACTTCCGGAGGTACTACTATGCCTCACGGCTGTCGCAGAATGTCCAATGGTGCAACCCTTGGGGTGCACAGAAAATATGGGTAAAAATAGAAGCGGATGAATTGGGACTGTCCACCATGTCATCCCTGCAATGGCTACCTAAAACCAAGCGCCCACACACAGCTGCATCCCACCCAGTGGTCTCCCGCGCTTTATCGGTTTGGGACAAGGTTAATAAAACATACAATTTAGCTCCACCCCCCTCTCCTCTAATTCCGCTATTCCATAACCCAGCCTTTCCTCCAGGCATGAGCCGCTCTTCCCTCTCCAGTTGGCTAAAAGATAGCATTTATTACCTTAACGATATTTCAGTCGATGCTAGCTTCCCGCAGTTTGCCGCAATAAGAGAGGGCACAACAATCCCGAACATGGACTTTTTCCGCTTCCTACAAATCCGGCACTTTCATTCCAAAACCACTCCAACTCTCATATCCAGGCCCCTAACATCTTATGAATACATATGTTGGAAGCGAACCTCTTCCGCAGGCCTAATCTCAACACTTTACTCCCTCCTGGAAACTACCACGGCTTCCTCTCGGGCTCCACATGAGAGGGCCTGGGAGAGTGACCTAGGTCTCCCCATAGACGACGAGGACTGGGAGGAAATCCGCGACAATGCGGCCTCCAGCTCGATATGCGTGAAAATCAAAGAAAACATATACAAGCTCCTTTATCGCTGGTATTACGTCCCATCCAGACTGCACAGGATGTTTCCTAGCGCGTCGGATAGATGTTGGAGGGGCTGTTCGGCAGAGGGTAGCTTCCTTCATATCTGGTGGAACTGCCCAAAGATAGTTACAATCTGGAAAGAGGTGGAAACCTTACTTTCAAACCTGATGTGTATTGCTGTCCCTCTAGACCCCAAATATTTTCTTCTTCCACTTAAACCCCCCATGATTACCCTACATCAGCATAAACTATTCCGACATATTACTTCTGCAGTGACCTGCCAAATAGCAGCCGACTGGAAAAAAACAGATCCGTCCCCAATGCAGGCAATACTTTCCCGTATATGGTATACTTATAGAATGGAGTACATGACCGCAACTATACGCCACTCTCTCAAATCCTTTCATAAGGTGTGGACACCCTGGATGATTTCCCAGAACGCCCCCCCGCCATATGATATAGACTAACGGTAGCCCTCCCCCCCCTCAACCTTCCTCCCCCTTAAATCCTCCCACCCTCGCCCCTCTACCCCCCTCCCATGCCCTACTGTGACATCACCCGGCTTCCTGAGAAGGGGCGGGGTGCCCAGCTGCCACCGATGGGATTCCCTTCAGCTTTCTCTTTTCTGCTTTCCTTTTCTTTTTCTTCTCTTTCTTCTATCTTCTCTTTTTCCTATCACTCTCGCTCCCCTTTCTTACCTCCTCTAATAAAAATCCAGAAAATTCTTTCTCTCCTCCATTCTTCTCCCCTTTTCATTGGAACAGGACAACACGGAAAACCAGACTTGTATATTGTTTGCATCTTTTCTCTATGTGTACCGTGTCGTCGAGATCTCATCTGTTTGTACTCTGACATGTTCCAACCAATAAAATGTGTTTAAAAAAAAAAAGAAACACTCAGCGTTCTGTGCTCCCACAATCTCCCCCACTGGTCATCTGTGGGTATATACGCTAAATGGTGAAACACGCGGTGTTCTGTGCTCCCACAATGTCCCCCACTGGTCCTGTGGGTATATACGCTTATTGGTGAAACACGCGGCGTTCTGTGCTCCCACAATCTCCCCCACTGGTCCTGTGGGTATATACACTTAATGGTGAAACAAGCGGCGTTCTGTGCTCCCACAATCTCCCCCACTGGTCCTCTGTGGGTATATATGCTTAATGGTGAAACACGCGGCGTTCTGTGCTCCCACAATCTCCCCCACTGGTCCTCTTTGGGTATATACGCTTAATGGTGAAACACGCGGCGTTCTGTGCTCCCACAATCTCCCCCACTGGTCCTGTGGGTATATACGCTTAATGGTGAAACAAGCGGCGTCCTGTGCTTCCACAATCTCCCCCACTGGTCCTCTGTGGGTATATACGCTTAATGGTGAAACACGCGGCGTTCTGTGCTCCCACAATGTCCCCCATTGGTCCTGTGGGTATATACGCTTATTGGTGAAACACGCAGCGTTCTGTGCTCCCACAATCTCCCCCACTGGTCCTGTGGGTATATACACTTAATGGTGAAACAAGCGGCGTTCTGTGCTCCCACAATCTCCCCCACTGGTCCTCTGTGGGTATATATGCTTAATGGTGAAACATGCGGCGTTCTGTGCTCCCACAATCTCCCCCACTGGTCCTCTGTGGGTATATACGCTTAATGGTGAAACACGTGGCGTTCTGTGCTCCCACAATCTCCCCTACTGGTCCTCTGTGGGTATATACACTTAATGGTGAAACACGCGGCGTTCTGTGCTCCCACAATCTCCCCCACTGGTCCTGTGGGTATATACGCTTAATGGTGAAACAAGCGGCGTTCTGTGCTCCCACAATCTCCCCCACTGGTCCTCTGTGGGTATATACGCTTAATGGTGAAACACGCGGCGTTCTGTGCTCCCACAATCTCCCCCACTGGTCCTCTGTGGGTATATACACTTAATGGTGAAACACGCGGCGTTCTGTGCTCCCACAATCTCCCCCACTGGTCCTCTGTGGGTATATACACTTAATGGTGAAACAAGCGGCGTTCTGTGCTCCCACAATCTCCCCCACTGGACCTCTGTGGGTATATACGCTAAATGGTGAAACACGCGGCGTTCTGTGCTCCCACAATCTCCCCCACTCTGTGGGTATATACGCTTAATGGTGAAACACGCGGCGTTCTGTGCTCCCACAATCTCCCCCACTGGTCCTCTGTGGGTATATACGCTTAATGGTGAAACACTCAGCGTTCTGTGCTCCCACAATCTCCCCCACTGGTCATCTGTGGGTATATACGCTAAATGGTGAAACACGCGGTGTTCTGTGCTCCCACAATGTCCCCCACTGGTCCTGTGGGTATATACGCTTATTGGTGAAACACGCGGCGTTCTGTGCTCCCACAATCTCCCCCACTGGTCCTGTGGGTATATACACTTAATGGTGAAACAAGCGGCGTTCTGTGCTCCCACAATCTCCCCCACTGGTCCTCTGTGGGTATATATGCTTAATGGTGAAACACGCGGCGTTCTGTGCTCCCACAATCTCCCCCACTGGTCCTCTTTGGGTATATACGCTTAATGGTGAAACACGCGGCGTTCTGTGCTCCCACAATCTCCCCCACTGGTCCTGTGGGTATATACGCTTAATGGTGAAACAAGCGGCGTTCTGTGCTTCCACAATCTCCCCCACTGGTCCTCTGTGGGTATATACGCTTAATGGTGAAACACGCGGCGTTCTGTGCTCCCACAATGTCCCCCATTGGTCCTGTGGGTATATACGCTTATTGGTGAAACACGCAGCGTTCTGTGCTCCCACAATCTCCCCCACTGGTCCTGTGGGTATATACACTTAATGGTGAAACAAGCAGCGTTCTGTGCTCCCACAATCTCCCCCACTGGTCCTCTGTGGGTATATATGCTTAATGGTGAAACATGCGGCGTTCTGTGCTCCCACAATCTCCCCCACTGGTCCTCTGTGGGTATATACACTTAATGGTGAAACACGCGGCGTTCTGTGCTCCCACAATCTCCCCCACTGGTCCTGTGGGTATATACGCTTAATGGTGAAACAAGCGGCGTTCTGTGCTCCCACAATCTCCCCCACTGGTCCTCTGTGGGTATATACGCTTAATGGTGAAACACGCGGCGTTCTGTGCTCCCACAATCTCCCCCACTGGTCCTGTGGGTATATACACTTAATGGTGAAACAAGCGGCGTTCTGTGCTCCCACAATCTCCCCCACTGGACCTCTGTGGGTATATACGCTAAATGGTGAAACACGCGGCGTTCTGTGCTCCCACAATCTCCCCCACTGGTCCTCTGTGGGTATATACGCTAAATGGTGAAACACGTGGCGTTCTGTGCTCCCACAATCTCCCCTACTGGTCCTCTGTGGGAATATACACTTAATGGTGAAACAAGCGGCGTTTTGTGCTCCCACAATCTCCCCCACTGGTCCTGTGGGTATATACGCTTATTGGTGAAACACGCGGCGTTCTGTGCTCCCACAATCTCCCCCACTGGTCCTCTGTGGGTATATACGCTTAATGGTGAAACACGCGGCGTTCTGTGCTCCCACAATCTCCCCCACTGGTCCTCTGTGGGTATATACGCTTAATGGTGAAACACGCGGCGTTCTGTGCTCCCACAATCTCCCCCACTGGTCCTCTGTGGGTATATACGCTTATTGGTGAAACACGTGGCGTTCTGTGCTCCCACAATCTCCCCCACTGGTCATCTGTGGGTATATACGCTTAATGGTGAAACACGCGGCGTTCTGTGCTCCCACAATCTCCCCCACTGGTCCTCTGTGGGTATATACGCTTAATGGTGAAACACGCGGCGTTCTCTGCTCCCACAATCTCCCTCACTGGTCCTCTGTGGGTATATACGCTTAATGGTGAAACACGCGGCGTTCTGTGCTCCCACAATCTCCCCCACTGGTCCTCTGTGGGTATATACGCTTAATGGTGAAACACGCGGCGTTCTGTGCTCCCACAATCTCCTCCACTGGTCCTGTGGGTATATACACTTAATGGTGAAACACGCGGCGTTCTGTGCTCCCACAATCTCCCCCACTGGTCCTCTGTGGGTATATACGCTAAATGGTGAAACACGCGGCGTTCTGTGCTCCCACAATCTCCCCCACTGGTCCTCTGTGGGTATATACGCTAAATGGTGAAACACGTGGCGTTCTGTGCTCCCACAATCTCCCCCACTGGTCATCTGTGGGTATATACGCTTATTGGTGAAACACGCGGCGTTCTGTGCTCCCACAATCTCCCCCACTGGTCCTCTGTGGGTATATACGCTTATTGGTGAAACACGCGGCGTTCTGTGCTCCCACAATCTCCCCCACTGGTCCTCTGTGGGAATATACACTTAATGGTGAAACAAGCGGCGTTCTGTGCTCCCACAATCTCCCCCACTGGTCCTCTGTGGGTATATACGCTTAATGGTGAAACAAGCGGCGTTTTGTGCTCCCACAATCTCCCCCACTGGTCCTGTGGGTATATACGCTTATTGGTGAAACACGCGGCGTTCTGTGCTCCCACAATCTCCCCCACTGCTCCTCTGTGGGTATATAAGCTTAATGGTGAAACACGCGGCGTTCTGTGCTCCCACAATCTCCCCCACTGGTCATCTGTGGGTATATACGCTTAATGGTGAAACACGCGGTGTTCTGTGCTCCCACAATCTCCCCCACTGGTCCTCTGTGGGTATATACACTTAATGGTGAAACACGCAGCGTTCTGTGCTCCCACAATCTCCCCCACTGGTCCTCTGTGGGTATATACACTTAATGGTGAAACAAGCGGCGTTCTGTGCTCCCACAATCTCCCCCACTGGTCCTCTGTGGGTATATACACTTAATGGTGAAACACGCGGCGTTCTGTGCTCCCACAATCTCCCCACTGGTCCTCTGTGGGTATATACGCTAAATGGTGAAACACGCGGCGTTCTGTGCTCCCACAATCTCCCCCACTGGTCCTCTGTGGGTATATACACTTAATGGTGAAACACGCGGCGTTCTGTGCTCCCACAATGTCCCCCATTGGTCCTCTGTGGGTATATATGCTCAATGGTGAAACACGCGGCGTTCTGTGCTCCCACAATCTCCCCCACTGGACCTCTGTGGGTATATACGCTAAATGGTGAAACACGCGGCGTTCTGTGCTCCCACAATCTCCCCCACTCTGTGGGTATATACGCTTAATGGTGAAACACGCGGCGTTCTGTGCTCCCACAATCTCCCCCACTGGTCCTCTGTGGGTATATACGCTTAATGGTGAAACACTCAGCGTTCTGTGCTCCCACAATCTCCCCCACTGGTCCTCTGTGGGTATATACACTTAATGGTGAAACACGCGGCGTTCTGTGCTCCCACAATCTCCCCCACTGGTCCTCTGTGGGTATATACGCTAAATGGTGAAACACGCGGCGTTCTGTGCTCCCACAATCTCCCCCACTGGTCCTCTGTGGGTATATACGCTAAATGGTGAAACACGCGGCGTTCTGTGCTCCCACAATCTCCCCCACTGGTCCTCTGTGGGTATATACACTTAATGGTGAAACACGCGGCGTTCTGTGCTCCCACAATGTCCCCCATTGGTCCTCTGTGGGTATATATGCTCAATGGTGAAACACGCGGCGTTCTGTGCTCCCACAATCTCCCCCACTGGTCCTGTGGGTATATACACTTATTGGTGAAACACGCGGCGTTCTGTGCTCCCACAATCTCCCCCACTGGTCCTCTGTGGGAATATACACTTAATGGTGAAACACGCAGTGTTCTGTGCTCCCACAATAAGCTGCAAGGGCCTCATTCTAACTCATACGCATCTGGCGCCGGATGCAGGGGAATCAGTATCTAAATGAGGCAGGCCTGGGACAGCTAACGCCTCCCCCACTGGTACACACAAGCGTCACGCTCATGTCAGTCCGCACACGCATCATAGCTGGAGAGAGATAACGTAACCGCCAATACATGTTACAGGCTGTAGGTCTATGAGACTTAGTGAGAGATAAAGTACAGATGGAGCCGCTCTCTTTGTTTTTGCCAGCTGGTATCTGGCGGCTGTCACGGCGGCGAATGTGGTCTCGTGAGCGTCCCACACACTCGTGGGTTCATTGCCGAGAATGGGGCACGTGAGCGCCTCTGACGTGGGTGCGACCCATTTGCAGGTGCGGGCTGATGATCGGCATGATGGGAGGCGCTCGGCTTATGAACGAATACTTTGGTGAGAGATAAAGTAGCAGCCAATTTGCTCTATGCTGCTATGTTACAGGCTGTGGGCATACCTCCCAACTGTCACGATTCCGTCGGGACAGTCCCGATTTTCGGGTCCTGTCCCGACGTCCCACCCGCGGCAGGCATTGTCCCGCTGCGGGGGGTGGCAGTTGGGAGACCCCCCAATCTAGTAGAATAGACGCTGTGCGCATGCGCACAGCGTCTATTCTCGTATGAAAATGAGGTCGCGGCTAATTAGCATAAGCCGCTCCCTCATTTGCATACGACCCGCCCCCTTTTTGGGCGCTCGCGCACAAGTTGGGAGGTATGGCTGTGGGGTCTATGAACTAAGCCTTAGAGAGTGATAAAGTAGCAGTCAGCCGGCTCCTAACTGTCATGTTACAGCCTGTGTTTGGAAATGGCATTTAGAAGATATCTCCTAAACGTAGACCCCACAGCCTGTAACATGGCAGTTAGGAGCTGGTTGGTACTTTATGTCTCTCCACAAGATGATGCACCTCGCCCTATATATTACACTTGTTCCCTGACTGCAACTGATCTCCAAACCTTGATAATGATTGATATATATATAAAATATTTCGGAATAAGAAGGGGGGGGGGGGGGGCTACAATAGAGGAGATGGACGGAGGGCCCTGCCATTTGTTGCCGCCAGGTGAGGAATGCCCGAGCCGCAGTCCGTTTCCCCGGCTGCTATTAGCCGGGATCATTAGGGATCTGTCCGCAGATTTCCCGGGCAGCCGAGACCTTTCCTTGCACATCCCTGACCACCGCTGGGAAGTAATTGCTTTAGCTGCACACAGCGGAGAGGTGAAGCAGCGTGGAATTAATGCAAAGAGAACATTTATTTGTAGAAATCACATCTTTTCAGCAGAGTATAAATAAATCACAGCTAAGATTGGCCTTTATAGGCTCCAGGCTCAGTCTAGCTTGACAGGAAAATTGTTGCTTGTGCGGCAGGGGGCTCAGCCTGCGAGACAGGGGCCTTGTTCTGCCGATATGAGATGTACTTACAAATGTACAGATAATGGCTGCGCAGCCGAGACAGCGATCCTGCTGCAGGAACAGCGTGCAGGTGGAGGCGGGGAGGGGGGTCCCCGGCGGTTTTTAGGCCTTAATGAGCCACCCTTCCTGAGTGGGAAACGCGGGAGATTGTGCGCACTGATCTATACCATCGTTAGCCATATAAAACTGGAACAAGGTTATCCGTGTTGTCATTTTTCATTAAGACTGGGACATTGCTCCGGGGAGCGGATAATAAGGGAGAGCTGGTTGGACTGCGCGGCGCAGTGACGCCGCACACCATGGCCCGGGGCTGGCAAACTTCGCCAGAGTCCAAGATCAACTTCCACATAATGATGATGATGCAGCAGCGATAAAGGCCAGTGACATTATCCCCAAAATTGGGTCTCTTGCAGATGAGATGCCACGGGATGAATGGGGGGGGGGGGGGGGATGATCGGAGACAGCAGGGTGGGGAAGGAGAGGAGCTGCGGAGCTGTCTCTCTGGTCTATTCTGAGTATGGCCCTCTTCTGTCAGAGGCGTAATGCAAAGAGACAAGCTCAGTGCTAGCTGTGTTCCCAGGGAGAGAGACATCCTGCAATTCAATGTATTATATTCATTGATTTATGCTCTTTCACAGATCCACTGAAGCATTGATGGAAAGTGCAGTCATTCTAACCGCCCCACTGCTGGCACCAAGAGACACACATACGCCACACAACACACACACACACATACAAAGCCACAATTCTCACCGGTGCTTAACCTCAAATTAAATCCGGATATATTGCTCACCCGGGCTGTAGCCCATAGATCCACGTACACATTTATATTGTTTTATACCAGCAAAAGACTTTTTTTTTTTTTTTAGTTCAGCTGTCACCATGGAAACCTTAGTACCAGATTTGCCGCCGCCGTCGCCATTGTGTCTACCCAGGGAGGTAAGTTCTCAGCGTGTGATATCATCAGGAGTAACTGAGGAATGGATTACGTGAGACGTGGCTCAGGAGCCTGCTGGTACAATCGCTGGGGGTTTTCGCAGTCACCTTATGTATATGTGTATATATATATATATACATACAGTATATATATTGTAACCATGAGACCAAAATTGCACACACTTGCTTCAATAAAACAGAGTGCTGTAGATAATATATGCATCATACAGAATGGCCGTGAAGGCGGAAGTGTCTTCTATCAGTAATAATTACTATTGTAATGTACTATTTACTAATAATTACTAATAATTACTTTCCGCCATTGTGGATTGGTCCAGGATTGACGTTCTGTCGCCCAGGTCAGTCGGCGCCTCCTGTGAAACGTCGTAGTTGCTGCTTTCTCCTCATCCTCTGTCCTTTACCCAACGTCAGACGTCTCTGACGCGCCGTCCTCGCTGACACAACCTGAGCATTTTGCAGACTATGCGGAGACCCATGAAGAGATTACTGGCTGCATCAGACCCTCTCAGGGAAATGGCGGCTACAGGTTCTCCGGTGTGAGCGCTCTGTCGTGCGTCTCATTAACCTCCAACCTGTTACCCCCCCCCAGGCACTATCCAGGACCGACTGTACTGCTATGATACTGTGCGTCCGAATCTGTAGTGCAACTCTGGGCCTAATTCAGACCTGAGAGCAGGACAAGTTCGTTCTCAAAATGGTCTAAACCATGCTGCACTGCAGGTGGGGCAGATGTAACATGCGCACAGAGAGTTATGTTCGCCGTCCCACTTGCATTTAGCAGTGCAGGCGGGGGGCAGCAGCAGGGGGCATAGCCCATGGGTGCGGGGGGGTGACCTCAGCAAATGTTAGCTGCCCCCCGCTTCCTGCATGGGGCGCTCGCAGATCTGAGACACCGCAGAGCGCTGCGAGCGCTGCAGAAATCATTCAATGGACGCCGACCATCGAATGATTACCCCCCCCCCCACCCAAGGTTGCAAATGGGTGATTATGCAAATGTGTGGGGGACTCACAAGGCTGCAAAATTTGCAGTCTTGCGAGTCAACAAAAAGTCCTTAGATTTCAGTTTGAACACACCCCACCCAAATCTAACTCTATCCGCACAAGTGACATCTGCCCCCCTGCATCGCAGCATGGATTAGCTCATTTTGAGAACAAATTTGCCCTGCGATCCTGTTCGTACCTCCAGCTAATTAATTGTCCTATAAACCATCCTATATATATCCGGATTGGGCTACAAAAGTGCTCTATACATAAATACGTCACGTTTATGGCGTCCCTAACAAGCGCAATGTTCTATTATAAAATAACAGTCATCATGATTTAGCAGAATGTCTCCCGGTGACAGGTGACATCTCGCCGTTCCTCCTGTCAGTGCCTTGTTGTCCCTACTGCATGCGGGATCTTCTTATTGATGTGCAGTATATTATCATATCTGCCGGACCACAGTCGCTGCTGGATCCATTTAATATTCATAGCTAAAAGCAGCGGTTGGAAACATTCAGCGAGACAGCTGATCCCGTCGCCCGCCACGGACTACAATTTGCATAAGCTGCCAAATATTAAAACCTCCTTTGTTATCCTAAAATGCCCGTCCACGGGTTGTGAGGGTCCTAGTAGTGTCCCACCACAGGAACCACGTCCAGTAAAGTTAATAAGCCCACCTACTGGTGGTTCAACAATTTTCGATAGACCCCCGTCCATAACAATAGAGTTGTAGATGACGGCATTCGGATAATAAAAGCACAGCTGCAGCGTACGACACCAGGCCCTGCTAGGATAATGCAATAATGACACCATCGTTATGCAGGAATAGGCGTGACACTTTTATTTGATTGATAGATTGTAAGCTTGCAGCAGGGCCCACCTACCTCTAAGTCTGTCTGTTGTTACCCAGTTTGTTTTATCTCTGTCTACTATTGTAAAGCGCAACGGAATCTTCTTGTGCTATATAACGGAATCTGCTGCGCTATATAAGACACTGTAACGGAATCTGCTGCGCTATATAAGACACTGTAACGGAATCTGCTGCGCTATATAAGACGCTGTAACGGAATATGCTGCGCTATATAAGACACTGTAACAGAATCTGCTGCGCTATATAAGACACTGTAACGGAATCTGCTGCGCTATATAAGACACTGTAACGACATCTGCTGCGCTATATAAGACGCTGTAACGGAATATGCTGCGCTATATAAGACACTGTAACGGAATATGCTGCGCTATATAAGACACTGTAACGGAGTCTGCTGCGCTATATAAGACACTGTAACAGAATCTGCTGCACTATATAAGACACTGTAACGGAATCTGCTGCGCTATATAAGACGCTGTAACGGAATCTGCTGCGCTATATAAGGCGCTGTAACGGAATCTGCTGCGCTATATAAGACACTGTAACGGAATCTGCTGCGCTATATAAGACACTGTAACTGAATCTGCTGCGCTATATAAGACACTGTAACGGAATCTGTTGCGCTATATAAGACACTGTAACGGAATCTGCTGCGCTATATAAGACACTGTAACAGAATCTGCTGCACTATATAGGACACTGTAACGGAATCTGCTGCACTATATAAGACGCTGTAACGGAATCTGCTGCGCTATATAAGAACTGTAACGGAATCTGCTGCGCTATATAAGACACTGTAATGGAATCTGCTGCTCTATATAAGACTCTGTAACAGAATCTGCTGCGCTATATAAGACACTGTAACGGAATCTGCTGCGCTATATAAGACACTGTAACGGAATCTGCTGCGCTATATAAGACTCTGTAACGGAATCTGCTGCGCTATATAAGACGCTGTAACGGGATCTGCTGCGCTATATAAGACACTGTAACGGAATCTGCTGCGCTATATAAGACACTGTAACGGAATCTGCTGCGCTTTATAAGACTCTGTAACGGAATCTGCTGCGCTATATAAGACGCTGTAACGGAATCGGCTGCGCTATATAAGACGCTGTAACGGAATCTGCTGCGCTATATAAGACGCTGTAACGGAATATGCTGCGCTATATAAGACACTGTAACGGAATCTGCTGCGCTATATAAGACGCTGTAACGGAATATGCTGCGCTATATAAGACACTGTAACAGAATCTGCTGCGCTATATAAGACACTGTAACGGAATCTGCTGCGCTATATAAGACACTGTAACGACATCTGCTGCGCTATATAAGACGCTGTAACGGAATATGCTGCGCTATATAAGACACTGTAACGGAATATGCTGCGCTATATAAGACACTGTAACGGAGTCTGCTGCGCTATATAAGACACTGTAACAGAATCTGCTGCACTATATAAGACACTGTAACGGAATCTGCTGCGCTATATAAGACGCTGTAACGGAATCTGCTGCGCTATATAAGGCGCTGTAACGGAATCTGCTGCGCTATATAAGACACTGTAACGGAATCTGCTGCGCTATATAAGACACTGTAACTGAATCTGCTGCGCTATATAAGACACTGTAACGGAATCTGTTGCGCTATATAAGACACTGTAACGGAATCTGCTGCGCTATATAAGACACTGTAACAGAATCTGCTGCACTATATAGGACACTGTAACGGAATCTGCTGCACTATATAAGACGCTGTAACGGAATCTGCTGCGCTATATAAGAACTGTAACGGAATCTGCTGCGCTATATAAGACACTGTAATGGAATCTGCTGCTCTATATAAGACTCTGTAACAGAATCTGCTGCGCTATATAAGACACTGTAACGGAATCTGCTGCGCTATATAAGACACTGTAACGGAATCTGCTGCGCTATATAAGACGCTGTAACGGGATCTGCTGCGCTATATAAGACGCTGTAACGGAATATGCTGCGCTATATAAGACACTGTAACGGAATCTGCTGCGCTATATAAGACTCTGTAACGGAATCTGCTGCGCTATATAAGACGCTGTAACGGAATCGGCTGCGCTATATAAGACGCTGTAACGGAATCTGCTGCGCTATATAAGACACTGTAACGGAATCTGCTGCGCTATATAAGACGCTGTAACGGAAGCTGCTGCGCTATATAGGACACTGTAACGGAATCTGCTGCTCTATATAAGACACTGTAACGGAATCTGCTGCGCTATATAAGACACTAACGGAATCTGCTGCGCTATATAAGACACTGAAACGGAATCTGCTGCGCTATATAGGACACTGTAACGGAATCTGCTGCGCTATATAAGACACTGTAACGGAATCTGCTGCGCTATATAAGACGCTGTAACGGAATCTGCTGCGCTATATAAGACGCTGTAACGGAATCTGCTGCGCTATATAAGACACTAACGGAATCTGCTGCGCTATATAAGACACTGTAACGGAATCTGCTGCGCTATATAAGACGCTGTAACGGAATCTGCTGCGCTATATAGGACACTGTAACGGAATCTGCTGCACTATATAAGACACAGTAACGGAATCTGCTGCGCTATATAAGACACTGTAACGGAATCTGCTGCGCTATATAAGACACTGTAACGGAATCTGCTGCGATATATAAGACGCTGTAACGGAATCTGCTGCGCTATATAAGACACTGTAACGGAATCTGCTGCGCTATATAAGACTCTGTAACGGAATCTGCTGCGCTATATAAGACACTGTAACGGAATCTGCTGCGCTATATAGGACACTGTAACGGAATCTGCTGCGCTATATAAGACACAGTAACGGAATCTGCTGCGCTATATAAGACACTGTAACGGAATCTGCTGCGCTATATAAGAAACTGTAAATAAATAAATAAAATATGATACTAAACGGAACCATTCTATTGGTTGGGAGAACTGTCGGCAGTGCAGCAAGGGGGGGGCAACCCTCAGGCAACGAGCATGTAACCCTCTAGCAATGAGCATGTATCTCCTGGCAATGAGCATGTATTCCTCTATCAATGAGCATGTATCCCCTGCCAATGAGCATGTATCTCCTGGCAATCAGCATGTACGTTCTGCACCACCCCTGCCTGCCGCGCCCCCGCCAAATAAAGCTAACCTCCCGCGCGTGCCACCAAGTAAAGCTAACCCCCCTCCCCATCCCCAACCCTGCCTTACGTGCGCGCGTCCTCCGCCGGTCAGGTCTGCGGTCTCGGTCAGCGCTGCTTGTCTTCCTCTCCTCCTGGATCCTATTGAAAACTGACCTTCAAAAATTGGCTGCCCCCATACAGCAGACCATTTTAAAGGATGCTAGAGGAGGCCACCGCCTTCTCTAGCATCCTCAAAAACTGTCTGCTGTATGGGGGCAGCCATTTTTTGAAGGTCAGTTTTCAATAGCAGGAGCTAGGAGGAGAGTCGGGATCGCCAATAAGTAAATCTGCGGTCAAGGCCAGAGAGGTGGCAGTTCCCAGCAGCGGCGTAACATAGACCCGCAGACCTCCGATGCCCATATTTTCTAAGCGCCTCCACGGGACCGCGGGGTCTGCGGCGCTATAGTTACACCACTGTCTCCTGGCATCAAGCAAGTAGGTAAAACATTTCCAATTAATGTAAAATGTACATTGAATTGATAATAGAATCCCTGGAATTATGAGGCGGTGGTTGTGAAAACCACCCTAACATTGCCGGCACACATGCCAGATAAAAATGGCCACCCTCAGACAGACACGCCCACTGAATCAGCAGGTACATGAACTGATTTTGACAGGCAACTATTGATTGACAGGATAATCCTCCAATTAGGAAGATTACAATGTCTCTCACACTTACAAACACAACACACAACACGAAAACAAAACTATATATCCCCACCACAAATAGCAAATCACACTACGGGAGCCCTAAATGCAGCCCGAAGCCCGCAGTTATCAGGGATTTCTTGTCGGGTTTGCACAGAGCCCAAAAGAAATCCCTGATAAATATCCTGTGATCGGGTGAATGAGAATAGGTCCAGGAAACGGTATCCGGAGGGCTGATAGACAATGCACAGGGCGACGGTCAATAGGAGGACACCATATGGTCAACATAGACAAAAGGTTGACACAAGCAATATGTTCACATGGCACTGGTCGACATGTGAAAATGTCAATAGGAGTTTTATTTTTTAACTCTTTCCTTCTTTACCACCCATGCGGACTCTGGGAACGGAGAGGTGCGGGGCACTAATTTGGGGTCCATGTGATGAAATCTACAAATGAACCTTCCCATCGTCCCCTGCGGCCCAGGTTTGGGAACCCGTCTTTTGCTCTGGAACAAATTCAGCCTCCGTGTCGGCTGTGGCGTCAGTAAGGAGGTACGTTTTCCTGACATGAGGCAGAGGCACAGACTCTGCTCAGTATGTGACATCATGGTGAGGTTGTCCAGGGCCGGACCGGATGTTATGCCGGTATGCCTCCTCTTCCTGCAGAGCCCGGGTGTGTAACAGAACCAGCGCGGTGACAGCCTCCCTGTGATTACAGGGCAGATGTTAGGGTGCGAGCACATGGAACAATCTCTATCCGGGTGATAGGTCCACAGTCGATAGATGAATAATGGACAGGCACAAGCGTGACGTGGACAATACCCGGAATCTGAGTGCACCTGGCAGCAGGCATACAGATTACCCCAGCAGCTGGGCGAGGCCTGTTCCACGCAGGGAAGAGACGGATAGTGACATTTCTGTCTGCAGTACATTTTCTACCTTCCATCCATTTACAGATAGCCGGACGCTTCAGTAGATTTCCCGGAGAGATGACACGCCACCGTCCATCTCGCTAACTGTGATAGGAAACGGCTTCTCTAGGAGATACCAATAGATAAAACCAGGATACAGATTGGGAAAAGATTGATGTGGCCATTGTATTCCCCTCATCGCACGCTCCTTATCACATGTATCCCAGGGTTCCGCCTGGCGCTCCGGCCATTGAGGACTGAAGATAAGATTATTCTTATCCTTTATTTATATGGCGTCACAAGTGTAACAACGTAATGACCGAGACTTTCTACATCAGATGCGGTCTATGGCGCTGCCGATGGCGTTGTTCAGTGGTCAGAGAAGCAGATAGAGATCGTTGGGTCAGTGCTAGAAGATGGCTAACTTCCCAGTGTATACAAAGGGACCAGAGCAGACCCGTCACATTGCAGTCCCGTAAGTCGGACTTCTGTGGTGGGTCCATAGTCAGGATTTTAAAAACAAAATGGTTTAATGACCGGTCATGCTGAGCAAATGTAATTAGTTCTATGAGGATGTAATTGTCCGGATATATCTACATTTGGTGACCGGAATCGGTTCCATCCTACACAATAGTCTGTGACTGACACCGGAAGACAGTACCGCAGGTGGAGTGGACATCCACTGTAAGCATGCTCTTAACAATGGGGATATTTGCATTCAGGGCTGAATCGGACCCAATATCGTTGATGATGCGCGCTCCCGCAGGTCTTTAACGCCCCCTCTGTACATCTCGACAACGTCAGCGTGCTCCTGGATGTGGCTGCTGTACGATAACGATGTCGCTCAGTGTGTATACCATTTGCCCAGGAGTTCCAGGCAGTTCAAGGGAAAAATGTTAATGATATTATTCATAGACAGTATTTATAATGTGTACCCATCTTTACCCTGGATACTCACCTCAATGAATGGATGGACGACAAGCTGCCATGCCGCTCACACACACGCGCGCGCGTGTGTGTGTGTGTATATGTGTGTGTTATCCTGCAAATATAAAGCACTTTGAGTCCTACTGGGAGAAAACATTATTGTTATTATCATTATTATTACATAAGACGGGAGCACTCAGGCGTCAGAAGTGCGCGCTAAGCACAAACTGGTGACACAGCGGAGAGACATATTCGGACAGGGACAAAGTTCCGAGTGATAAATATGTATATATGTTTTGTCTGCGTTTATGTTACATAATATGTTACTTACCGAGGGAGACGTCTCTCTGAGGATAAAACTCTCACTAGCTGAATATTTCATGTATTAAATGAAGGTGGAGCGTGTTGTCTATAAATATGTCATATCGCTAATTAGCCTTTGATGAGCTGAAGTACTTTTTCAGTAGCGAGTGGACAATTTATTTCACTGAACAATTAAACCTAGAATAGATTTTGTTATTTGCTGTTACAGAGAGCGGCAGGACTGCCCATTACGGTGAGCGCCAGCTGCAGTTACAGAGAGCGTCAGGACTGCCCATTACGGCGAGCGTCAGCTGCAGTTAGAGAGAGCGGCAGGACTGCCCATTACGGTGAGCGCCAGCTGCAGTTACAGAGAGCGGCAGGACTGCCCATTACGGCGAGCGTCAGCTGCAGTTACAGAGAGCGTCAGGACTGCCCATTACGGCGAGCGTCAGCTGCAGTTAGAGAGAGCGGCAGGACTGCCCATTACGGTGAGCGCCAGCTGCAGTTACAGAGAGCGGCAGGACTGCACATTACGGCGAGTGTCAGCTGCTGTTACAGAGAGCGTCAGGACTGCCCATTACGGCGAGCGTCAGCTGCAGTTAGAGAGAGCGGCAGGACTGCCCATTACGGCGAGCGTCAGCTGCAGTTACAGAGAGCGGCAGGACGGCCCATTACGGCGAGCGTCAGCTGCAGTTACAGAGAGCGGCAGGGTGGCCCATTACGGCGAACGCCAGCTGCAGTTACAGAGAGCGGCAGGACTGCCCATTACGGCGAGCGTCAGCTGCAGTTACAGAGAGCGGCAGGACTGCCCATTACGGCGAGTGTCAGCTGCAGTTACAGCTGCAGTTACAGAGAGCGGCAGAACTGCCCATTCCGGCGAGCGTCAGCTGCAGTTAGAGAGCGGCAGGACTGCCCATTACGGTGAGCGTCAGCTGCAGTTACAGAGAGCGGCAGGACTGCCCATTACGGCGAGCGCCAGCTGCAGTTAGAGAGTGGCAGGACTGCCCATTACGACGAGCGTCAGCTGCTGTTACAGAGAGCGTCAGGACTGCCCATTACGGCGAGCGCCAGCTGCAGTTAGAGCGGCAGGACTGCCCATTACGGCGAGGGTCAGCTGCTGTTACTGAGAGTGTCAGGACTGCCCATTACGGCGAGCGTCAGCTGCTGTTACAGAGAGCGGCAGGGCGGCCCATTACGGTGAGCGTCATCTGCTGTTACAGAGAGCGGCAGGACTGCACATTACAATGAGCGTCAGCTGCTGTTACAGAGAGCGGCAGGACTGCCCATTACGATGAGCGTCAGCTGCTGTTACAGAGAGCGGCAGGACTGCCCATTACGGCAAGCGTCAGCTGCTGTTACAGAGAGCGGTAGGACTGCCCATTACGGCGAGCGTCAGCTGCATTTACAGAGAGCGTCACGACTGCCCATTACGGCGAGCGTCAGCTGCTGTTACAGAGAGCGGCAGGACTGCCCACTACGATGAGCGTCAGCTGCTGTTACAGAGAGCGGCATGACTGCCCATTACAGCGAGCGTCAGCTGCTGTTACGAAGAGCGGCAGGACGGCCCATTACGGCGAGCGTCAGCTGCTGTTACAGAGAGCGGCAGGACTGCACATTACGGCGAGCCTCAGCTGCTATTATGGAGAGCGGCAGGACTGCCCATTACGGCGAGTGTCAGCTGCTGTTACAGAGAGCGGCAGGACTGCCCATTACGGCGAGCGCCAGCTGCAGTTACAAAGAGCGGCAGGACTGCCCATTACGGTGCGCGTCATCTGCTGTTACAGAGAGCGGCAGGACTGCCCATTACGGCGAGCGTCAGCTGCAGTTACAGAGAGCGGCAGGACTTCCCATTACGGCGAGCGCCTGCTGCTGTTACAGAGAGCGGCAGGACTGCACATTACGGTGCGCGTCATCTGCTGTTACAGAGAGCGGCAGGACGGCCCATCACGATGAGCGTCAGCTGCTGTTACAGAGAGCGGCAGGACTGCCCATTACGGCGAGCGTCAGCTGCAGTTACAGAGAGCGGCAGGACTGCCCATTACGGTGAGCCTCAGCTGCTATTACGGAGAGCGGCAGGACTGCCCATTACGGCGAGTGTCAGCTGCTGTTACGGAGAGCGGCAGGACGGCCCATTACGGCGAGCGTCAGCTGCAGTTACAGAGAGCGGCAGGACTTCCCATTACGGCGAGCATCAGCTGCTGTTACAGAGAGTGGCAGGACTGCCCATTATGGTGAGCGTCAGCTGCAGTTACAGAGAGCGGCAGGACTGCCCATTACGGCGAGTGTCAGCTGCTGTTACAGAGAGCGGCAGGACTGCCCATTACGGCAAGGGTCAGCTGCTGTTACAGAGAGCGGCAGGGCGGCACATTACGGCGAGCGTCAGCTGCAGATACAGAGAGCGGCAGGACTGCCCATTACGGTGCGCGTCATCTGCTGTTACAGAGAGCGGCAGGACTGCCCATTACGGTGCGCGTCATCTGCTGTTACAGAGAGCGGCAGGACTGCCCATTACGGTGCGCGTCATCTGCTGTTACAGAGAGCGGCAGGACTGCCCATTATGGCGAGCGTCAGCTGCAGTTACAGAGAGCGGCAGGACGGCCCATTACGGTGCGCGTCATCTGCTGTTACAGAGAGCGGCAGGACTGCCCATTACGGTGAGCGTCAGCTGCAGTTACAGAGAGCGGCAGGACTGCCCATTACGGTGAGCCTCAGCTGCTATTACGGAGAGCGGCAGGACTGCCCATTACGGCGAGTGTCAGCTGCTGTTACGGAGAGCGGCAGGACGGCCCATTACGGCGAGCGTCAGCTGCAGTTACAGAGAGCGGCAGGACTTCCCATTACGGCGAGCATCAGCTGCTGTTACAGAGAGTGGCATGACTGCCCATTATGGTGAGCGTCAGCTGCAGTTACAGAGAGCGGCAGGACTGCCCATTACGGCGAGCGTCAGCTGCAGTTACAGAGAGCGGCAGGGCTGCCCATTACGGCGAGGGTCAGCTGCTGTTACAGAGAGCGGCAGGACTGCCCATTACGGCGAGGGTCAGCTGCTGTTACAGAGAGCGGCAGGGCGGCACATTACGGCGAGCGTCAGCTGCAGTTACAGAGAGCGGCAGGACTGCCCATTACGGTGCGCGTCATCTGCTGTTACAGAGAGCGGCAGGACTGCCCATTACGGTGCGCATCATCTGCTGTTACAGAGAGCGGCAGGACTGCCCATTACGGTGCGCGTCATCTGCTGTTACAGAGAGCGGCAGGACTGCCCATTACGGCGAGCGTCAGCTGCAGTTACAGAGAGCGGCAGGACGGCCCATTACGGTGCGCGTCATCTGCTGTTACAGAGAGCGGCAGGACTGCCCATTACGGCGAGCGTCAGCTGCAGTTACAGAGAGCGGCAGGACTGCCCATTACGGCGAGCGTCAGCTGCTGTTACAGAGAGCGGCAGGACTGCACATTACGGTGCGCGTCATCTGCTGTTACAGAGAGCGGCAGGACGGCCCATCACAATGAGCGTCAGCTGCTGTTACAGAGAGCGGCAGGACTGCCCATTACGGCGAGCGTCAGCTGCAGTTACAGAGAGCGGCAGGACTGCCCATTACGGCGAGCCTCAGCTGCTATTACGGAGAGCGGCAGGACTGCCCATTACGGCGAGTGTCAGCTGCTGTTACGGAGAGCGGCAGGACGGCCCATTATGGTGAGCGTCAGCTGCAGTTACAGAGAGCGGCAGGACTGCCCATTACGGCGAGCGTCAGCTGCAGTTACAGAGAGCGGCAGGGCTGCCCATTACGGTGAGCGTCAGCTGCAGTTACAGAGAGCGGCAGGACTGCACATTACAGCGAGCGTCAGCTGCAGTTACAGAGAGCGGCAGGATGGCCCATTACGGCGAGCGTCAGCTGCAGTTACAGAGAGCGGCAGGGCTGCCCATTACGGCGAGTGTCAGCTGCTGTTACAGAGAGCGGCAGGACTGCCCATTACGGCGAGGGTCAGCTGCAGTTACAGAGAGCGGCAGGACTGCCCATTACGGCGAGTGCCAGCTGCAGTTACAGAGAGCGGCAGGACTGCCCATTACGGCGAGCGCTAGCTGCTGTTACAGAGAGCGTCAGGACTGCCCATTACGGCGAGGGTCAGCTGCAGTTACAGAGAGCGGCAGGACTGCCCATTATGGCGAGTGCCAGCTGCAGTTACAGAGAGCGGCAGGACTGCCCATTACGGCAAGCGTCAGCTGCAGTTACAGAGAGCGGCAGGACGGCCCATTACGGCGAGCGTCAGCTGCAGTTACAGAGAGCGGCAGGGCTGCCCATTACGGCGAGTGTCAGCTGCTGTTACAGAGAGCGGCAGGACTGCCCATTACGGCGAGTGTCAGCTGCTGTTACAGAGAGCGGCAGGACTGCCCATTACGGCGAGTGTCAGCTGCTGTTACAGAGAGCGGCAGGACTGCCCATTACGGCGAGGGTCAGCTGCAGTTACAGAGAGCGGCAGGACTGCCCATTACGGCGAGTGCCAGCTGCAGTTACAGAGAGCGGCAGGACTGCCCATTACGATGAGCGTCAGCTGCTGTTACAGAGAGCGGCAGGGCTGTTCGATTGTGTTCTTTAAATTATTTTGATTTTATAATTATCGGTACGGGAAACATAATTTATTGAGGAAGAGATTATGGGGTGATGGGGAATCCTTACATTTCATTTAGGGCCCGACGTTATGGCATACAGTTCGCCGGAGCCGGTGCGATTCTGGTGCGATACTCACTAGATTTAAAGCAGTAATTAGATTAAAGATAAAACTAACATGGTTTTGCCTTAGAACTAATTACAGCTATAAATCTAATGAGTATCTCGCTGGAATAATGGTGACAACAGACGTACAGATTGTTTACAGGTAATTAAGTCTATTTTATTTGATGTCTAAAACCGCTAAACACGGGCAATTAGCGCAACATCTCACACAGAATTATTTTATTTATTTAAAGAGCAAGTTAACTACCTTGTTAGCAGGCATGTGATAGTCATTGCTCTTAGCTGCCTTCCTACAGATCATTATCCCCTTCTCAAAACCTCTGTGTGAGGAAAACAGTAATGGCTGCCACCACTCTTAGCTTGTCATGTGATGGCAGAGGGGGGAGAAGGGGGGAGGGGGGTGTTACAGTGCACAGAGCAGACACAAATCTTATTGTCTGGCTGCCATAGCCGGATAAAGGAAGGGGCCGCAGGGGCGGCTGCTTGCTGTTTCGGTGCGCATTCCGTCCAGGTGATAGTGTGTGTGTGTATGTATGTGTGTGGTCATATGTGTGTGTGTTGTCGCTTGTGTGTGCTTATAGAAATATAGAAGGGAGCGCCAAAAATCTGATTGGATGTTAATAATAAAATACTTATTGTAAACAATATAACTAAATATATAAAGTAAACACACATATAAAATGTTAAATTAAAACGATGCAATTCTCAAGAATTCATAGAAATCATAGAACAATCCTGAGTTCTACCTCTTACAAAATATTTATTTGACCTCTTCTAGTTATAATGAGAATCTCACCCTATTTGCGGGATACTGGCTGTGAGTCCGGACTGTGGTCCGCTCGCAGCGTCACTAAGAAAGGGCCTTGGTAAATGTAGTATCCAGACTGCAGTATATATAACCAGCTGTGCAGATCGCAGCTCAAGCTGAGGGCTCTCTCAGCCAATCAGAGGGCTGCCCAGTGTTTTGAACACTTCTGCCGCCACCGCTGACCCTCGCCACCCACTAGCGCTACCTCTAGCGCTAAGCTACAATGCCGCCCTCTCCCACGCCACCAGCGGTCCCTCCGGCTCCCTCTTAACAAACCCCACGCCGCTGAAACCATATGCGATCACTCCTGCAATTCGATAGATATTATGTACAGCACATAAGATCTATAGAAGCGGCGTGCGTGCGTGCGCATCGCGTCGAAACGTCCCTTAAAAATGCATACAATCATTCGATTTATGGGCCAGGTGTGGTCGAAATCGAATGATTGCATGCAATATCTCACAAGTGTATGGGCAGCATATGGCTACAAATCAAATATTGTTTAGTTCATTGCATTCATTCAGTCCTGATGGAGTCATGTGTTCAAAGCAAATGTCCAATAGGCTTCTGTTCTACATGAGAGGTTGAACCTGTCGCGTTCTTGGAATAGAATTGACCACCTCAATACCTTGTATGCTGAGGTTGTTAATTTGACCTTGTTGTTTAAACGTAGTATGACGTGAAAGGCTATGGGGCGGGATGTATTAATATACATCGCCGGCCCTCGCTGCCCAGCCGCCGCAATGCTACCGCATATGTACTAACATATGCTGCTAGCATCGGGGTGCGGTGACGGAGACCCCCGCGATACCTGTAATGTGGTGTGCGGGGGTCTCCGTCATATCCCGGCGGCTGTCAGTGTCCCCGGCGGCTCCTCCTCCCCCTTGCAGCCGGATGTCCTCCCGGCTGTGACACCTGCTGGGGGGAGGAGGAGATCGATGGAGGACGGGAGTGGGGGTCAAGCGAACGGCGGGCAGTAGGCGGCGATAGAAGCCCATAGGCTTCTATAGAGTATCGGCACCCAGAGGTGGCGATACCCTGCCCGGCGGAGATGGGGTGGATGGGTAATGACTCATAGGAAAATGCAGGGTACTTGTTTCCTAGCACGGCGCCAACGATTTTGATTGTATTGATCGGGTTGGAAAAATCGCGTCGATTTTTACATTGGAATCAATGTAAAATGGTCCCTGAGACCCAATTTTACATTGAATTCAATGTAAAAAGCCCTAAAACCCCCCATTTTAATAGCAAACCCCCCCCCCCCCCCCGATGGGTGAAATGGCCCTCCATTGTTAACGCCACCCCACTATTGACGCCAACCCAAAGCGTGGCGAGCGTAGCGAGCCGGCGAGGGACTGCGGTACGCGTCCTCTGACCTTTTCATACCCCCACTATCCACGTCGGCGCCCGAAGCGTGGACCCGATCAACGCGATTTTCTCTTTTACCGGCAAATACACTGGTGATTGACAGAAAATCGGGTCCATCGCATCGATCGCATGCCTTAAGTAGCTTAAACTTAAGGCATGCGATCAACCCGACGGGCGCCGTGCTAGGAAACAAGTACCAAATGCGGTAAAACACCCATTTTACCACATTTTATTATTATTATAATTTTATTTATAAGGCGCCACAAGTGTTTCGCATCGCCGTACAAAGGAACGTTTTCCCTTTAGTACATCCTGCCCTATGTATTCTTAAGCATTTGAGCACGTTTCTCCTGTAGGAATCTTACGTTGAGCGCACGAGTAGTACACCCAACGTATTGGGCCCCACAGGAGCAATAAATCAAGTATATGACAAAACGTCAATATAGTTCTTAATGGTGTGGGATGTACCAATAGTCGAGGAAGAAATGTGGGTACTCTCATTAATGAATTGGCAGGTTATACACTTTGGTTTCTTATATTTTAGTTATCATTAGGGAAAGAGGAAAAATGACTTGGTGCCAAAGTTTTTTTTTTAAAGAGGTATTTCTCATGAAGACCACTTTAGGGAGTTCTTCTAAGGAACCAGCCAAAAACCTATCACTTTTAAGGATCCATAGTTCTTTTGAATGATATTTTTTTAATTGTCTAGAATGGGTATTAAATGTGGAAACAAAAATGGGTGAATAATTCTCAAAAATAGACTGTTCTTTAGTTTTCAGTACTTGTGTTAGTAAGGATTCCTGAGAAATCTTACAAACTTCCTCTTTAGCTTTCTCAAGAAGGTGAAGATGTCCACATATTGCAAAGAAGTGAATTGTCACCGTTCTCATAGAAGTTGTCATCAAGGACCATGGGTCACCAATATCCCCAGAAGTCGGTATTTGAGAATTTGGGGAACTGAGTTCTTCAGACAAGCGGATAAGCTTTCTGAGGCTTTGGGTGAGATGGGGTATCCCGTACATCTCCTTGAAAAGTTGTAGAGGTAGTTTGTAAGATGACTCAGGAATCCCTTCTAACATCTGTACATCTTAAAGGAGAGAGGGCGGCCTGCTGTGCTCCTGCTAGACCGTCCCAATTTTCCCTCCCCTTGAAATCATACTCAGAGACACGTTTTGGGATTAAATCATTGGCCACAGTTTTATTCACAATCCTTAACCAACGTTTTGCAGGGTGAGGACAGAGAGCGGTGGGCAAGGTGCAAGAGCCTATCAATGCCGATCATTGATTCGCGCTGGGGCATGCCACATACCTACCCGGTAGGCCCTCGGCAACGCCCCCTTCCGTTCCTGGGAGCCAGCCCCCCGCAGATCACTCTCGCCTGGCGCGCAACCGATGGCCCGCCGTCGAAAGCTGGAGCCTGGCGTGCGGCCCCCACGCCGAGGGTAAATCTGCCACCCCAGCTGGTTCCCCTCCTCCGCCTGCCTTGCGCACCGCCTCTTCCCGCCACCGAGGTTTCCGGGTATTGCCTGGGCACCGAAAACCCCCCACCCTGCACAAACGCCCTTCCCTCACACTCCCTGCGCTTCCTGGAGTGCGTTGTTAACCAGTCGATGCCAATGCCCGGCAAATGCACTCCATCCACCTCATACATGCCCTTGATCGTTGGGTTGATATCTGCATGTTGGATAACCCCCTTCACACGCTTGGCTACTGCCACCTTTACCTTCTTCCTGGTCCTTCCCATGGCTCCTCCTTTCTTTGCCTCGTGCCATACCATCCTGTGGATGCTGTTGGACGACAGTACCCTAACCCTAAGTCGGTGCTGACCGTTCTTACCAGGTCAAGGGATCTGACATCCCCTAACTCATTACCTCCCCGATGACCAACTATCGTGTTCCGATGATGTGTGCTCGGCCTCCCCCCTGCCCCAGTCTTTTAACCCCTTCCTGGCAGTTCCCTCCCCCTGGTGCTTCATTGGCTGCCCTTGTCCCCCAAGTGTGAAAGGGGGCGGGGATACCATCCCGACCCTCCCCCCCCTTGTTGTGCCGGGTCACCAGTAGCGCGGCCTGCCCCTCCCCCTTATGCCGCGTCGGCGCCATGCCGGCACCTGTGCTCCCTTTACATTGTCTTCATCAGCAATTTCCAGATTGCTATTGGGAGCTGCCTTCTCTTCTATTACACATATATTCATTTTTTTCGACTCAGTGTGAATTTTTTTTATTATTTTTCAGTGTTTTATAAAAACGTTTTGCGCCTGATTTCTCTGTATAATTGCTTGTGTGTGCTTGCCTGCAATGTTAGTAGTGTGATCCCCTACACACTTTCGGTGTCCCTGGGCCCCCAGTAGCCTTAATCCCAACCTGCTGGGACAGATAAAGGACAGTGGGCGGGATGCAGTAAAATCCGCAGCCCCTCTCCGCCTCACATCGCCGGCTACCGCATAGATAATTATCACATGTGCCCTAATATATGCGATAATTATTGCAAAGGACAGCTCATGCGCAGTGCCTCACCGCGGGGGTTGCGATAAGAAGCCCATAGGCTTTTATGTGTTATCGCTTTTGCTGGCGATACCCCCACAGCAAAAACCTGCAGGGTTTTCCTGCATATCAAAATGCGGTTAAAACCCCGATAACTGGGTTTTGACTGCATTTTTCGCATTGAAAAATCCCACCCGGTATCCTATTAGTCCCCCAAAATGCGGCCTAGTATTTTATTAAATCCCTGCAGGAAAACAATGTGCTGCTGTTGTGCGATAACACATAGGATCTGGGATAGATCGTGACGGTGAAGGGCTTCATATCATAGATTATGACACAGGAACCGTAAACATAATCTCCTGTAACTTTTGGCATCGGGGGAAGAGTGCGCCAGCTTTGGGGCTAATTGAATAGCTCCTGGCAACCTATTAGCAGCGCTAAATTGGGACTAATAAGACCCCCCCCCCCCAAAAAAAAAAAAAAATATATATATATATATACCAGCCTGCTAAATAGATCACAGCTCTTAGCATGTCATCTAATGTCAGAAGGAGGGGGAGGTTGTTACAGTGAAAACAGAGACTAAAGTGGCACGCCAAAGCCTCTCTGCTTACTAGATTGTGTGTCATGTGACTGTTGTTGCCATGGTAGTCAGTATGAAGAATTATCAATCATTACTAACCAAGAGAACAGGGTGATTACCTTCCTATAGCCCGTCCCAATGATTTATGCTGGGATTGCTGCTTTAGTACAGAATTAATAATAAGAAAAGGACCATGGATATAGATTTAGCAATAAATGATGTCATCTTTGTCATGCACAGCAGTATATCATGGCAAGACGTGACGTCCCCTTGTCACACACATACAGATAGACAGCGTTGCAACACACAGGGCCTTATACACACGTGATTCCATAGTTACAGCTCAAAGACTCAGATCACAATCGGTCAGACAGATGAATATCTGTGGGGCATTTCTGGGTGGTAACAGGGGCTGACTAGCCAGATGCGGGTGACTAGCCAGATGCGGGTGACTAGCCAGATGCGGGTGACTAGTGACTAGCCAGATGCGGGTGACTAGCCAGATGCGGGTGTCTTGTGGTCTTTGGACGCAGTTGTAATGACACCGGCGTCCATGATCAGACACAGTTGCCCTGTGCCTCTATAGGGCTGGTGAAATCTTCGATGGTGTGACCGATGTTTCAGCATAATACAGTGGCGCCGCAGACTGGAACACCATCGTCCGCAGCATTAGTATAAAATCGCAGTGGCAGCTTCAGCAAATGACTGGGCCGCACCTACAGCCGCCTCCACCTCTGAATCAGACCCACAGTGATGTAAGACAGGGTTCCGTTTATACCCCCCTCAGTGGTGGGTTCTCCTATAAAGATGTGACCGCAGACAAGTGCTGTGTGCGGACGGAGAACACACATTCCAGCAACTGTCAGGCTGTGTGAGAGACGGCTGCGCAGGGAAGTGACACATTTCTGCACACATTGTAACACGCGTTAACCCCTGAGGTCTGCAGCATTAGCTGTATAACGTGACCCCGTCCTGCAGCGGCTGGGTGATAATGTGCCAACCATACAATAAATGTGTCTGTCATCTCGCTGTAATCTGGGGCGAGCGCAGTAACAGTTACGTAGCGGTGTGCTCTGATCACTACCTATCTCCCAGACATTACATTATGGTTACCATTATTATTTCTGGTTTGATGAAACCATTATGACATCATGACGACGGCATGGCACAGTGGTTAGCATTGCCCATAGCAGCCAATTAGATTCTGCTTATTGTTTATGTAGCACCTTTCAGAATATAATGGATGATTTCTGAGTGGAGTTTGTATGTTCTCCATTTTAATTACACCCTCCCCCCCAGGAGAAGCCCGGTGAGGAGACACAGCAGGCTACGTCAGGAGGGTGGGCTGGACTGTCACACTATAAGCCCCACCCACCCAGAGGGGAGAATACAGACATTTGGGGTTACACAGGCAGGGGCAGGGCATAATAATGCAAATTGCGTAATTAAGTCCCGCCTCTGAAGCACTGACCCGTGATTACAGTGATTTGTTGTCCCTACCCTGTCTGGGCGGGATGTGGGAGAGCCACCTGCTCTTCCAGGAGTGCAGGGAACTACCCAAACTATCTGGAGCCTCCCACAACTTTGGGGAAACTAGGAAAGTATGAAGTGGGTTTCCTTTGGGTACTCCGGTTTCACCAAAAACATATTGGTAGTTTACTGGTTTCAAGGTCCCTGTGGTGTGACTGATCATTAGGTGGCACACTGCGGGGGCACGGGCATTGGCGTGAATGAATAGGGCATTGCTGTCATTCATGAGTTTATCATTGCAAGTTGTTGTCACTTTTATGCATAAGTGGTTTCCATTAATTTACTGTCTACGCCCTGCATGATGTAACCCCTACAGAGACCCCTGACAGAGAAACCGAGAGATCCCTGACAGAGAGACCCCTGACACAGAAACAGAGACACCCCTGACAGAGAAACAGAGACACCCCTGACAGAGAAACAGTGACACCCCTGACAGAGAAACAGAGACACCCCTGACAGAGAAACAGTGACACCCCTGACAGAGAAACAGACACCCCTGACAGAGAGACCCCTGACAGAGAAACAGAGACACCCCTGACAGAGAGACCCCTGACAGAGAAACAGAGACACCCCTGACAGAGAGACCCCTGACAGAGAAACAGGGACATCCCTGACTGAGAAACAGAGAGAAACCTGACAGAGAAACAGAGACACCCCTGACAGAGAGACCCCTGACAGAGAAACAGTGACATCCCTGACAGTGAGACCCCTGACAGAGAAACAGAGACACCCCTGACAGAGAAACAGAGAGACCCCTGACAGAGAAACAGTGACACCCCTGACAGAGAGACCCCTGACAGAGAAACAGAGACACCCCTGACAGAGAGACCCCTGACAGAGAAACAGAGACACCCCTGACAGAGAGACCCCTGACAGAGAAACAGAGACATCCCTGACAGAGAAACAGAGAGACCCCTGACAGAGAAACAGAGACATCCCTGACAGAGAAACAGAGACACCCCTGACAGAGAAACAGAGAGACCCCTGACAGAGAAACAGTGACACCCGTGACAGAGAAACAGACACCCTTGTCAAAGAGACCCCTGGCAGAGAGACTCCTAACAAAGAGACCCCTGGCAGAGACCCCTGGCAGAGAAACAGTGACACCCCTGACAGAGAAACAGTGACACCCCTGACAGAGAAACAGAGACACCCCTGACAGAGAAACAGAGACACCCCTGACAGAGAAACAGAGACACCCTTGGCAAAGAGACCCCTGGCAGAGAGACTCCTAACAAAGAGACCGCTGGCAGAGAGACCCATGACAGAGACCCCTGGCAGAGAAACAGTGACACCCCTGACAGAGAGACCCCTGGCAGAGACAATTGACATTAAGTGACACCCCTGACAGAGAGACCCCTGACCTAGACAACTGACAGAGAGACAGAGACCCCCTTGACAGACACCACTGGCAGAGAGACTTCTGACTGAAACAACAGACAGATAAACAGTGACACGCACCCCTCACAGAGACCCCTGACAGAGAAACAGTGGCATCCCTCACAGAGACCCCTGACAGAGACAACTGACATTAAGTGACACCCCTGACAGAGAGACCCCTGACCTAGACAACTGACAGAGAAACAGAGACACACCTGACAGAGAGACCCCTGACCTAGACAACTGACAGAGAAACAGAGACACCCTTGACAGAGACCTTCTCACAGAGAAACAGAGACATTCCTGACAGAGTGACTCCTGACTGAAACAACTGACAGAGAAAGAGTGACACCCCTGACAGAGAGACCTGACAGAGGTACAGTGACACCCCTGACAGAGACACAAGATAGAGAGACCCCTGACATAGAAACAGTAACACCCCTGACAGAGAGACAGATAACCCTGGTAGAGAGAGCCATTGCAGAGAGACAGAGACACCTGTCAGAGAGACCCGTGGCAGAGAGAGAGAGAGAGAGATTAACCTGTCAGAGAGATCCTTGGCAGAGAGACCCCTGGCAGAGAGACAGAGACACCTGTCAGAGAGACCCGTGGCAGAGCGAGAGAGATTAACCTGTCAGAGAGATCCTTGGCAGAGAGACCCCTGGCAGAGAGAGACACACCTGTCAGAGAGACCCCTGGCAGAAAGAGACACACCTGTCAGAGAGACCCCTGGCAGAGAGAGACACACCTGTCAGAGATACCCCTGGCAGAAAGAGACACACCTGTCAGAGAGACCCCTGGCAGAGAGAGACACACCTGTCAGAGATACCCCTGGCAGAGAGACAGAGACACACCTGACAGAGAGACCCCTGGCAGAGAGAGACACACCTGTCAGAGAGTCCCCTGGCAGAGAGACAGAGACAAACCTGACAGAGAGACCCCTGGCAGAGAGAGACATACCAGTCAGAGAGATACCCCTGGCAGAGAGAGACACACCTGACAGAGAGACCCCTGGCAGAGAGATATCCCTGGCAGAGAGAGACACACCTGTCAGAGAGACCCTTGGCAGAGAGACACACCTGGCAGAGAGAGACACACCTGTCAGAGAGACATACCAGTCAGAGAGATACCCCCAGGGGCGGATTGGCCCACCGGGAAACCGGGCCGTTTCCCGGTGGGCCGGCACCTTTTCTGGCAGAACGGCCGCCTATCCTACCTAACTGGGCTGCCGCGGCATCTCTGTGCTGGCTGGCCGCGGCACTGCGCCCTAAATGAAGATGGCTGCGTGTGTACTTCCGTTCCCTCCCTCCTCCTCATTGCTGCTGCGGCTGCAATGAGCTGCAGATACAGCTGCTGGCAGCCAGGGGGAGCACCTCTCAGACTGATGACGTCAGCCTGAGAGACGAGGACTCGAGGAGCAGCAGCGCTGTGGCCGGGCTGCAGCCTTCAGAAATATGTGAGTCACACTGTGGGCTCTGGGGACACTGGTTGGCAACCTTGTTAGGGAATTGGGGGGAGGAGAAGGGAGGGGAAGGGGTGAGAGAGAGACTCACTCCTGCCACTGTGTGTGTGAGGGACCTGGGGAACAGCATGTGCCAGTTTTACAGTGTAGGCTGTGCTGGAGGGGATTATTTGTATATGTGACATGCCTGTACATGAGGGGGAAGGGGGTCTGTGACTGTCTGCTGTCTGCATTAGGGCAGACAGACTCACTGTGTAAGTCAGATCCCCCTCCAGCTCAGCTCAGCTTCCCCATAGGCAAACATGTGCCATTCAGACCCCCCCCCCCCCCCCCATAGGCAGACATGTGACATTCAGACCCCCCCTTCATAGGCAGACATGTCAGACTTATTCGAATTCTGAATATGTCTTAAATTTCTGCCTATGGGGTGGGGGGAGAGAATGAGCTGTGCTGCGCTGGAGGGATGTACATGTGACATGTCTGTGTATAGGGGCTGTGCTGGAGGGGTATGTGACTTGTCTGCCTATGGGGGGGGGGGTGCTGGAGGGCCTGGGGCATGTGAATGTGACAAGTCTGCCTATTTGTGGGGGGGGCTGGGGGCTGTGCTGGAGTGGGATCTGATTACATGTCTGCCTATGGGGGTGGGGGATGTACTCAGGCCCGGCGACAGGGAGGGTCAATGGGTACAGCTGGCCCGGGGCATGGCTGCGGCGATGATGCACTCAGCTGCCTACACAGCACCCTACTCAGCCGACCGCCCACTCAACCCTCCTGCCGCGCAAGTTCCTTCACCCACCACCCAGCCACACTGAGGGCGTTACATGTATATGCATCATTGCTACTGCGGGCATTATGTGTATAAGTATCGTTACTACTGCTGGCATTATGTGTATAAGTGTCAGGGTTCACAAATACGCGCTATAGCGCGTATTTTACCATAAAACGGTCACCGCTTAGCTGCGCCTGTGAGCCGCTGTAAGCCAATCACTGCAGCGGCCGCCGGGACCCAATCATTGCACAGTGGCTGCCCGGCAGCCAATCACTGCAAGTGTGCGCCCTGCCAATCACTAAAGCCGCACGCCCTGCCCTTTGTTTTGAGAGGTTCACTGTCATCGTGTCTGTGGCTCTGTGCATCCTTCTGCCGCCCTCCACGTGTAAGTCGATTCTGCTGCTGAGGGCTGGGGACGGGATGCGATATACTGGGCATATCGTTGTGTGCTGTAATGTGTACTGGGTATTACGGTGTGTGCTGTAATGTGTACTGGGCATATCGTTGTGTGCTGTAATGTGTACTGGGTATTACGGTGTGGGCTCTAATGTGTACTGGGTATTACGGTGTGTGCTGTAATGTGTACTGGGCATTACGGTGTGTGCTGTAATGTGTACTGGGCATTACGGTGTGTGCTGTAATGTGTACTGGGCATTACGGTGTGTGCTATAATATATACTGGGCATATCGGTGTGTGCTATAATATATACTGGGCATATCGGTGTGTGCTATAATGTGTACTGGGCATTACGGTGTGTGCTATAATGTGTACTGGGCATTACGGTGTGTGCTATAATGTGTACTGGGCATTACGGTGTGTGCTATAATGTGTACTGGGCATAACGGTGTGTGCTATAATGTGTACTGGGCATATCGTGTGTGCTATAATTTGTACTGGGCATTACGGTGTGTGCTGTAATGTGTACTGGGCATAACGGTGTGTGCTATAATGTGTACTGGGCATAACGGTGTGTGCTATAATGTGTACTGGGCATAACGGTGTGTGCTATAATGTGTACTGGGCATAACGGTGTGTGCTATAATTTGTACTGGGCATTACGGTGTGTGCTATAATGTGTACTGAGCATTACGGTGTGTGCTATAATTTGGTGTGTGCTATATTGTGGTGTGTGCTATAATGTGTACTGGGCATTACGGTGTGTGCTATAATGTGTACTGGGCATAACGGTGTGTGCTAAAATGTGTACTGGGCATTACGGTGTGTGCTATAATGTGTACTGGGCATAACGGTGTGTGCTAGAATGTGTATTGGGCATTACGGTGTGTGCTATAATGTGTACTGGGCATTACGGTGTGTGCTGTAATGTGTACTGGGCATTACGGTGTGTGCTGTAATGTGTACTGGGCATTACGGTGTGTGCTGTAATGTGTACTGGGCATTACGGTGTGTGCTGTAATGTGTACTGGGCATTACGGTGTGTGCTGTAATGTGTACTGGGCATTACGGTGTGTGCTGTAATGTGTACTGGGCATTACGGTGTGTGCTGTAATGTGTACTGGGCATTACGGTGTGTGCTGTAATGTGTACTGGGCATTACGGTGTGTGCTGTAATGTGAATTGGTACTATAATGTGGCCACACCACTTCCCCCCCATAAAAACATGCCTTACATTTTTGGCGCGTCCTTTCGGCACGCACTGTCCCTATTTTTGGATTTATATAGTTGCTAGTACTGTATATATGTATCTTTAAGCGAGTGGGCCAATTGATACTTTACCCCCCCCCGACCCACATGTGCCATGCTGGGGTGAAGGGGAGAGGAGGCTTTATTCCGTTGGGACCCAAAAAAGGTCAGGTAGTACCCCAAATTTTAGAAGTGAAGGGTCCCCGGGACCCACTTATTTGTGGGGCTTTCGCGAACACTGAGTGTCGTTACTACTGCGGGCATTATGTGTATAAGTATCGTTACTACTGTGGGCGTTACCTGTATAAGCATCATTACTACTGCGGGCATTATGTGTATAAGCGTTGTTACTACTGCTGGCGTTATGTGTATAAGCGTCGTTACTACTGTGGGCATTACGTGTATAAGTATATGCCCAAATGTTATTTATATTATTTATTGTTACACAACAAAGTGTATATTGGACGTTCATTCTGCTCAATATTTTTTTTTCATTGGTCCGCAACCAATTATTTGGAAACCCCCCTTTAAAAATCCTGCGTTTGCCACTGACCCCAGAAGCAGCAGCGTGCAGGACTGTTTCGCGCCGTTGGACTGGATCCGATGGGCGGTGGTGGCGGCAGGAGCAGGCAGCCAGGCTAGCAAAAGCTGCACAACATAAACAGCAGGAGACGGTCAGGGTGGCCAGGAGGAGGGTAATTAAACATGGCAATGGGAGAAATAATAATGCTTGGCCTCAGTGAAGTAGTGTGTGTGTGCATGTATGTATATGTATGTATATGTGTGTGTGTGTGTGTGTGTGTGTGTGTGTGTGTGTGTGTGTATATGTATATATATATATATATATATATATATATATATATATATATATATATATATATATATATATATATATATATATATATAATTTTTTTTTTTGATATATGTATACATACATACATACATATACGCCACCCTGCTTCCCCCTCCCTACCTGAATCCTCCGCAAACCCACATCCTATGCCACTCTGTGTCTCCCCTCTGTCACCCTACATCCTCCGCCACCCTGCGTCCCCCTCCCTGTATCCTCTGCCACCATGCAACCAACGCCACTCTGCATCTCCCCTTCCTGCATCCTCCACCACTTTGCGACTCCCCTCCCTGCATCCTCTGTCCCTCTGCTTTCCCCCTCCTATACTGCATCCTGTGCCACCATGCCCCCTCACAATCTGCGTCCTATGCCAACCTGTGTACATCCTCCCTCCCTTAATCCTCAGCCACCCTGTATCTCCCCTCCCAGCATTCTATGCCACCCTGCGTCCCCCCTCCCATGCGCCTATTCTGCAGCCTGAGGGGCTGGGGACATAGCCAGCAGCTCGGAGAGCAACTAGCCATGCCCCCACAGCGGCGAAAATGGGGCGTGGCCTCATTGAAATAGGCCACACCCCCATAATGCTAGGCCCCCCCCCCATTAGGGCTGCTTCAAGATATTTCCCGGGCTGGTTTTAATTCCCAATCCGCCCCTGGATACCCCTGGCAGAGAGACACACACCTGTCAGAGAGACCCCTGGCAGAGAGATACCCCTGGCAGAGAGAGACACACCTGTCAGAGAGACCCCTGGCAGAGAGATACCCCTGGCAGAGAGAGACACACCTGTCAGAGAGACCCTTGGCAGAGAGATACCCCAGGCAGAGAGAGACACACCTGTCAGAGAGACCCCTGGCAGAGAGAGACACACCTGTCAGAGAGACCCCTGGCAGAGCAGCATTAGCAGCACAGGAGCTGTCACCTTCCTTCCCCCGCTGCAGTGTAGTGTGAACGGCCTGTGCTCCATCATGTGGGGCCCCAGGGGATGCTGTCAGGTGGTACCCCATGGGTGGCAGCACAGTGTGCGGGCACAGGGGGTACCTCCATCCCTCCTGCCGCCACTGGCGGCTCCCAGCAGAGAGGAGACTGGTGCTGGGAGGAGCAGGTCTGGGGCTCAGCCATGTGCTGTGTGTGCTCACTCCTGCTCTACACGGGGACCCTCTCCTCCTGCACAGCCGGGCACAGGAGGTGGCACCAGGGGGGACTGCACCGGCACAGGAGGCGGCACAGGGGGAGGAGGGGGGGACTGGGCTCCAGAGCTGACACATGGAAGTAATCATGCTGCCTGCACTTACACTGAGCGCTGCTCCCCACTGTGCAGCCGGGCTGCTGCTGCTGCTGCCATTGCTGTGTGTGTGAGCTCCGCCTGCCCCCGCCAGCCGCACATTCCTCTGCTGGACCTATGCACAAAGATGCGAACACTGCTGCGCTCCTTCCTGGGTGAGTACCCGCTATTGTCTGCATGCACCGGAGAGTGCCGGGCATGGGGGGCACAGAGGGGGCATCATGTGCACAATGCCCGCAGGTTACTACATAGGGCTATTGTGTGTCTGGAACAGGCGTAGATTGGAAACAGATGTGCTGGGGGGAGAGGGGAGGACAATGGAGGGGAGCTGGGGAAGGGCTCACACTGGCTGGGGAGAGAGGTAAAGTGCAGGCTCATACTGGGGGAGAGATAAAGTGCAGACTCATACTGGGGGAGAGGGAGCAAAGCCAGGAGAGAGATAAAGTGCTGGCTCACACTAGTGGGAGAGGGGAGGACAATGGAGGGGAGCTGGGGAAGGGCTCACACTGGCTGGGGAGAGAGGTAAAGTGCAGGCTCATAATGGGGGAGAGGTAAAGTGCAGGCTCATACTGGGGGAGAGGGAGCAAAGCCAGGAGAGAGATAAAGTGCAGGCTTACACTAGTGGGAGAGGGGAGGACAATGGAGGGAAGCTGGGGAAGGGCTCACACTGGCTTGGGAGAGAGGTAAAGTGCAGGCTCATAATGGGGAGAGAGGTAAAGTGCAGGCTCATACTGGGGGAGAGGGAGCAAAGCCTGGGGAGAGGTAAAGTGCAGGCTCATACTGGGGGGAGGGCAATGGATGGGGAGCTGGGGAAGAACTCACACTGGCTGGGGAGAGAGGTTAAGTGCAGGCTCATAGTGGGGGGGGGGGAGATAAAAGGGCAGACTCATACTGGGAGAGAGGTAAAGTGCAGGCTTATACTGGGGGAGAGGTACAGTGCAGACTCATACTGGGGGAGAGGGAGCAAAGCTAGGAAAGAGGTAAAGTGCATGCTCACACTGGGTGGAGAGGTAGCAAAGCCTGGAGAGAGTTAATACTGGGGGAGAGGTAGCAAAGCTTGGAGAGAGGTAAAGTGCAGACACTGAGGGAGAGGTAGCGCTTTGCTAGCGACTTGTCTCTAAAAGTCTAGATAAATGTATAAATTAATTGTAATTTTTTTTAGGTACTTATATGTTATTTGGCCGCCCACTAAGCTATTTGCTTAGTTTTGCACGTCCCCACGCGTATAACTCCATGCCGACGTGGATAGTGGGGTATGAGCGTAATTACTATTGTGGGCGCCCTACTAACATATAAGTACAATGACATTGAATGTTGAACGATGTTAATGTTCTTATATAAAGTGGCTCCACTGCATCTGGCACTAGCGCTAGGGCTGTTGAGCCTGACTAGATGTTGGACCTGAAATGGTTAAAGTGCAGGCTCATACTGGGGGAGAGGTAGCAATGCCTGGAGAGAGATAAAGTACAGGCTCATACTGGGGGAGAGGAAGCAAAGCCTAGGGAGAGGTGAGCTGAGGACGGGGAGATGGACTCACATGGGGGTAACACCGCCTGGAGAGAGATAAAGTGTGCAGCCAGGACCATGATAGTGAGCTGAGGACGGGGAGACGGACTCACTGTGCCTCCTATTGCCACATACACATACTACACCCCCACTGAGGTGCCACTGGCTGACTGCTACCCACTGATGGAGTTACAGGGTATGATCAGGGCACAGTCACCCTGGCCGGGTCCTATCGGGAGTTGGCACCTGGGAATGTCACCAGTGTATTATACAGCCACATATTCCATGTGGGTCACCAGTGTGTGCCCAAAACTCTCCGCATGTGCCAGGCAGCAGTCACTGTATATATCTGGTGGGTACAGTGCCCACTGGCTGTATATAGATAAGGTGGGAAGACATGTAACCACTGGCAGGTACTACCCATCACAATGCACATAGTGCCAGCAGGGCACAGGCGCCGTACCACCTGTGTGTGCCTTGTGTGGGCTGTACAGCGGATACAGTGTAGCGATACATGTGCCATATCCGTGTGTATGGGTACTGTATGTACACGGAGCGTGACACTCGCCATGCTGGCCAATAATCTACTTACTGCGGAATACCCACCTACATATATGCTGTTGTCTGTATATAACCTAGAGAACCATCATATTAGCCCCCCACAGCACATAATACCATTCTTACCGACAGACCAGCATGTTGACATTGACCATGTCAGCATCCAGTGGGTTCCAGCCAATCACATCCCTGTTCAGCTTAGGAGGTGCACACAACGTCCAGGCTCAGCGATGCCCGGTGATGCGGAGTTCCAGTACGCTAGCCCCTCATCCCGCAGTCTAATCCTAATGTCGGCACTATGCAGAATGTCGGCATTTCACATGTGGAAATTGCAGATGTCAGATTTCTACAAATGCCAACATGATCAATGTGGACATTTCAACAATGTTGGCATTATAACTAGCTTTGTTCTGGTGTCAACATAACTGTTGACTGCATCCCAAAGACACAGGGCCTTTGAGTCCTTGCATAGCGGCTACTGGTGGACAAAATGGATTTCCCATAGTCAATAGATAGATAGCAATGGAAAAATGTAGTCAAGATGTGAATTTTTTTTTTTTTTTACTTCAGCATGCTAATTATTTCACTATCTCAAATCACAGACATCCTTTGTGATGTCACTCAGCTTTGGTAGAAAAGTCACTGCTTTGTAGAAAATTGTCATATAACAGCTGATATAACATCTCACACTGTACAATATGCTTATTTTAACCCAAATGTTATATGAAAACAATGATAGATAGAATGGCTCCACACCCGGAGTTTCTCAACCCGTCCTTCCGGAAACTAGCGCCGATTGGACACGTATCACTCACACAGCCGTGTTCCTCCCAGAGGTGGGGAACGGAACACAAGGAGAGGGGACTGTGAACGTCACCAGAAGCACAACTAGAGCCATTAGAGGGATTATTGGGAATACCTACAGTAACTTATTACGGATTTAACGCTGAACCATCATTTAGATTCTTTCTGCAAAACCCGAGAACCCAAAGCAAAATAAATAAAGCCACCCGGTAGAAATGCATTTATTCTGTGCGATTGGGAACCCTGCGTCTGACATGCGCGGCAGAAATATAGAAGTCGGTGGAACGACAGCCGCATGCGACCAGATTGCCACCTTGCACCGATCCCCCATCTTCTCCGCTGCCTTGTTCTGTCTTTTTGTGTCCCTGACATCGTGGCGGTAAGGGTTAAGGCAGGATGTTGCAGCCTCATGACGGAACTGTGCACAAATCCTCAAGATGCTTTTAGTTTGGTCTGGTTTGATTCAGGAGAAAGGTATGCCGTGTCGCCGAGTTACTCTGTGACCTCATTGCAGATGTTGTTCTCGGCTGGGGCGTCTGCCTGGCGTTAGCTTGTGGCTTTGGCCCGCTTACTTTCCTTACAAATGTTTCCTTGGCCAGCTGGGCCGCAGATGCCTCCGCCGGCGCCCACCTGGGTCATCTGCCCCCTCGTGCTGGTCTCGCTCCTACCCCAGAGGAAAATGCTGATAGTGTGTTTTATCTGCAAATCAGAAACTGTAGTCGGAAATCTGCCGACGTAAAACAGATTACACGTCACTCCTGGGTCGTGTTATTACCTGTCCTGTCTATGTGGGGCACTGTGCCAGCTTCTCATGGGGGTATATAGGAAAGCGCAGAAGCCGGTGCTTGCTGGGTTATCTATCGGCAGGTGACCAAGGAGGAACCTTATTGTGAGGGCTCACTGCAGTGCGGAGGGCCTTCCAGGCCAGCGGGCACCTACCTGCCTCAGAGTAGGGATGGATAGAGCACAGTAAGGACCAGGCCAGGACACACAGCACATTGATATGGTGACGTAAGTGTCCTTCTAGAGTCTCTATTGTCAGTGAATCACTGCAGACCCCAGCAACTAGAAATGATAATATATCCCCCCACCCCCCCTTCATGATTTATCGCTGGTCTTATTTGCGTCGACTTGTGTGCCGGCAGCTTCTCCCCACTATGCATAAAGCTGTTTTATCGTGATTAGGTCTCAGCGCTGGCAGCCGTCCACAGAATGAGCTCAGCCTCTCATTGACTGCACCGATAATAGTAAGATTATCATAATCAGGCGCTGGCAGAAAACCAACCTGCAATACATACAGCAGGCCCGGTACACTGCATGGAGGGAGCGGCCCGGTACACTGCATGGAGGGAGCGGTCCGGTACACTGCATGGAGGGAGCGGCCCGGTACACTGCATGGAGGGAGCGGTCCGGTACACTGCATGGAGGGAGCGGCCCGGTACACTGCATGGAGGGAGCGGTCCGGTACACTGCATGGAGGGAGCGGCCCGGTACACTGCATGGAGGGAGCGGCCCGGTACACTGCATGGAGGGAGCGGCCTGGTACACTGCATGGAGGGAGCGGCCTGGTACACTGCATGGAGGGAGCGGTCCGGTACACTGCATGGAGTGACCGGCCTGGTACGGAATCGGTACATCTGTCAGAATGAACTTAGGTCTACAGTCATTAGGTCGACCCCATTAGGTCGACTGGCAGGAAGGTCGACCTGATTTAAGGTTGACATGGGCCAAGGTTGACATGACTTAAGGTCGAATTTGCATAAAGGTCGACATGAGGAAGGTCGACTGGTCATAAGGTCGACATGGGTTTTTCACTGTTTTTTTTTTTATCCGAATGTCGACACAGTCGACATGGACACAGTTGGCAATGAGAATCGGACCCTCGCATCGCTCGCTTCGCTCGCCACAGCTTTAATGACCTCCTCCACACCCTAGCGGATGGTAGGGCATGAAATACCGCCTGTCGGCACATGTCAGCTCAAAAAACAGTGAAAAACCCCATGTCGATCTTATGACCAGTCGACCTTCCTCATGTCGACCTTTATGCAAATTCGACCTTAAGTCATGTCGACCTTGGCCCATGTCGACCTTAAGTCAGGTCGACCTTCCTGCCAGTCGACCTAGTGGGGTCGACCTAATGACTGTAGACCTAAGTTCATTCTAATAGATGACCTGGTACACTGCATGGAGGAAGCGGCCCGGTACACTGCATGGAGGCAGCGGCCCGGTACACTGCATGGAGGGAGCGGCCCGGTACACTGCATGGAGGGAGCGGCCCGGTACACTGCATGAAGGGAGCGGCCCGGTACACTGCATGGATGGAGCGGCCCGGTACACTGCATGGAGGGAGCGGCCCGGTACACTGCATGGAGGGAGCGGCCCGGTACACTGCATGGAGGGAGCGGCCTGGTACACTGCATGGAGGGAGCGGCCCGGTACACTGCATGGAGGGAGCGGCCCGGTACACTGCATGGAGGGAGCGGCCTGGTACACTGCATGGAGGGAGCGGCCTGGTACACTGCATGGAGGGAACGGCCCGGTACACTGCATGGATGGAGCGGCCCGGTACACTGCATGGAGGGAGCGGCCTGGTACACTGCATGGAGGGAGCGGCCTGGTACACTGCATGGAGGGAGCGGCCTGGTACACTGCATGGAAGGTCCAGACTGATACACTACCGGCAGGTTATCGCTGTGGGAGACACTACTGAACCAGTTTTCCGTTCCCAGGACGGTGGGCGCAGCACTGGCACCAGGGTGGCACTTCCATTCCGTCCTCTCCGGTTCTCAGAGTGATACAACTACGGATGGCGCAGGATTGTGTATAGGTTTATATTGGGGTGAGGGCTGAGGTTATTTACGGGGCGCAGGAAGCGCTATGCCTCAGTGTGTGTACGTAGGCATCCACCACGGGGCACGTGTAACGGAGAAGCACCGCTTTGCACATGGGCTCCTGCTGGCGTCGGAAGGGGCGCAGTTTGCGGTGTGGTACAGGAACGGCATTTCCTATTTGGAATTGAGATGAAAGGACGGAAGGGGCTTATTCTCCCACTCTCCGTAAGGACGCGTTCTCTGCGCACTGAACTAGTATTACACTTTTGGTGGGAACGTTTTTGCTCCACCATTTTGACAGATATGCGCGTTTTCCAGCACGTTCTAAGCAGCAATGTAGAGGTGAAGTAGCACCGGTGGCCACTCGACAGACCAAATTATTCCTTTGTGTGCTACAACATAACAGAAAGTGAAAGCAATTTTTACAGGTACACTGATCTGTTTCAAACTTGCTGGATATGGTACATTGCAGAAGCCGTCATTGTGACAGGCTTTTAACTAGTTAGGCCCTAAAATGTCTGTGTGCGCGTGTACATGTGGTAGAGAATATAGATTGTAAACTCCACTGGGACAGGGACTGATGTGAGTGTGCAACTATTCTCTGTACAGCGCTGTGGAATATGTGTGCGCTATATAATAACTGGTAATAATAGTCTCTGTACAGCGCTGCGGAATATGTGTGCGTTATATAATAACTGGTAATAATAATCTCTGTACAGCTCTGTGGAATATGTGTGCGCTATATAAATAACTGGTAATAATATTCTCTGTACAGCGCTGCGGAATATGTGTGCGCTATATAATAACTGGTGATAATAGTCTCTGTACAGCGCTGTGGAACATGTGTGCGCTATATAAATAACTGGTAATAATAGTCTCTGTACAGCGCTGCGGAATATGTGTGCGCTATATAATAACTCGTAATAATAATCTCTGTACAGCGCTGTGGAATATGTGTGCGCTATATAATAACTGGTGATAATAGTCTCTGTACAGCGCTGTGGAACATGTGTGCGCTATATAAATAACTGGTAATAATATTCTCTGTACAGCGCTGCGGAATATGTGTGCGCTATATAATAACTGGTAATAATATTCTCTGTACAGCGCTGCGGAATATGTGTGCGCTATATAATAACTGGTGATAATAGTCTCTGTACAGCACTGCGGAATATGTGTGCGCTATATAATAACTGGTAATAATAATCTCTGTACAGCGCTGTGGAATATGTGTGCTCTATATAAAAAACTGGTAATAATAGTCTCTGTACAGCGCTGCGGAATATGTGTGCGCTATATAATAACCTGTGATAATAGTCTCTGTACAGCGCTGCGGAATATGTGTGCGCTATATAATAACTGGTAATAATATTTTCTGTACAGCGCTGCGGAATATGTGTGCGCTATATAATAACTGGTGATAATAGTCTCTGTACAGCGCTGCGGAATATGTGTGCGCTATATAATTACTAGTAATAATAATCTCTGTACAGCGCTGTGGAATATGTGTGCGCTATATAAATAACTGGTAATAATATTCTCTGTACAGCGCTGTGGAATATGTGTGCGCTATATAAATAACTGGTAATAATAGTCTCTGTACAGCGCTGTGGAATATGTATGCACTATATAATAACTGGTAATAATATTCTCTGTACAGCGCTGCAGAATATGTGTGCGCTATATAAATAACTGGTAATAATAGTCTCTGTACAGCGCTGCGGAATATGTGTGCGCTATATAATAACTGGTAATAATATTCTCTGTACAGCGCTGTGGAATATGTGTGCGCTATATAATAACTGGTAATAATATACTCTGTACAGCGCTGCGGAATATGTGTGCGCTATATAATAACTGGTGATAATAGTCTCTGTACAGCGCTGCAGAATATATGTGCGCTATATAAATAACTGGTAATAATAGTCTGTACAGCACTGTGGAATATGTGTGCGCTATATAATAACTGGTAATAATATTCTCTGTACAGCGCTGCGGAATATGTGTGCGCTATATAATAACTGGTGATAATAGTCTCTGTACAGCGCTGCGGAATATGTGTGCGCTATATAAATAACTGGTAATAATAGTCTCTGTACAGCGCTGTGGAATATGTGTGCGTTATATAAATAACTGGTAATAATATTCTCTTTACAGCGCTGCAGAATATGTGTGCACTATATAATAACTGGTAATAATATTCTCTGTACAGCGCTGTGGAATATGTGTGCGCTATATAAATAACTGGTAATAATATTCTCTGTACAGCGCTGTGGAATATGTGTGCGCTATATAATTGGTAATAATATTCTCTGTACATCGCTGCGGAATATGTGTGCGCTATATAATAACTGGTAATAATAGTCTCTGTACAACGCTGCGGAATATGTGTGAACTGTATAATAACTGGTAATAATATTCTCTGTACAGCGCTGCGGAATATGTGTGCGCTATATAATAACTGGTAATAGTCTGTACAGCGCTGCAGTATATGTGTGCGCTATATAATAACTGGTAAAAATAGTCTCTGTACAGCGCTCTGGAATATGTGTGCGCTATATAAATAACTGGTAATAATAGTCTCTGTACAGCGTTGTGGAATATGTGTGTGCTATATAATAACTGGTAATAATAGTCTCTGTACAGCGCTGCGGAATATGTGTGCGCTATATAATAACTGGTAATAATAGTCTCTGTACAGCGCTGCGGAATATGTGTGAGCTATATAATAACTGGTAATAATAGTCTCTGTACAGTGCTGCGGAATATGTGTGTGCTATATAATAACTGGTAATAATAGTCTCTGTACAGCGCTGCAGAATATGTGTGCGCTATATAATAACTGGTAATAATAGTCTGTACAGCGCTGCGGTATATGTGTGCGCTATATAATAACTGGTAATAATAGTCTCTGTACAGCGCTGCGGAATATGTGTGCGCTATATAAATAACTGGTAATAATAGTCTCTGTACAGCGCTGCGGAATATGTGTGCGCTATATAATAACTGGAAATAATATTCTCTGTACAGCGCTGCGGAATATGTATGCGCTATATAATAACTGGTAATAATAATCTCTGTACAGCGCTACGGAATATGTGTGCGCTATATAATAACTGGTAATAATATTCTCTGTACAGCGCTGCGGAATATGTGTGCGCTATATAATAACTGGTAATAATAGTCTCTGTACAGCGCTGCGGAATATGTGTGCGCTATATTATAACTGGTAATAATAGTCTCTGTACAGCACTGCGGAATATGTATGCGCTATATAATAACTGGTAATAATAGTCTCTGTACAGCGCTGCGGAATATGTGTGCGCTATATTATAACTGGTAATAATATTCTCTGTACAGCGCTGCGGAATATGTGTGCGCTATATAATAACTGGTAATAATAGTCTCTGTACAGCGCTGCGGAATATGTGTGCGCTATATTATAACTGGTAATAATAGTCTCTGTACAGCACTGCAGAATATGTGTGCGCTATATAATAACTTGTAATAATAGTCTGTACAGCGCTGCGGTATATGTGTGCGCTATATAATAACTGGTAATAATAGTCTGTACAGCGCTGCGGTATATGTGTGCGCTATATAAATAACTGGTAATAACACATTAGCCGTATATTGGGCATTGCACGCTCCCGTGATCCTTACTGATGTGTTGCAGGTAATGAGGTCAGTGGTGTGTGATTATATGGCGGACAGGGACAGTGTATGCATGTACTTACCTTATAGCCCCGGTCCCATGGTGGCGTCAGTACTGCGGCTTACATGGGATAATGGCGGCAGATGTCTCCTCTCAGAGGAAAAGCTTTTTATGGACATAAGATGCAGAAATAGTAAAACACATCAGGGGAATCTTTGCGGAGAATCTGTTTTCGGTGTAAACTCATTTTAATATTTGGACAAGAAGAATTTTGTTGACAAAACATTTCTCCTGCTGTCAGTTCCCCGACGTTCCAGCAGCGAGACTGCGATGCATTGTGACAGCTATGGAGGCGTCCCTAGGATAGCGCAGCGCTCAGGGGCAAATCAATCCCGCGCTGCCTTCCCAAACCCAGTAGGAGTCATGTGTGCGCCAAGGATGACTCTATGTATCAGACTCCTGCCCTCTAAAAGCAAGGTCAGGTATAACAATGTACCTTCTACGTGGTTATGGTGATAAAGCTGGCGGATCTGGTGTCGCCCGGTTCTGGCACTTCTCTAAGTAGGCTTTAATAATAATAATAATAATAGGTTACTTCTATTCCATAGTGCTTTACAATACAAACCTGTAACACAAGAAGACTGGGTCATGGCAGTCAGACGTAGCGGTGAGCGGAATGTGATCGCAGGCTTACACTCTTTAGGAAATAAATAGTTGAAAAATAGATTACATTTAAAAAAATAACATATATTTAAAAACTTCTCCCCAAATAACTTTTATTTTTGGTACTTCCTCATCTTTACACCAGTTATGTCCGGCTGCTATTCTGAAAGCAATTTGCTCACCACCCTGGTTCCACGCCACCAATCTATTGTCCTTAGTAAAGTTGTGGCGAGTGAAGCAGAGCGGAGCGAGCCACCGCGCCCGGACTGTGGCCCGCAAGGGGACGATTACGCTACGTAAGCGGTGCCGCAGAGATCAGGAACTACCTTTTGGTTTAAATTATACAAAAAAGTGTTATTTCATATTCTGTTGCTGTCATGGAACCCTGAGATGGTGATAACAGAGGAAGGGTTAGGGGTGGAGATGGGTCATCGCTGGCACTGCCATCCTACTATATAGAGTTTCTTACACAGATGGGGCGCAGACTTTTGCTCAGCTGGCAATATTTTGATGAGGGAAGTCCGTGGGTGTGACACTCCTTGCATACATTTATTAGTGTTCACTCTAGGGTTTTGGTCGGGCAGGGCGCCGGGGGGGGCAGTCCGGGCCCGCCGACTCTACACTTGTGGGCGGTCCCGGGCTGCCGACGTCACAAAAGGGGCATGCCCGGGCCGCCGACTTCACTAAAGGGGGCGGTCCGGGCCGCCAACGTCACTAAAGGGGGGCGGGCCCGGGCCGCTGACGTCACAAAAGGGGCATGCCCGGGACGCCGACTTCACTAAAGGGGGCGGTCCGGGCCACCAACGTCACAAAAGGATCATGCCCGGGCGGCCGACTTCACTAAAGGGGCGGTCCGGGCCGCCGACGTCACTAAAGGGGGCGGGCTGGGCCACCGACGTCACTAAAGTGGGCGGGCCGGGCCGATGGCGTCACTAAAGGGGGCGGGCCTGGCCGCCGTCATCACTACAGTGGGCGGGCCCGGCCGCCGTTGTCACTACAGGGGGCGGGCCCGGCCCTGCCGAAGATGCCGTCACTACAGGGGCGAAGGTGCCATGATGCCGGGGAAGTGACGGGCATCGCCGTCTAAGGTGGTACTGGGCTTCCCCGTGCAAGCAGTCGGGCAGGCACCAGGCTGTTTTAGTGGGGAGCTGTTAGAGGGGCAGGGTGCATTTTGCCCTTTAAAACCCGGGCAGGGCGCAGAGCCCCGCTAAAACAGCCTACTATTATGTATTATATGCGGCGTGTAGCTTCTGCATTTGTAAATAACAGTCGTGGTGTAATGCGAGGTACACACCAGAACGATCAGGATCGTACGATGGTCGCACCATCTGTTGGAGAACACGATCCGCACACGATCCGATCACAATTTGTGCCCAGCTGAATGGATCTTTTACAAATCCTGACTGCAGCAGGTAGGATCTCCAAACTGACCAAATGACCAGCGGGGACGCGCATCGGATCGGATCTAAAACGTACCCAATTTACATACAATCGGGCGAGATTGCATCAAAATGAGGGGAATTGAGGCCAAATCCTTCTGTGTACATTATATAGTGTACAATATCCTGGGCCGTTTCCTTCCCCTGTTACTAGGCACCTTATGCAAATGAGTCTGTATGAGCGGCCATTCAATACACCAGATCCTGACAAACGGTCAATAAAATGTTCTCACCAGATGTGAACCCAGGCGTAACTACCATCTAGCCAGGATGGCACTCAACTATACGGCTTGTGCTCCTAGCTCTGGGCGCCGTGGCAGAGCCGCCATGATGTTGTGGCCAAGGAGTGGGCTGTAACTGGTGGCCCAATGCCCCATTACCCCGTGCAGATATATCTGTGGCCTTACATGGAGATTCTCCGGCATGTGGTGCAGGACGGTCATTCTGGAGGAGCAGACTGTTGTGTAACCTGTTTTACAGATGAGCTGCTGATGGGGTTGTGTATCCGCTGGCGCCAGGCCAGGGATGAACGCCCCCAGCCGGCCGGCAGCCCACATCAGTATTTACAGAGTGAGCTAGACGTGTCTTCCTTAATGACCATTTATAGGAAGGGATCTCGTCGCCTGCAGAACCCAAAGCCTTTGCTCTGCATGTTCCGCTGAGGAATTCTGCAGCCGGAGCAGTTACACTTATCAGTGAAGTAGACTGTAAAATCCAGAAAAGTGTCAACTCCTCACGAAGCAGCCGACGCACCGATCTCCATCACATATTCACCCGCTATTGTTATGGCGCTATGAATTCTTCATACAGACCCCATTAGTTCCGGACTCTCTTACTGGGGACGCGCAGTGTAATGTCAGCAAATGTGCCTGGGATTATTATTAGTCACCTATGTAACATTTCGCAGCTGCACAATGGAAGCAGGCTTCTGTAGGGACTGAGCCGGGGGGGGGGGGGGGGGGGGAGGGGGAGGCAGTGGGTGCACAGTGGCAGTCGGCTTCTGCAGGGACTGAGCCGGGGGGGCAGTGGGTGCACAGTGGCAGCAGACTTCTGTAGGGACTGAGCTGGGGGGATGGGGGGGGTCAGTAGGTGCACAGTGGCAGTCAGCTTCTGTGGGGACTGAGCTGGGGTGGTCAGTAGGTGCACAGTGGCAGTCAGCTTCTGTAGGGACTAAGCTGGGGGGGGGGGCAGTGGGTGCACAGTGGCAGTCAGCTTCTGTAGGGACTGAGCTGGGGGGGGCAGTGGGTGCACAGTGGCAGCAGGCTTCTGTGGGGACTGAGCTGGGGTGGTCAGTAGGTGCACAGTGGCAGTCTGCTTCTGTAGGGACTAAGCTGGGGGGGGGGGGGCAGTGGGTGCACAGTGGCAGCAGGCTTCTGTAGGGACTGAGCTGGGGGGGGGGGTCAGTAGGTGCACAGTGGCAGTCAGCTTCTGTAGGGACTGAGCTGGGGGGGGGGCAGTGGGTGCACAGTGGCAGCAGGCTTCTGTAGGGACTGAGTTGGGGGTGGCAGTAGGTGCACAGTGGCAATTGGCATCTGTAGGGACAGAGCTGGGGGGATGGGGGGTCAGTAGGTGCACAGTGGCAGTCAGCTTCTGTAGGGACTGAGCCGGGGGAGGGGGGAGGAGGCAGTGGGTGCACAGTGGCAGCAGGCTTCTGCAGGGACTGAGCTGGAGGGGGGGGGGGCGGTGGGTGCACAGTGGTAGCAGGCTTCTGCAGGGACTGAGCCAGGGGGGTCAGTAGGTGCACAGTGGCTGCAGGCTTAGGGACCGAACGTTGGGGTCAGTAGGTGCACAGTGGCAGCAGGCTTCTGCAGGGACTGAGCCGGGGGTGGTGGTGGTGGGGGGGGGGGGCAGTAGGTGCACAGTGGCAGTCGGCTTCTGTAGGGACTGAGCTGGAAGGGGGGGTGCACAGTGGCAGCAGGCTTCTGTAGGGACTGAGCTGGGGGGCAGTGGGTGCACAGTGGCAGCAGGCTTCTGTAGGGACTGAGCTGGGGGGATGGGGGGGGTCAGTAGGTGCACAGTGGCAGTCGGCTTCTGTAGGGACTGAGCTGGGGGGGGCAGTAGGTGCACAGTGGCAGTCGGCTTCTGTGGGGACTGAGCTGGGGGGGGGGGGGTCGTCAGTAGGTGCACAGTGGCAGTCTGCTTCTGTAGGGACTGAGCTGGGGGGGCAGTGGGTGCACAGTGGCAGCAGGCTTCTGTAGGGTCAGAGCTGGGGGGATCGGGGGGTCAGTTGGTGCACAGTGGCAGTCGGCTTCTGTAGGGACTTTTAGGGGAGGGAATTAGTTTGGCCACAAAAGGTCAACATGCACAAGATTGACACAAAAATGGTCGACACATAAAAAGGTTAACATGAGTATTTTAGGTTTTAGGGGTTTCAATTTTAATCTTGTAGCAGTTGGACCCCCAATTAGCGCATGGACCTACCTGCATGGGTCCGAGCGCTAATCTCTGCATGTTCTCCGGTGTGTACTGGTATTCCCGGGCGTCACTCTGACACTGGGCGATGCTCTGCAGAACCTATGCAGCGACTCAGTGGTAGATTGGGTGATGCTCTGCAAACCCAGACAGTGACACAGATTGAGGTTGGGCGATGCTCTGCAGAGCCCACGCAGAGACACAGATTGAGGTTGGGCGATGCTCTGCAGAGCCCACGCAGAGACACAGATTGAGGTTGGGCGATGCTCTGCAGAGAAAGATCAGACTTTTTGCATTGAATATATTTGTAACGTTCCTAAAATGTCCTTTGGGAGAGGAACGCTGGAATCTGCACTAAACAGAGAATCAGAGGCACTGACATTAGCAAAGCAGTGACATTAAAATGTTGTGACATTAAAATGACTTTGTGTGTGATAGATTATGCAGTTAGGAACCAGAAGGCCGACTCCAGGCTGCAACCTCAGCCAGCCCCGACATTTGTGTCTGCCAGTCCTCAGCCTTATGTAACGTTCCTTCCATCGTCCATAGGAGACGCAGAGAGTAACGAGGTGAAGCCACGGATAGTCTATGGCAGTCCTGTGACAGGGAGACATTTCTATAGAGCAGCGCAGGCTTTGTCGCTCTCCTCGTGTGACAGGTGGCCTTGTTAGGGGTCACTAGGGACCGCCGCTGCGCTGCATGGCGCTGGGAACTAACGAGGTGGAGAAGTATAGCGGGGATGGGAGGTGAGAAGAGGCAGCAGACAGTGAGGGAAGTGATGACTGCTACCATGGCTGACAGCAGCAGCCTGGGCACACAACAATGCATCCCTCATCTGTCAGCTATGTGCTTGTATTCAGCTAAAGTATGATCCAGGGAGGACATGTAGTCCCCCAGTGGCCCTCATTTATTGGGTGGCAATAGGGGGGAACATACGACGTAGGCCTGCTGTGGCCCGTGTTTGATAATTGCTGTGACCGGGTAGCGGAGCATCGGTCCTGTGTCTGTGATAATTGCTGTGACCAGGTAGCAGAGCACTGGTCCTGTGTCTGTGTGATAATTGCTGTGACCAGGTAGCGGAGCACTGGTCCTGTGTCTGTGTGATAATTGCTGTGACCAGGTAGCGGAGCACCGGTCCTGTGTCTGCCTGATAATTGCTGTGACCAGGTAGCAGAGCATCGGTCCTATGTTTGTGTGATAATTGCTGTGACCAGGTAGCGGAGCACCGGTCCTGTGTCGGCCTGATAATTGCTGTGACCAGGTAGCGGAGCATCGGTCCTGTGTTTGTGTGATAACTGCTGTGACCAGGTAGCGGAGCACCCGTCCTGTGTCTGTGTGATTATTGCTGTGACCGGGTAGCAGAGCATCGGTCCTGTATCTCTGATAATTGCTGTGACTGGGTAGCGGAGCATCGGTCCTGTGTCTGTGTGATCATTGCGGTGATCAGGTAGAGGAGCATCGGTCCTGTGTCTGTGTGATAATTGCTGTGACCAGGTAGCGGAGCATCGGTCCTGTGTCTGTCTGATAATTGCTGTGACCAGGTAGCGGAGCATCGGTCCTGTGTCTGTCTGATAATTGCTATGACCAGGTAGCAGAGCACCAGTCCTGTGTCTGTCTGATTATTGCTGTGACCAGGTAGCAGAGCACCGGTCCTGTGTCTGTCTGATTATTGCTGTGACCAGGTAGCAGAGCACCGGTCCTGCGTCTCTGATGATTGCTGTGACCAGGTAGCAGAGCACCAGACCGGTGTCTGTCTGATTATTGCTGTGACCAGGTAGCAGAGCACCGGTCCTGCGTCTCTGACGATTGCTGTGACCAGGTAGCGGAGCATCGGTCCTGTGTCTGTGTGATCATTGCTGTGATCAGGTAGAGGAGCATCGGTCCTGTGTCTGTCTGATTATTGCTGTGACCAGGTAGCAGAGCACCGGTCCTGTGTCTGTCTGATGATTGCTGTGACCAGGTAGCAGAGCACCAGACCGGTGTCTGTCTGATTATTGCTGTGACCAGGTAGCAGAGCACCGGTCCTGCGTCTCTGACGATTGCTGTGACCAGGTAGCGGAGCATCGGTCCTGTGTCTGTGTGATCATTGCTGTGATCAGGTAGAGGAGCATCGGTCCTGTGTCTGTCTGATTATTGCTGTGACCAGGTAGCAGAGCACCGGTCCTGTGTCTGTCTGATTATTGCTGTGACCAGGTAGCAGAGCACCAGACCGGTGTCTGTCTGATTATTGCTGTGACCAGGTAGCAGAGCACCGGTCCTGCGTCTCTGATGATTACTGTGACCAGGTAGTGGAGCATCGGTCCTGTGTCTGTCTGATGATTGCTGTGACCAGGTAGCAGAGCACCGGTCCTGCGTCTCTGATGATTGCTGTGACCAGGTAGCGGAGCACCGGTCCTGTGTCTGTTTGATAATTGTGACCAAGTAATACAGATTAATTTCATAAGCAGTATGTTCGTGCAAACAAAATTGAAGCAAATATATATATATATATATATATATATATATATATATATATATATTCTATACATTATGTGCAGGGTATATATGTATGTAGGTGTGTATACAGCGGCTTGCTGGCAAGTATATAATAAATGTGGTCTCCATGTGTCACCGCACGCTCTGGCTTATAATACAGCTCAGAGCCATAACATACAGCGGTGGCCTCCTGCACCTGGCTACCCCCTGGCAGACCATTTGTAATGTTATATAACTGCCGCTCGATAAGGTGTCCGGCTATATATTACTTTTGCACACACACACACACACACACACACGCGCACACACACACACAACTGTGGCCCACGTCTGCTTTCTTATTATTTTTGTTAACTATGGTATAATCCTCGGGCTTCCAATAACAGCCAATAAGACGGTGTTGCAGTATTTGGCCTCGCCATTCCTGGGTACCTTGGTAGACACCCCCCATTACCCTGGGCGCCAGATGCCTCCGCCCCGTCCGTCCATGTCACAGAGGCGGTTACAATACAGCGATCACATATTGGAATATGGCATTAACTGCGGTATCCTATTAGTTTGTGTTGATGGATTTGACGGGGGATATCCAGTGATCCCGAACACCTGGCACATATCAGGGATTAGCCGTCAGAGCCGCAGTAACGTTATTATCTAGCGCTCGCTCCCGCAAATCGTTCATGACATCGTTCAGTGTTTTAGCGCTAGATCGTCTGTTTGGGAGTTCAGGTGACATCGCTCGCTAACGATATCGCATAGTGCGTACCCTGCGTTAAGGTGCCCACAGACGCTACAATTGTACTGTGCTATGCGTTTTTGACTGTACAATGGTTCTATACAATTTTTCTTCCAGCTTGCTATGAGATGTGCACTTGGATGCATGTGATGAACCCATGTTTGTAATGTTAAATTTCAGATGTAGTCTAAAAAGTACGTGCAGCACGTACTTTTTTAGACATACAATATCGGGCTCCCGGGGAACATAAACACCATCCAATAATTGTACATAAGATGCAATTTGTGCTTAAAAAGTACAAAACGCATTCGATAATTGTAGCGTCTGTGGGCACCTTAACACTAGAGATCGGGAGCATATCCCGGATCATGGGTCTTGTTGCCTGAAACGGGTACATTTATGGCCAGAAAAAATGGGCTATAATTGGATAGCCGGTAATAGGCTGTGAGGCTCTGCTCCTGCACCAGGGAACAGTCCGGGAGGCTCCGCTCCTGCACCGGGGGAACAGTCCGGGAGGCTCCGCTCCTGCACCGGGGCATAGTCCGGGAGGCTCCGCTCCTGCACCGGGGAATAGGTCGGTAGGCTCCACTCCTGCACCGGGGAATAGGCTGAGAGGCCCCGCTCCTGCACCGGGGAATAGTCCGGGAGGCTCCGCTCCTGCACCAGGGGAATAGTCCGGGAGGCTTCTCTCCTGCATCGGGGAATAAGCCAGGCTGCTTCTCTCCTGCACCAGGGAGTAGGCCGGGGGGTCAGTACATCAGTAGATCTGGCGGGCCACATTTACATATGAATACATAATTGCATAGAACCATTCTGCGATATTGCTGTTTCCAGCCGTCACAATGGGGCTGATTGGAGGCAGAATTCAGTGTAAGGAGGAGATGCAGATGGTCAGCTCTGGCCTGTAAGAGCAAGCTCAGCACTATACAGCCTATATACAGCGTGTTACATGTTATATACATACGTGTTACATGCTATATACAGACGTGTTACATGCTATATACAGACATGTTTCATGCTATATACAGCGTGTTACATGTTATATACAGCCTATATACAGCGTGTTACATGTTATATACATACGTGTTACATGCTATATACAGACGTGTTACATGCTGTATACAGCATGTTACATGTTATATACAGACGTGTTACATGCTATATACAGACGTGTTACATGCTATATACAGACGTGTTACATGCTATATACAGCGTGTTACATGCTATATACAGATGTGTTACATGCTATATACAGCGTGTTACATGCTATATACAGCCTATATACAGCGTGTTTCATGTTATATACAGACGTGTTACATGCTATATACAGACGTGTTACATGCTATATACAGACGTGTTACATGATATATACAGCCTATATACAGCGTGTTACATGTTATATACAGACGTGTTACATGCTATATACAGATGTGTTACATGTTATATACAGACGTGCTACATGCTATATACAGCATGTTACATGTTATATACAGACGTGCTACATGCTATATACAGACGTGTTACATGCTATATACAGATGTGTTACATGCTATATACAGATGTGTTACATGCTATATACAGACGTGCTACGGTGCTATATACAGCGTGTTACATGCTATATACAGAGTGTTACATACTATATACAGACGTGTTACATACTATATACAGACGTGTTACATGCTATATACAGATGTGTTACATGCTATATACAGATGTGTTACATGCTATATACAGACGTGCTACGGTGCTATATACAGCGTGTTACATGCTATATACTGAGTGTTACATGCTATATACAGACGTGTTACATGCTATATACAGACGTGTTACATGCTATATACAGACGTGTTACATGCTATATACAGACGTGCTACGGTGCTATATACAGCGTGTTACATGCTATATACAGCTGTGCTACATGCTATATACAGACTTGTTACATGCTATATACAGACATGTTACATGCTATATACAGCTGTGCTACATGCTATATACAGACGTGCTACGTGCTATATATACAGACGTGTTACATGCTATATACAGACGTGTTACATGCTATATACAGATGTGTTACATGCTATATACAGACGTGTTACATGCTATATACAGATGTGTTACATGCTATATACAGATGTGTTACATGCTATATACAGACGTGCTACGGTGCTATATACAGCGTGTTACATGCTATATACAGAGTGTTACATACTATATACAGACGTGTTACATACTATATACAGCTGTGCTACATGCTATATACAGACGTGCTACGTGCTATATATACAGACGTGTTACATGCTATATACAGACGTGTTACATACTATATACAGACGTGTTACATGCTATATACAGACGTGTTACATGCTATATACAGACGTGCTACATGCTATATACAGACGTGTTACATGCTATATACAGATGTGTTACATGCTATATACAGACGTGTTACATGCTATATACAGACGTGCTACGGTGCTATATACAGCGTGTTACATGCTATATACAGAGTGTTACATACTATATACAGACGTGTTACATACTATATACAGACGTGTTACATACTATATACAGATGTGTTACATGCTATATACAGATGTGTTACATGCTATATACAGACGTGCTACGGTGCTATATACAGCGTGTTACATGCTATATACTGAGTGTTACATGCTATATACAGACGTGTTACATGCTATATACAGACGTGTTACATGCTATATACAGACGTGTTACGTGCTATATACAGACGTGCTACGGTGCTATATACAGCGTGTTACATGCTATATACAGCTGTGCTACATGCTATATACAGACTTGTTACATGCTATATACAGACATGTTACATGCTATATACAGCTGTGCTACATGCTATATACAGACGTGCTACGTGCTATATATACAGACGTGTTACATGCTATATACAGACGTGTTACATGCTATATACAGACGTGTTACATGCTATATACAGCTGTGCTACGGTGCTATATACAGATGTGCTACGTGCTATATATACAGACGTGTTACATGCTATATACAGACGTGTTACATGCTATATACAGACGTGTTACATGCTATATACAGACGTGTTACATGCTATATACAGACGTGCTACGGTGCTATATACAGCGTGTTACATGCTATATACAGAGTGTTACATGCTGTATACAGACTTGTTACATGCTGTATACAGCTGTGCTACATGCTATATACAGACTTGTTACATGCTATATACAGACATGTTACATGCTATATACAGCTGTGCTACATGCTATATACAGACTTGTTACATGCTATATACAGACATGTTACATGCTATATACAGCTGTGCTACATGCTATATACAGACTTGTTACATGCTATATACAGACATGTTACATGCTATATACAGCTGTGCTACATGCTATATATACAGACTTGTTACATGCTATATACAGACATGTTACATGCTATATACAGCTGTGCTACATGCTATATACAGACGTGCTACGTGCTATATATACAGACGTGCTACGGTGCTATATACAGCGTGTTACATGCTATATACAGAGTGTTACATGCTGTATACAGACTTGTTACATGCTGTATACAGACTTGTTACATGCTATATACAGACATGTTACATGCTATATACAGCTGTGCTACATGCTATATACAGACTTGTTACATGCTATATACAGACATGTTACATGCTATATACAGCTGTGCTACATGCTATATACAGCTGTGCTACATGCTATATACAGACGTGCTACGTGCTATATATACAGACGTGTTACATGCTGTATACAGACTTGTTACATGCTGTATACAGACTTGTTACATGCTATATACAGACATGTTACATGCTATATACAGCTGTGCTACATGCTATATACAGACTTGTTACATGCTATATACAGACATGTTACATGCTATATACAGCGTGTTACATGCTATATACAGCTGTGCTACATGCTATATACAGACGTGCTACGTGCTATATATACAGACGTGTTACATGCTATATACAGATGTGTTACATGCTATATACAGACGTGTTACATGCTATATTCAGCTGTGCTACATGCTATATACAGCTGTGCTACATGCTATATACAGACGTGCTACGTGCTATATATACAGACGTGTTACATGCTATATACAGATGTGTTACATGCTATATTCAGCCATACTATATACACTATATGCAGCTGTAAAAAACTCATGTTGACCATTTCATGCGTTGACCTTTTCCGTGTCGACAGTTTTCCCAGTGCTGGCCTTGTGCATGTAGACATTTTGGTGTCGACCTAGTAAGCCCCACCCAGTCTCTTCCTACAAGCCCTCCCTGGTAGCAGCCTGGTTACGGCTTGCAGAATAACGCTGTGATCACGGTGACAGCGGTAAGTCCGGAGACGGCAGCAGCCAGTACACCAGTTAGTGGCCGATGATGGATCTGATAGTGATGGCAGTTAGGGATTCACCCTGTGAGAGATGACACATTGTGCTGACACTGCGGCCTTTACCCGTCTCAGCTGCAGCCACGTCAACCTCAATTGCCCTAAAAGAAGTCACTGGCGGAACAATTGCCTCCCTGCGAGTGCACCCGCTGTGCCATTACTCTGGCTCCAGGGAGAACCACTTAAGCACCCATCCAGTTGCCCTCAGGGAGGAAGCAATTTGCAGTCGTACTATGCTGCTAAAATGTGATCATCCGAAACAATGATTATGCTTTGTGGGGTGGAAGTGACCCGGGGCGTACAACAAGTGCTGGATAATTGGGCGAAGCGAGAGCGAAGGCCCCGGCAGCACTATATTCTGTTCCTGGGCATGATTATAAAGCGATATACTCGCTAAACGATACCATAACAGGGTCCTTCCAGCTGCTGTGGAACTACACATGCCAGCATGCCCTGCCACTGGTTTCCTAGTAGGAGTTGCATGCACGTTCAGTACAGCGGATGCCATGCTGAGTGGGTAGAACTAGGTGGTATCGGCATCAATGGGGCCAATTCTCTGTTCTGCCAATGACTGGGTCCGGCGATCAGCAAAATTCAGCACGCACAGCAATCTAGCGCTGCAAATTCTGTGCAAAAATGATCAGGATCGCCAAGTCGGGATTGATGTTATATTTTGCTGATCCCCGATTGGTGAATCAGATTACTCATCAGCATCAGTACAGTATCACACCTCGCTCCGTGGTGGGTGGGCATGGGGGGATAGCAGGGGTTTTATGCACCACTGCAGACGCAGGTCGACACAAGCAAAAGTTAAAACTTGGCGGTGGTCAACACATAAAAAGGCTGACATGGGTTTTTTGCCTTTTTTTTAACCATCCACGTAGGCTCCGATAGGGAATAGTAAAGTGGCCCCCGAGCCGCTGCGTGGGGACCTGATACAATAATTTGGAGTCCACGTGATGAAATCTACAAATTGACACAAAGAACAAATAAACGAATCTCGCCCTTCCCATGTCCCGATCACACCGACACTGATGGCCTGAGATGTAATATATTACCAAGCCTATTATACATCTTGTAATTGCACAGTTCCTCCTAGAGGGGGCGAGCTACAAACATGGGGCAAACAATGAAGCCTGCTTTCATTAGCTGCACTTGCTTCAGAAGAGTAAATGTCATCTGTAGGTCACTGGGGGGGGGGGGGGGGGGGGGGCAGGCTCCCCAAATCTCATTACTATGTTATTGGCCGTCAGCAGAGAGTGCTACTCTGCCACCAAGTAAAATATTTAATCATGCCGACGCACATTGCTATTTTAAGGCCCATGCA